>NC_139218.1:258922371-259327371 GCF_055691185.1 Crinia signifera
ACAACCGCTTTGTGAGGGTGTTTTATGAACTCGAGCGAGATTACAAAGCTCTGTGTGTTTGTGAATCATTATAGATTATGTGAATTATTCATTATGGATACACACTACCAGATCTTTGTTTCGCACAAGCACTGTACTGGTGTTGACTTGCTCAAGTCTGAGGAGTAAACCATTAACCAGACTCTCTCTGTCTTTCAGCTCAATAAACTGGAAAGCCATCTGTTGCCTTATGCTGATAATAATGGGATTGGGCAGAAGGCTGGTGTCCTCCATCTTCTCCACGCTTACTACCTGTATTAAAAACAAAACATCACCAGATCAAATGTGAAACACTGTAACAGGATATTAACTAAACCATCAAATGTATATGTGAGCTCCCTATAGTACTCAGACTATGTAAAAAGAATGGTGTAAAACAGAAAAAGAAAAAAAAAATACAGTAATAGCCTAAATAAATCAAAACCTGCCTGATCCAAATGAGGCTGCTTTACTTTACACATGTATTTCTTTGTAAGTCCATTAGATAAGTTATATATGCTTTTAAAATAAAAAAATGGGTTATTATTCCTCTAATTACAGGGATAAAAGCACTGAATGACAATGCTTACCCCACAGTGCTTACACACATGCATCCAGGGACAAGGCATCCTAGCAAAACATGAGGACAACTAGAAGACACCTAGGAGTAATTATAAGGAACCAATTAAATCCCACCTCTTTAAGAGGTATGATAACATTGCATACTCCGTCTTCTCTACTGGCAAAGCACAAATAGCTGTCAGAAGTATATATCCTGCCAGGCGTGTGGCACCGGTTGAAGGGCGTCCAAAGAGAACAATCCACAACATCGTACAACTTCTCTTTTCTCGGCAGCTTGAACATGGCACGGAAGAACTCTTTCTGAGCCCTCGCTTCAAGATCCCTTTTAGAAAGAAAGAATCACAATTTTTGAAAATGTCAGCAAGTATAATGTAGGCACAGCCTTCAACATAGAACAGTCCCCCCTTTGTGTCCTCTTGCACCATGTGATAAATCCATGCTTCCTAATAAATCAACAAAAATAAAATCTGGGGGAGGCTGACTTCATCAGTGGCCTCCTTATCCCCAAAGCCTTCGCAGTACTAAGTCTAGACTTACTCGGCCCTTGCGAACAGGGGGGAATCCATTGAATGGTGAGCGATTCTGAATGGATTTCCCCGTGTGCATGGCTGAGAACGTATTGTTAGCTGTACACATGGGCAGGATTTCACTCGTGTGAAGCAGCCTTTACCTGCTCGCTGGGCTCCAAAAACTCGCAGCTCAGCGAACAGGTCTCAATCGGGCCCATAGTAAAGAAGTTACTTAGAGTCAAGTATAATATGTCTACCTTTTTGTTCTATAATAAAATACACATTGGCTATCTTAAATACATATCTCTGTAAAGGCTACATTTACCGCTTACAATTACACTATTTGTATGGCTTGTATACAATGGGCTAAATCTAATAACGACATGTGCCATCATTTAAAGTGGTTGCAGAAAGCCAGGAATCAAACAAGGGAGGTGAGTATGTTCCGAAATAAGTTTCTAATGTGGCAGTGCTGCTGCATGTACAGTACCTGCTGACAGTGAAAAGCATTCAGGTGGCATGTAATGCAGTCAGAAGTCACAGGGAAGCCCAGAGGGGGGAATTACACCTTTACTTTCTCCAAGGAAAATATTACAACAGCTTATAGAAAACTCATTTCAGACCAACTCGAGCATAACAAACAGTATACTGTGGAACTGAAACTTAACATGTACACAGTGGTATTTGACTCAAGAAATTTGGAAATCAAATTAAGCACAGTCACATCTTATGTGTCCTAATCACGTTGGGACTAAGACGCATATTTGATAAAAAATAAAAAGACACATTGACCATAGCAGAGCCATGTGCTCACACCAGGCATCTTGCACAGAGTATTGAGGCTAGATGTATGAGGACACATCTCTACTAATTCATTCCACTTATTCCCGTGCATGGAAAGTCTTAGGGCCAGATGTATCCATCTTCAAAAGGTGATAAAGTGGAGAGTGATAAACAATTAGCTCCTACTTGTCATTTTTCAAACTCAGCCTGCGACATGGCAGATAGCAGCTGATTGGCTGACTGTTAATCTCTCTCCATTTTATCACTTTTTGAAGCTGGATACATCTGGCCCTTAGAATCTGGACTGTTGGTGATTGTATTAAAGTACACTACCACCTAGTATGTTCTGTAACACTCATGCAGTGTACACTCTAGTACAGTCTATTCCCTATAACTTTTGCATGCAGTAGACTTTTTGGTTAATAGCTAACACGAGGGATGGCAGAAATTACTTGTGGAGAAGACACATCAGGACATGGATGTTCTCAGTTCGTACATTTTGTAAGAATAATAAAAAAGTTAAGTAGTTAATGTTTTGCTTTATATAAAAAAGGTTGAATGCAAAGACTGACAAAGACCTGACCAAAGGAGACCTCATTGGTATTAAACTGGTTGAAAGATTCGGCTAGCAATGTTCTGAACAGGATACAGTCACTAGGTCTACATGTGTTGGGTCGACCACTGAATGTCCACAGGTGTTAGGTCAACACCTGAAATAGGTTGACATGGCTAAGGTCGACAGGGTAGGAAGGTCAAGCATTAGGTCGACACTTTGACTGTGTCCATGTCAACTATGTCGTCAATCAGGACAGAAATGTGAAAAACTCATGTCGACCCTTTGATTGTCGACATTGCCACTGTCTACCTTCCAACCCTGTCCACCTTAGCCATGTCGACCTATTTCAGGTGTTGACTCAATGTATGTCAACCTAAATAGGGTCGACCAATTGACCCTTACCCGTTCTGAATATCACAACAGCTTACAATGTGGTTCAACAATAAACAGGGATCTAGAAGATGATTATGTTATGGGTTTCCCCAATCTTCCTGTCACTAGCCTACATGATGTCCATCCAGTCTCTAATACCCCTTTTACACTGCCACAAAAACCCGGGTCAGACCCGGTGTAAATGGGTCAACCCGTGTCCCTTTACACGGGACTTCTGCCCAACCTCCGGACCCACAGCCTCCTGCGGTCAACATGGAGGTTAGGCGGGGGGCGCACACAGCCTCCGCTGCAGTCTGCTGCGCTCTGCATACAGCAGCGGAGGCAGAGAGAAGGTGAATGGATGCCTGTATGCGGCATCCATTCACCTCACGGACGGGGGCTGGGGGCTGCCCAACAGCTTACCTTGGTGCTGGGCTTGCCTCCAGCACAGCAATCCCGGCACTTGGAGAAGATGTAATCTCCAAGCGCCGCCTCCATCTACACTGTGGGTAGGCACCGCAATGTAAACGGTGCAAATCCCGGATCTGACCTAGCTTGGATCAGTGTTCCAAATGCTGGGTCGGTTCCGGGATATTTGGTGTAAAAGTGGTATAACTCATGCTAACATTTGTTGATGGAAGTCACAGATTCTGGCATTTCCTAATTTTCACATGTTGACTGTGGACACATTGGGGGAAATTTACTAAAGGAAAGTTGTAAATAAATAGGTGTATTTGTATCCAGAAATACACTTATTTTTTACATTTACTATCTTGAAAATATGGCAATTCGTATTCGTATTGATGTGCTATCAATACGAATATGAATTGCCATATTTTCAGGATAGTAAATGTCAAAAATAAGTGTATTTCTGGATACAAATACACCTATTTTTTACAAATTTCCTTTAGTAAATTTCCCCCATTGTATAAAGATTTTACTTCTCACAGTACAAACAGAAACTCACAAAATGTAAGAAAAAAAAAAGGAAATAAAATCACCCACTTCAAAATACATATTGTGTGTTATGTGTATCCAATGCATGGATTTATCACACAAAGAATATTTAGTGCAAAAATGCACAACTAAAACCTTGACGTTGAGTACAACACAGTATTGCTGCAGTCACTCAAAGTAGCCCATCTCGGCGCACCACATACTATGAGACTCCGCTTTTGCAGAGTAACCGCGTGCGTCTGTTTCGTCCAGACCATGCTATATGCGTATGGGGTGACTGTTGTCGGGACCGCTCTTCCAGGACCAGCCCTGAAACGGTCGCTGAAGCAAGCTCCTGCGACCAGCGGCTTCCTCCGGCAGTGTCGCCTTTTCATCAGTGACCATCTCTCGTCGCTCATGAAAACAAGACAACGAGCAATATATTGCTCAGCAATCATATTGCTCAGTGTGTAAGGAGCTTAACAGCAATGGAAAATGGGCTTGTCTGGGCAACGAAGCCCCAACAGTAGAATTTATGGTAAAACCGGTTGACATTATATAGGTCGACATAGAAAGAAGACCAACATGGAAATGTTCGACATAAAAAAGGCTTGAGATTGGTTTTCTGTTTATTTTGGTGTCAATCTGTAAATTTTATCACGTGGATTCCAAGTTAGTATTCTGCGTCCTCTCGCATGGCTCGTAGGTCTTATTGACTGATGATCTTGGTTTTATCATGCAGGGTTTTGTACACGGTCGAGTAGGTGAAAGAATGGTTCATCAGTTTGTGGGGTTTATTTGCTATTTGACTGCTTGTAAAGCACCACATGATTTGCTACGAAAAAAGCATTACCACTATAAATTTTGAGCTTCACGTGCCAGGAGGCAGCACCTTTTATAAACCACCATTTTTTAAATAAACCTTTGGCACCAAGGGGTTTATTCACAAAGATGGGAGTTCTATTGAAGAGATGTTGCAACGGGCAACCAATCAGATTATATCTATTATCGTCTAGAAGGAGCTAAATAAATAATAGTAGATTCTGGAGGGTAGTCAATCCTGGGCCATTTTTGTTTCTTCCAACTGTAACTCGACAGCCGGAATACAATGAAAAAAATCTGTGAATTCGACAATCTGTTTCCGTTTAAGAATGACATCACTGAATAGGTGAGTGCCGATATTTCAGCAAAGTTTGAAAAACCCCATCTGCCTGGTTGCCCATAGCAACATCCCATCTTAGAAAATAAACCCTTAACCCTTTGTAGTCCAATTTTTTATTCTTTTTGCAATTCAGTCTGGATTAACCCCTTCCCGACATTTGACGTACATTTACGTCATGGCCGGGATGTACTTCCCGACACATGGCGTAAATGTACGTCATGGCTTTAAACTGTCACCGCGTCTATAGACGCGGTGACAGTTTAAACATGTCTGCTGTCCCTGACAGCAGACATGTCCCTGCATGCCCAGGGGGGGCTGCGATGCCGCCACCCCGTCGGCGATCGCTGTGATTGGCTGTTCAGTGTGAACAGCCAATTACAGCGTTTTCTGTGTCACCGGCGAATAACGTTCGCCGGTGACACAGGGATCGGTGGTGATTGGTGCTGTAAAGTACAGCACCAATCACCACGGGGTGTAAGGGTGACACTGGTGTCACCCCACCTCAACCAACCCGCCCCCAAAGGCCGTGATTGGTTCGTCGGACCGACGAACCAATCACAGCCATGGAGGGTGATTTAAACTAACGGTGACTGCACTGCAGACGCCATTCCGGTCTGGAATTGCGTGCAGTGCGGTCACCGTGCCTATCTGCCGCGATATACTGACCTGATCCTTGCAAACACTTACCTGATCACTGCTTGTAGCGTTCCTGGATCTTGTTACTTCTTGTGACTTCCTGTGTTGTGCTGTGCTGTGCTGCTGCAGTGTGTTCGAGTTATAGAGAGAGAGAGAGAGAGAGAGAGAGAGAGAGAGAGAGAGAGAGAGATAGAGAGGGCTAGTGACAGAGAGTGCTATATTTTGTGCTGCTGCAGTGTGATAGAGTTATAGATAGAGAGATAGAGAAAGATAGAGAGAGATAGAGAGATAGTGACAGATTGTGCTATATATTTTTTATATATATACAGCTGTACTGCGTGTGCAACTGACTGCTGCCCCCCCCCGTTTGTGCTGATCAGTATAAATTAACTGATCAGCAACTTTTTGGGGGCGCAGGTTTTTTTTTTTATATATATACCTGTCAGTGCTGCTGCTGCAGTGTCATAGAGTGATAGATAGTGAGAGATAGAGAGATAGAGAGAGATAGTGATAGAAAGTGCTATATTTTGTGTCTGCTGCCCCCCTTTTGTGCACCCCCAGCAACTTTTTGGGGGTGCAGGGGTTATTTTTTATATATATAACTGTCAGTGCTGCTGCTGCAGTGTCATAGAGTGATAGATAGAGAGAGATAGAGAGAGATAGTGATAGAGAGTGCTATATTTTGTGTCGGCTGCCCCCCTTTTGTGCACCCCCAGCAACTTTTTGGGGGTGCAGGGGTTATTTTTTATATATATAACTGTCAGTGCTGCTGCTGCAGTGTCATAGAGTGATAGATAGTGAGAGATAGAGAGAGATAGAGAGAGATAGAGAGAGATAGAGAGAGATAGAGAGAGATAGAGAGAGATAGAGAGAGATAGAGAGAGAGAGTGATAGAGTGCTATATTTTGTGTCTGCTGCCCCCCCCCTTTTGTGCTGATCACTATATCTGAGGTGATCAGCAACTTTTTGGGGGTGCAGAGGTTTTTTTTTTATATATACCTGCCAGTTGCACTGTCAGTTGCACCAAAGGTTGTGCACCTGCTGCCCCTCACTGGTAATCAGTGTCGCATCACTGATCACCTTTTTTTTTTTTTTTTGAGGGTGCTGTGGGGTCTTTTTTTCATTTTTTTTGATCAAATTTTTTTGATCAAATTCCTGTTGCCTTTGAGCGCTGTTCAGTGACGGACGTTACTGACCAACATCTGTGCTCAATTTTTGGCGCAGGACCTTTTTCTGCACTACATACACACTACACACTACATACTACATTGAAATAAAGTTTGTACCCCCCCTACACTATACACGTGTTGAAACATTTCACTACCAGAAACACAAAAATAAAAATGGCATCCCAAATGTCATCCAGAAGAATGTATTCAGCGGAGGAGGCATATGCCATGCTTGCCTCTGACTCTGACACAGCCAGTGAGGCAAGCGGGGAATTTGAAGGATTCATCTTAAGCTCCTCCTGCTCCTCTAGTGATGAGGGACCCCCTCAAAGACGCCCCCGTAGAGCAGCTGAGACCCCCCCCCCCAATAATTGATCTCGTATGGACCCCACCACCAGACAATTTTGAGCCCCAGGTTCCTGAGTTTTTGGCCATCCCAGGAATCCAATTTGATTCCACAGGTCTCAGAGAAATTGACTTTTTCAAATTATTTTTCTCTGATGATTTTATAAATTTAATGGTGGACCAAACTAATTTATATGCCCAGCAGTTTATTGCTCAAAACCCCACGTCATCATTTGCTAGGTGGACCCCTGTAGATGCAGTAGAGATGATGACGTTTTGGGGTCTGGTGTTTCATATGGGCATAGTAAAAAAGCCAGAAATTAGGCAATATTGGAGTACAGATGTTCTGTACAGCACCCCACTTTACCGTATGGCCATGACCCGGACTCGTTTTGAGTTAATCCTTAAATTTTTGCATTACAACGATAATGCACAGTGCCCACCCAGAGATGATCCCACCTTTGACCGGCTATTCAAAGTCAGGCCGGTCATTGATCACTTCAGTGCCAAATTTGAAGAGATGTACATCCCAGATAAATTCATTTGCATAGACGAGTCCCTTATACATTTTAAAGGAAGGGTTAAATTCCGCCAGTACCTTCCCAGTAAGAGGGCAAGGTATGGCATAAAAATGTATAAGCTGTGTGAAAGCACCTCAGGGTACACCCACAGGTTTAGGGTATATGAAGGGAAGGATTCAAGAATTGAACCGCCAGAATGCCCCCCCTCCCTCGTAGGTGTTAGTGGAAAAATTGTCTGGGATTTAGTGCACCCCTTCCTGGATAAAGGTTATCACCTATATGTGGATAACTTTTACACCAGCATCCCCCTGTTTAAGGCCCTTGGTTCAAGAGGTACAGCAGCTTGCGGTACTGTGCGCAAGAACCAAAGAGGCCTCCCAAAAACGCACATTGCCCAAGTAATGAGAAGGGGTGAAAGCAGGGGAATATGCACCGAAAATATGTTGTTGGTCAAATATAAGGACAAGAGGGATGTCCTTATACTGACAACAATTCACGGAGACAGTACCACCTCCGTCCCTGTACGAGGTACCAGTACCCACACCTCAAAACCTAATTGTATCCTGGATTACAATAGGTACATGGGCGGAGTGGATCTTTCAGATCAGGTACTGAAGCCGTACAGTGCCCTGCGGAAAACAAAAATCTGGTACAAGAAGCTGGCCGTGTATATCATCCAGATGGCACTGTATAACGCTTACGTGCTATTCCGTTCTACCAGCCAGAGGGGGACATTTATGCACTTTCAAGAGGAAGTCATAAAGGGCCTAATATTTGGGAACCAGCAGGCAGAGGGCCCCAGTACATCTAGTACTGGCCCCCGTATTGTACCAGGGCAGCATTTTCCTGATGAAATCCCCTCCACTGGAAAAAAGGGCAGGACACAAAAAAGGTGCAAAGTTTGCTATAAAAAGGGAATAAGAAAGCAAACTATTTTCCAGTGTGACACTTGCCCCGACAAACCCGGCCTATGTATAAAGGAGTGTTTTAAAATATACCACACATCTATGGATTATTAGGTTCATAATTTCACCGTGCTTCGGGGGTCTTGCTAATGCCACATAGCACCCACCAACATTCCACCATAATCTGTGCTGCAAAATCCAAATATCACTCCTTCCCTTCTGAGTCCTGCCATTTTTTGGTCACACATGAGGCATTGCCGTACTCGGGAGAAATTGGGGCACAGATTTTGGGGTGCTTTGTCTCCTTCATTCCTTGTGAAAATGAAAAATTTTGAGCCAGAACTGCATTTTTGTGTAAAAAATTTAATTTTTCATTTTCACTGCCCAGTTGTACCACAATTGGTGAAACCCCTGGGGGTTTGAAATGTACACTATACCCCTAGTTGAATTCCCTGAGGGGTGTAGTTTGCAAAATGGGGTCACTTGTGGGGGGGGGGTTCCACTGTATTGGTGCTTTGGGGGTCTTGCTAATGCGACATAGCACCCACCAACATTCCACCAGAATCTGTGCTGCAAAATCCAAATATCACTCCTTCCCTTCTGAGTCCTGCCATTTTTTGGTCATACATGAAGCATTGCCGTACTCGGGAGAAATTGGGGCACAGATTTTGGGGTGCTTTGTCTCCTTCATACCTTATGAAAATGAAAAATTTTTAGCCAGAACTGCAGTTTTGTGTAAAAAAATGTAATTTTTCATTTTCACTGCCCAGTTGTATCAAAATTGGTGAAACCCCTGGGGGTTTGAAATGTACACTATACCCCTAGATGAATTCCCTGAGGGGTGTAGTTTGCAAAATGGGGTCACTTGTGGGGGGGTTCCACTGTATTGGTGCTTTGGGGGTCTTGCTAATGCGACATAGCACCCACCAAAATTCCACCAGAATCTGTGCTGCAAAATCCAAATATCACTCCTTCCCTTCTGAGTCCTGCCATGCACCCAACTGGTATTTTTTGGTCACATGTGAGGCATTGCCATACTCGGGAGAAATTGGGGCACAGATTTTGGGGTGCTTTGTCTCCTTCATACCTTATGAAAATGAAAAATTTTGAGCCAGGACTGCATTTTTGTGTAAAAAAATGTAATTTTTCATTTTCACTGCCCAGTTGTACCACAATTGGTGAAACCCCTGGGGGTTTAAAATGTACACTATACCCCTAGTTGAATTCCCTGAGGGGTGTAGTTTGCAAAATGGGGTCACTTGTGGGGGGGTCCCACTGTATTGGTGCTTCGGGGGTCTTGCTAATGCGACATAGCACCCACCAAAATTCCACCAGAATCTGAGCTGCAAAATCCAAAAATCACTCCTTCCCTTCTGAGTCCTGCCATGCACCCAACTGGTATTTTTTGGTCACATGTGAGGCATTGCCATACTCGGGAGAAATTGGGGCACAGATTTTGGGGTGCTTTGTCTCCTTCATTCCTTGTGAAAATGAAAAATTTTGAGCCAGAACTGCATTTTTGTGTAAAAAATTTAATTTTTCATTTGCACAGCCCAGTTGTACCACAATTGGTGAAACCCCTGGGGGTTTGAAATGTACACTATACCCCTAGATGAATTCCCTGAGGGGTGTAGTTTGCAAAATGGGGTCACTTGTGGGGGGGTTCCTAACTTTTAGCATCTTATGGTGCCTAGAAACCTACATGGTGCCTAAAAAATAATCTCATAAAAAGGAGGCTCCAAAATCAAGTAGGTGCTCCTTCTATTATGAAGCCTGTGGTTTGGTCAACGTGCACACTAGGGCCACATATAGGATATTTATGAAAACAAAAGAATTGGGGGAATCAATTTTTAGTCACATTTCTCTAGTAAAATCTACTGTGTTCCTTAGAAAAATGTATTAAAATTGCAAATCTGCAAAAAAAATGAAATTTTGAAATTTCACCTACACTTTGTTTTAATTCCTGTGAAACACCTAAAGGGTTAACAAACTTCCAAAATGCTGTTTTGAATACTGTGAGGGGTGCAGTTTTTGAAATGGCATCATTTATGGGGGTGTCTCACATACAAGTCCCTCAAAGTCACATCAGAACTGAACTGGTCCCTAAAAAAATCAGTGTTTGAAATTTTCTTGAAAATTTGCTATTCATATTGTAAGCCTCCTAGTGTCCAAAAAAATTAAAAGGAAGTTGAAATAATGATGGAAACATAAAGTAGACATATGGTCTATGTTAGTTATTAACTATTTTGAGTGGTATGATTATTTGTCTCACAAGCAGAAAATTTAACATTTTGCAAATTGCTAAATTTTCCATTTTTTTACGACATTTTGGTATTTTTCACAAAAAAACACAGACTGTATCGACCCAAATTTACCACTAATTTGAAGTACAATGTGTCACGAGAAAACAATCTCAAAATCACTGGGATAAGTAAAAGCAAAAAAAAGTTATCCCCACTTAAGTGATACATGTCAGATTTGAAAAAAAGGGCTCTGTCAGGAAGGCAAAAACATGCTGTGTCAGGAAGGGGTTAAATGTTTAAATTAATTGTAATTTTTTTTAAATAAAAAAATGGTCTACATTGAATGTTGAACGATGTTAATGTTCTTATTTTAAAGTGGCATTGGAACTGCTACTAGCGCTAGGGCTGTTGAGAATGACTAGACGTTGGACCTAAAAAGTGCTAACTGTCAAACATGAAGTACACTAGGAAGTGTGATGGTCTGGTGAACTTTTGCTGAATCCCAAGCAAAAATCATGCTGGTGTTAGGATGAATTGGATAGGAGAGTGAAATGTGTACATTGCTGCAAAATTGTTGATGTGATTCAAAGTAAATTATTATTAATTATTATTATTCTTATTGAGTAAATATAAGCTATTACTTATTAGAGACAAACTGGAAATATACACGGACCATAAAAAAGGCCTTATATTTAAAAGGCCGTTTATCATTTTTGGATTGCATTATCTGTGGTTGACAAACCTAACCAGCTGGGAACATTGTGCACTACCTATCAGGGTCCTGAAATTTATAATCAAGCACTGAGATCACAAAAGCCTGCTCCCCAGAATGGAAACAGTTAAAGATACAGGCATTGTTACAGACTGGAAAACATTAGCACAATGCTCTCGCATCACATCTAGCTTCAGTAATGGACTGTAATCCATTTGTAAGCCACGGCCCAGATGTATCATGTAATATCAAGCAGAGATTAAAGGGAAAAAAAAGCTCTGAGGATGGAAAGTCAATAAGCAGCAGGATGCCTATTAGCCATAATTATTTTATACTCTTCTGTTGTGCTTGATAAATATATTTAATGACTAATAAAGATTGATTCGTTAAATATTTATGTGCGTACATTTTTGGTTTGCTGGGAAATTCCAGAGACAGACAAAAGATCAGATAGGTGAAGACTATACCACTCAACAAGGACAATACGTTTATTGATCAAAAGGGTGTGGATTGAAAAGCCTACAGTGTCTAGCTAAACAAAAACTCGACATGCAATAGTTTGACAGAAAAGGTCAACATGAATAGATAAATGGGGTCAAAAGGTCAACATAAGCAAAATGTCGACATGAGTCTTTCCATATCGCAGCGCTATGGAAAGCCGTCCACAAAGCCGCTCATCTGCTGGTAATACAAGCAAATGAACGGCTTTCCCGGCGATGATACGGGAGCGCCCATCACCACTCATCGCCGGCCCCTACACACTTTGGTGTTTTGAGCTGAAAGCCGCTCAAAACACCAAAATTGAGCGGCTTTCAGCTGAAAATCCCCTAGTGTGTATGGGCGTTTACAGATATAAGACAACTGTTCCTGTACATTAGTAAAAAATTTTATAGGATTTGTCTGAATGTGCCTTTCCGATGCAAAGCAAAGTGCCTATTAGGTAGTTTTAGACATAATAGGACACAACTCTAACATGAAGGACTTAATAAGGCACGGTCCGCATCTACTTGGGATTGTTCAGATGTCACTGTAAGTGTGTGTGTGCATGACCAAAATGAACAGAAATCCAGCTGATGGGTGGCAAGAATGTACTGCATATTTGTAGTTTAAGTTTGACAAATAATAAAACCTCTTTCTGTGAGTGAGAGTAAACAGTCTTAAAACTCCAGAAGTGACAATCAAAAAAAAAAAAAGTATAAATAGAACTATTTAGCATATTCAGGCTCTCCGCCCTCGATTGAAGTAAAGTTTTTAGGGGACAGATTATAACTTTTTTTGGGAGGGCCATGCCAACATTACGCCACACACTGATATATCTACTGATGTGAGCCCTCCAGTATAAACATTTTGAAATACAATGACGATAGTATGCACATGATCCTAACCATTTGCAGCTTCTAGACATTTCTACTTCACGGTTGTGTAAACAGGTGACCTAACAGCTCCAATTCATATTAAATGAGAAGTTCAGCAGGCAGATGGTAGGGCAATGTTTTCAGGTCTACAGTTAGCCATGTTCTGTATAGTGTGGCTTACATTAAATAAATATATGTATGTGACCATTAATATAACTGCACAACACATTTGTTACCATTAGCTGCTAGCAAACTACCAACCCATCACTATCCTCCTTATTGCTTCCAAACTCGTTGAGTGTACGGACTACAACCGCTTTACTGCCTTTCATTCCTCCCACTCCTTGCTTGACCCATTTCTGTCCGACTTCCATCCTTTCCATTAAAACTGTCCTTACAAAAGACTGTTCTGTCTCCTTACTGCCAAATCAAAAGGACCGCTACTCACTGCTCATTCTCCTTGACCTCTCTGCTGCTTTTGACACGGTGGACCACCCTCTCCTCCTGCAAATCCTTCACTTACTATGGGTTGTGTGATACTGCCCTCCTACATCGGTGACTGCTCCTTATATATATGATATTGGACCAACTTCCAATATCATCTATATGCTGATGATACTCAAATCTATCTTTCCTCATGGTCCTGCTGAAAGGCACAGATACTCAAACATGTTGAATGGAAATAATTTGTTTTTTCGTAATATGGCACTTCTAGTCTTTTTTCCTGGGTTGGCCCCGTGAACAACCCGGGTGAATTGATGGTGTGAAAGGGTCATGGGCCAAAATCCTGGGATCTGTACCCTGGGATTTCAACCCTGCTATCTACCAGGGTTGCTCCCAAGATCTTCCCGGGGTACTGGCTAGTATGGTGCGAAGTGAACGTGTTACCCAAGTCGAGCGACCCAGGTCCCATTCCAATGCACCGCTCTGCCCCGCCCCTGTGTGATTTCACGGACACGCAATAAAGCCGGGTCGGACACAGCTTTCAGACCACAAATGCCAGGTCGCTCCTGGAATGGACCCGTGTCCTAATCTAGGATGCAATCCAGCATTTGCTATCTGAAAAGGGTATAAAAGAAAAAACAGACATTGTTGTAATAAAAAAAAAAAAAAAAACTTTACCTCTTTGTGATTTGTGTAGATTGTTGCAAATTAGGGTCTAAATCAAAGACTTCATTGTCCAGGAGCCTCCTAATGGTCACATCTGCGAGCTGCTCCATTATCCGAAACACCTCATTGATATCCAGGAACATAGAGAACTCTCGCTCCTTCCCACGTGTATGGACCATGATGATATCTGCCATTAGAACATTGGACGCCCTCTCCAGTTTCTGAACATCCACCCAAGGGATCACGAATTTCACTAAAAAGAAAGGTGTTCTAATCAGTGGCATAATACAGTGGGTAAAATATGTATCAAACACACATATGCATTTTTTTCTCAGTAATTATATTGGTAATATGGCTATTGTGATGAAATGTTCATCAAATATCAACAACCCATGCAATCGGCACATGCAAATAAATCAAACCATAGATTCCATAAATGAAGTTACAATGTATAAAATGTTGATGTGTTCAATAGTACTTTTACACACTTTCAAAAAGGTAAAAAAAGGAAACAAACGAAGAGACACATTCTGATACGACTACATAGTTATGTGGCCGTCAAAAGTAAAGTAAACATCAAGTAGCTAAATAATCTACACCATTACCAACAGCCATATGCAGAAAAGGTTTTAATTTCTTAGAACATATACTTTAGTTGTCAAAAGAGAAGCCACAGCTGGCAAGAAATAAACCTTGTATTTGCTACATCTGAGCCCATAGAAATGTTACTGTAAAATTGCAAAATACGATGGCTGTAGTAGCACCACAAAGAAGAAAGCATTGCTTCCCTGCAGTAACTAGCATATAATCCATATGAGAATCTAGATTACCCTGCATACGAAACAGACTGAACAGATTTTAAATAAGGTTTCATAAACAAAACACAGGTATGGAACTACTGACATTATTTTGGCAATATCTTTAATATTTTATTTAACAAATAGATACATTTTCTGTTTATACTTCCCTATGTGAAATGTATTGCCCTCCATTCTGAGGTTTACTAACCAAATATGTAAATACGTTGCTTTCAGATATTTAACAGTACATAACAGTACATAATAATGTTCACTCTAGAATTTTTTTAGGGCAGGGCGCAGACCATGAGCAGGGCACTTCAAACTGGCAACAAATTTATAACTCCATCCCCACACACAAACACAGTAGTGCCCTAGACAAAATGCCCACAGTAGCGCCGTAGACAAAATGCCCACAGTAGCACCCTAGACAAAATGCCCACTGGATGTCCGCCATCTGCCATTTGAAATATGGTGCCAGTTCGTGAGCCTGGTAGCCAATTACTGACCCCGGCTTCTGGCACCTGTGCTCCGATTGGCGGGCGGCGCCGCATTTATAATGTAGAAAATACATACAGCTGGCTGAGCCGTGCCCCGCAAACTGCTTGGCTGGGTCTCTCTGCGGGCAGTCAGAGCCAATGCCAGTCCAGCAGAGTCGCTCTCAGTAGAGGGGATCACACTGCACTGACACGCCGCTGAGGTCTCTGTCAGCTCTTCCAGGTACCCCCCTGCCGCACTGATTCCCCCTGCTGAGAGCGGCTGTCAGCTATTCCAGCTGGCTCGGAACAGCCGCTGCTACCCCGGCTCCCACAGGTTGCATCCCCCCCCCCCCTGGTCGCCGAAGTATCGGGGGGTGGCGGGGCAGTGTGCTCACCTAGGGCACAAAATTTATGTGAGCCGGCCACCACCGTCACTGTTGGGGGTGGGCCTGGCACCTACTGAGCTTCCTTCCCCCAAGCACTCCCTGCATGCATTGACAGTGACACTGCACATGGCGGAGGGGACTGACAGGACCGGGCCAGCAGTTTTAGCAGGGCACTTCTAAAAGTGCCTAGCGGGAACCCTACATAAAAGTTTCTTTACCAGTTAGGTGTGAATATACAATTGTATTAAACAAATGCAGATTGGCTTAAGTCTATTTGTGTACAATTTTATCTTCACATAAACACATAATTGTAATAGATGTTCCAAATGACTGGTTCCAGAATTACATGCTCAAACAATTTATATTTAGGTTAGTTACTGGCTTATAGTATATCCACTTTATTTTATTTCTCAATCAATCAAGCATTTGAGCAAAAGTAACAGACATTACAAATATATGTGTGCTACAGTTTGCGTGAAAATTAAATACAATCTATTTTTTTCTTGTTTGAGATTTATAGTCTATTTTGGACAGGGGGGCAATTCAAACCCATTCTGATAATCTAATGACGCAGTGTCTGAGCTGTCCATCCGAAAACAGCCGTTGAAGGCTAGTCTATGCTAGAGGCTTGCAGGCTGATTGACACCCTGCGGGCGTTTGGGGGTGGCAACGCATCGTTTTCTGGGCGTGCCCCAGAAAACGCAGGAGTTCCCTGGCTGTTGGGAGGGAGGGCTGCTGACGTCATAGGTGGCTGCCTTCTCTTCAAGGCCTTTGCAGCGCGAGTGTGTCTAGACTTACTCTGCGCAGCGAGCAGTCAGAAAATCATCCGATGGCGAGTGATTTTCGTCCCTGTGGCGGGGGTGGGAACTCGGCGTGCGTCGTTTACCTGCTCACTGGGCTCCAAACACTCACAGCCCACCGAGCAGGCCTGAATCAGGCCCAGTATACCAACACCATAGTATACCAAAGAGTTGTTACAACAGGAATAGCAGCAAGTGGACTACACCCCTTGATACAGATTGCCATTTGTCATTCCGTTTGGCATGCAGTACATGTTTTAGCTTGATATTAGGACTGCGGAAAGTCTTTGAACAACAACTCCTGTCACCACTCTCTTAACTACAAAAAGGTATTTTTTATGGCATTTGATCTATTTAATTGGGCATTTGAGTCCTAGCCTTCTTTTATTAACCCATTCGCTGCTAAGGATGGGACTCATGCAAAGCGCTGAATGGAGAGAAAATGTATCTAAGGCCCCCCTTAAAGAACTCATTACTTGGATTGGCTTGGAATGGTGCACGGGACACAATCATTTAACTGGGGAGCAACTAAAATTAGTAATATGCCCTTCTCTCTGATTAGGTGCAAGGTGCTAGAATGAATACTATTTAGTTATATTACTGGTATGATTCTTCTAGGAACAAACCAAAACCGGTTCGACTGTTTCCAGAACAGGAGAAGCCAAGCACAGTACCCTGCTAATTATGTTTCAGGGAAGAGGCCTCGAAAGACTGATACTTTTATAAATAACTGCTTCTGTATGTAAAATCAGCTTGCAGGGCAACAAGTACACACAGTCCCCAGCATCCTACTCCTTAGTCCACAAATAGCAGAACATGGTCTGTGCAGCAGTTATAGGACCCTCTAATACATTTAGAAGAAAGTGTCAAATATCTACAAAACAGCACATACTGTACATGTGCTTGTAATTTAATTATTGGCGACTTACATTCTTTTCCCAGAAAGAAGGAGTAGAAACAAAGGTGGTTGATGCTCAGGTACAGCCAACCTTGCCGTGGCACTCGGCCCTTCCAACAGCAGCAAGAATAAAAGGTTATCAGCTTCTCGGCCTCTGGAAAGTTGAATCTGCTTTCAAACTTTACCAACCCCTCACGGAATTTTTCAGGATCCTCCTCGTGCTCTGCCAACTTACTGCTGGTCTCCTCTGCAATGAGACCCTGTGTAAAATGTACCAAAGGGTTTGCTTTACAAGGGTGATTTTACGGTGAACATTCCATCCACTGCGTTTCAAAGTACACAGCCTAATAAAGCAGGCATGTCCAAAGTTGGCCTTCCAGATGTTTTGAAACTACACATCCCAGCATGCTTTGCCACAGTTTTGCTATTAGAGAATGCTAAAACTATTGCAAAGCAAGCTGGGATGTGTAGTTTCAAAACATCTGGAGGGCCAACGTTGGACATGCCTGTAATAAAGGGTACACAAAGTGAAATATGCACTTTTTTCTATTCAATTTTGCATATAGAAGCAAAATAAAATAGAAAATTTAATGGGCATCAAATTTTTGGTACTCTTTACCTAGCACGGCGCCCACGATTTTGATCGTGGGCATCGCAGGTAAAAAAATAGCGGGCATCGCGGCCATTGAATGCACTAAAAATCGGGTGCGACGCGACCGACGCGATGCCCGCGATTTCCCATAGGGAACAATGTTAAATGTCTCAAGTGGCCCGATTTTTATGTTCAATGCCTCAATTGATCCGATTTTTCCATAGGAAACAATGTTAAATGGCCCACAGAGGCCAATTAGCCACCCTGAAGTGTGAAATGGCCCCCACAATTGTTAACGCCACCCCACGATCAACGTCAACCCGAAGCGTGGCGAGCGCAGCGAGCCCGCGAGGGGCGGCGGTACGCGTCCTACGACCTTTTCATACCCCCACTATCCACGTCGGCGTGGAGTTGAGAATAGAATAGTGTGGCGAGCGCAGCGAGCCACCGAGCCCGAAGCGTGGCGAGCGCAGCGAGCCCCGCGAGGGGACGCGGATACCTTCACTGGTAAACGCGTCCCTTCGCGGGCTTCACAGGTATCCGCTGCGCTCGCCACGCTTCGGGCTCGGTGGCTCGCCACACTATTCTATTCTCAACTCCACGCCGACGTGGATAGTGGGGGTATGAAAAGGTCGTAGGACGCGTACCGCCGCCGCTCGCCACGCTTCGGGTTCACGTTGATCGTGGGGTGGCGTTAACAATTGAGGGGGCCATTTCACACTTCAGGGTGCCTATTTGGCCTCTGTGGGCCATTTAACATTGTTTCCTATGGAAAAATCGGGTCAATTGAGGCATTGAACAGGAAAATCGGGTCAATTGAGACATTTAACATTGTTCCCTATGGGAAATCGCGGGCATTGCGTCGCACCCAATTTTTTTGTGCATTTAATGCCCGCGATGGGCGCCGTGATAAGTAAAGAGTACCGAATTTTTTTTCTACATTCAATGCAGATTTGGTCCCAATGCGTGCTTCCCATGTAGTGTAACTCGAATAGCAAAATAGTCTTGGCAGGCAAGACTATATTGTACAGATCTGTGTTATATAGTCAAATCGAATGCATTTTGAATACCATTCGACTCGATTCTGATTCAATCCCAAATCGAGCCAGGATCAAATCGCAAGCAAAATCGTACCATATGTACCCACTATAAAACCAAGAAGGGGACCCAAGCATAAACATAAAACAATAGTTTCTGACAGAGTTATGGTACGTTACATTTACCAATCAACTTATTAGAACAGTCTAAAGCTGGGTACACACCTAAAGATATATCTGCAGATCAACTGATCTGCAGATTTAACTGCAGGTGGACCGTGTAGTGCATTCTGTGTACACATTTAAATGTGCCTGCCCAGGTGTGCTGTCAATCACTACCGGCTTGTGGAAAGTAGGGGCAGTTGGCGGATCAGTGCGCCGATATACAGATATCGGACATTGGCTGTGCTACCCAACTGATGCATTATTTCTGTGAACAATTCAATTAGGTAAAAGTTACCCACTTTACATATAAATTATTTTATTTTTTTGCATTAGATTACACAAATGTTGCTAGTTTTGGACGTGTATGCAAATAAGTGCAATTTGTTGGCACAAACAATCATTAAAGAGCAAATGGACTGTAATGCTGGGTACACACTGGCCTATATATTGGCTATTCAATTGAATTGTTCACAGAAATAATGCATCAGTTGGGTAGCACAGCCAATGACCAATATACATGTTACACATAACATCGAGGGGGTAGAGGACATTGGTTCAGATTAGGTTAACGGCCACTTAGACTCCCAATCCCGACCCCGCCAGGGGCCCATAAAGGGCCACTAGACGAAGTTGCATAACATAGAGGAGGTAGAGGACTTTGATTGGATCAAGATCAGGTTCACAGCCATTAACACCTGCAAACCCGACACTGCCGGGGTCCAAAAAGTGGTTTGGCCACTACACAAAGTGGGTCAGGGATACCAGATATGGCAGAGTTGCATAGCATAAAGGCGGTAGAGGACATGGGGTTTAAGAAAAAAATTTGCTTAGATCCGGGTGCCCACCACAGACAGGTGTATGGCGGTCACACCATGGGCATGTTGAGCGGTTAAGCTCAAAACAAAAGCAGGATAAAGTGCAAGTAATGCTAATTGTACAACCAAACCCGGGCAACGCCGGCTACCTTAGCTAGTATATACATAAATATAGACTACAAATATTACATTACAATCATCATTAGGTCTTACCTTTATTTTTCCTTTGACAAAGCTAGCGATGTCATCTTTATTGTCGAACACTGACAATGTGTGAAGCAAGTTCTGTTCCAGCCAATCCCAATGCTGAGTGATCTCTTCCATAGTGGCTCCTAGTAAATAAAACACAGGCTGGATTGCTTTTCCTGTGCATAAGAACTGCAGATAACAGTTGCTCAGTATCACCTACCGAGCATACCAAGCCAATTGTATTGTACACTTTATGATGTCTCTGGTTAACTAACCTGCTAATGGAGTTTGAGCTTCAAAACTTTGTATGAAAGACTTGACAATCATAGCATTCAACTATATCGGCAGCTATGGGAATCGCTCCAGTGTGTACCCAGCATTAGTCTTGAAAATCTCAAGTATGTTGGTGGAAACTTATCTTATGCAGTAATATATATATATATATATATATATATATATATATATATATATATATATATATATATATATATATATATATATATATATATATATATATATATATATATATATATATATCAAGCTACTAGACGTGCTGTATTTGAAAACTTCTGATGATAGTCCACAAAGGAATGTAAAAAAAAACTCAACAAGTAGAGGTATTTTTGTTGTTTCCATTTCATTCCCACAAATACGGCCAGCTGGCTGAGCATTTAGCAAAACAGGAAAATCTCAGGAACACCACAAAGAATCTCATCAATTTAAAATGAAAAATGAAACAAAGACCTTAAGTGTTAATATCCTCCTCTATAACTTAACAACACACATGTAGAAAACACTTGCTAATGCAGGGAGGCGAGTGAGACTCGGTGGGTGATGCATCGCTAGCAATGTCTTCTGGTTAACCCTGCAGCAGGGCCTAACAGGAGGCATTACTAACAACCATGGGAGTGTGCCAATTAGGCATATACACTGCCCAATATGCCAGATATGTTGTTCCAATTTGCCCGTAAACAACAAATCATGGCGATAACGGCTTCATGTGTACCTGGCCTAAGCCTGCTTGACTGATCAGTGTCACCCATTGTATTTATAAGTATATTTAATCTGCGCACTCCTTCGGATGTTAGCGATGTTTTCTGATCAGCCCTGGTACAGGGTCAACCTGAGGACATTTGTAACAATCCTATGCTGGTGAATGCAGCATGGCATGCTAAGTCGCTCCTCTTCATCAGCAAGTGTGTATGTACTTGGCGATGCAGGTTCCAGTCGTCCACCGCATTTGCAGGCTACACATCATTCTGGTATGCAGCCTTACACAATGTAGATAGACATGAGATCTACAGTATATACTTCATTTTCACATCATTGCTTGATATCAAAAATAGAGATCACATTATTAGGTAAGATAATACATGCATTGCAGCCTGTTGCCAAGCAGTACAGAATGTGGACCCTGACATGCCTTTACAATCACTCTGATCAGCAAAGCGATCTGTCCCCAGCCTGACCTGCTGCCAGCCATACACACAGCACTAGAAATAGCTCAGTGTCTATAGGCTTCTATGGGATCAGCAAGTTGGCCTGATAAATATTAACAGTACATAATGCAACCTCTTGATCCTTATCATTGCTGGAGTGCTAAAGGCCGTTTATTGGCCAACTCTCCTACAACAGTACATACAGCATACACACCGCCGTTCACCCATTGTGACATAACTGGGCCATGGATTGTGTATGTGCGCTCAGTTTTATACATGCACATAGAAACATAATCCCGGATAAACCCAAATCTGACATGTAATACTAGACAGAAGAGAATGGTGTCCAACAATAGGAACAGAACCTAATAAATGTCACATTCTGAAACTCCTCATCTCAAAATCTGTATGAACTTAAGAGACCTACAGTGCTAGTCTGTGTGCGATCACTTCCCAGGTCTCTAGGTTGTGTCTAGTGTTGCAGGGTTCTTTTCTTCACTTACACTCACCTACCCACTGCTGCACTCCAAGTGACTCTCTCAGCTGTGTCCCTCCTATCTGCCTCTCTCTGCCTTTGATCTCAGCCCCCCTCCCCAGTCTGTATCTTATTTTCTGCCCCCCTTCCATCTCCCACTTATATGTCACCCCAGCTTTCGCTCATTTCTGTGCTTCTCCTGATCTTCCTCTCTATGATCTCAGTGACTTAATTTCTCCACTCCCTCTGTTGCAAATGGGTTGTGCTGAAAGGATGTCTCACTGGTGAGAGTTGGTCACTGATGAGGGGCACATGCAGGGGGGTTCCTGGAGCTGGCAGGTCTTTTCCCCTACCGTATCATCCGTTCCCTCCCCACACCCATCTGTCTCTCATTTTGTGTCTCCCCCCTCCACCACTCCATCAACATTTGACAAAGGGGAGGGGAGCGGTACCAGGTACAGCACCTACATGGGGCAGTGTCTGGAATCTGCCAGCCAGTGAGAGCTGTGAGGGAACAGGGTCTTCCACAAGCACTTGTGCTAGACTGACACCACTGATGGTTTTATAAAAAATAGTTTGCCTGAGATTTAATACCATACAAGAGACACACATTCATCTAGTTCAAAGTATGGACAAAAAGATGAAGTCCTGGTTGGGGAAAGAAAAACTCAAATGGCAAATGCACAACATCCCCAATCAAATTTACTATTCGATCACTGACCAATCGCTGCATATGTGCCAACCTATATGGAGCCATTCTGTTACATGTGTAAGGCTATGAACCAATCATATAAAAAAGTCTGTTTCCGCATGTAACGTTCCTCTGCTCACGAGACATCCAGCTATGCTGTACTAATCTACACTTAGAAAAGACTTATTTTGCACATATACTTGTGGAATAAATACCGTGAAAGTAACTGCTGATCCTCTATCCTATGGTAATGCTGGTTGATACTTCACAGTGTATGTTGGCCTATCCCTTTACCATGATACAGATACTGTATATGCAATGTCACTATTACATTCTATCAAGTTGTTCGTGGATTATCACAGATGTCCCTTGTAGCCTCACTACTTCTCCCCACTATATACAGCATAATTACGTAATAATTCTACCTGTAGCATATTTCCCTTTTGTGAGAACTGTGACATACCATGACCAGTTACTCTAGGCCCCAGCAATATAGGATTTAGCTATGCCCTTTTATATTCGCACTTAATTCCAACAAATACGTCATCATACTGTACGTGTTGAAAAAGAAACTTGACCATACGAGCCGACGTCTGTTCTTTCTCCCTCCTCCCCCTGTTGTTTAACAACCCAGTAACTGATTATATTTAATGACCGGTATCTGGCATCCCCAGTACCCTATTCCTTCCCGGTATTAGCCGTTCACTGCTAGTAAACTTTGGTGTAATAGTGGCTTATGTTAGTAAATGGCATCATTAGCTGTAAATCACTGCACGTATCACTGTTATTTATGGGTTACCTTAACATCCATGGTCATGCAGGCAAATGGCATGCTGTGGATGCTGACTCTGAAACTCACCAATTGCTAGGGCCCAGTACACCTCTGACTCACCACAAGCAATGTTCGAGTAAACCGGAGATCCAGGGACCTGTAGCAGAATCCGAAATGGAGCAACTCTGGCACTGGAATCCAGTACAGCATCGAGAGCACCCACCAGACGACCTGCATAAAGAACAAGCAAAGGTACAGTTACCAGGAGTCACATCTGCCAACTGGCTCATGTACAACAAGGCATCATTAATGTAGTATTGTCAAGGTCATTTTATAGAGCTACGAAATGAGCTTTTCTATAAATGATGGCATGTGTGACCAACACTATTAGCAGTCAAGGATCAGGAAGCTATCCAGAAACCTGCCATGTCATTTTAAACCGATTACATTAGGATATTGCCAACCAGCCATAGCATGTTCAAGACCACTCTTTCCATATACTATGGGGGCACTGGGTGAGTGGAAAAAATATCATTAATTGAGAAGTTCCAGCATAATTATAACTAACAGTGGTGCATGTCAACAACTGCAGATATACAAACACGAGCATGCCCTCACATCCGGGGTCCAGCCTGTTTTTTACAGGTACCACTCGATATTCGTAAATCATCTTACCCCTTCAATTAGCAGCATTTACTATAGTATGATACACATACAGTACCACTAGCGCTCTTTTTCTTAACCCAAATATTAGGATTTAACAGTGCTCAAACATTAGAGCACCAACGGAATACTTATACCCCTTTCACATTCGCAGTCCCGGTTAATACCCGGGACTGTGTTCCCAGGTGGAACACGAGACACTACCCGGGAATGTACCATTTCACACTGGCCACCCGACCCGGAATGAAGTCGGGCGGGTGGCGTCATCTGGAGGCTTGGCCGGGGCGGCGCTGGGAGGTGTCAGCACCTCCCGGCGGCGCATTTTCACTGCAGTGAACGGGATCTGGGTCACGCTGACCCGGAATAACCGCTCACACTGACCGCATCCCGTGTCGATCCCGGAATGCTGAACACGGCATATTAGTCCAAGACCCTTTCACACTGCACTAAATCCCAGGTTGATGCGCGTTCATGTGCAAAAACCCGGGATATGTTTGAAAGTCTGAAAGGGGTATTAGACTACCATTATAAAAATGGCGAAAATTGTAATTAAAGTATGATAACTGTGTGGGAAGTTTATTTGTATTTATAATCTGTGTAGTACATGTTTACCTATATCTATGTGTATTTTTTAATATGTTACTAGCTTCATTTGGGCCATCATGGATCAGAATATGATTCGCTGTCGGAGAGGCGAATAAAGAATATTTTCCTATTGAAGAAAGGGTACTTGTTTCCTAGCAGGGCGCCCACGATTTTGATCTTATTACATCTTATACAATCGCATCTCAATATAGCGGCATGCGATGCGATGTGATTTTTAATTGTACAAGCACCCTGATGGGTGCTTTCAATGTTAAATTCACCCCCATTGCCAACGCCACCCCCAATATCAACGCCAACCCGAAGCGTGGCGAGCACAGAGAGCCATCGAGGGGCGGCGGTACACGTCCTCCGACCGTTTCATAACCCCATTATCCACGTTGGAGTGGAGTCGATTTTAGATAGTGTGGCGAGCGCAGCAAACCACTGAGCCCGAAGCATGGCGAGCCCCGCGAGGGGACACTGATTACTTTACAAGTATTACGTGTCCGCTTGCCACGCTTCAGGCTCGTATTCCTCTGCACTCGCCACGCTTCGGGCTTGGTGGCTCGCCACATTATCTAGAATCAACTCCACGCCGACGTGGATAGTGGGGGTATGAAAAGGTCGGAGGACGCGTACCGCCACGCTTCAGGTTGGCGTTGATAGTGTGGGTGGCGTTGACAATGGGGGTGCATTTAACATTGTAAGCACCCATTAGGGTGCTTGTCCAATTAAAAATCGCATTGCATGCCATTTGGTGTCATGCTATGTGATATTTCATTGTACAAGCACTCCTGTTAATTTAACATGAATATCGCATCGCACACCACTAAGTATGGTATTCGATGGGCACCGTGCTAGGAAACAAGTACCGAAGAAAGTATTGGATTTGAAAACTTCAGGACTTAACAGTGGAGTGCTTAGTACCATGATGTTTGTGTTTATACAATTCTTACTAGAATGAGCAACTCCTGGGGGTTGTACAATAACTGTTCCATTTGCGTATTCCATTTTTTATTCTGTATTACCATTTATGATCTTGCTTTTACTTATTATGTCCTGGATCATGATCTACAGCAGTGGTTCTCAACTTCGGTCCTCAAGTACCCCCAACAGTTCACGTTGTGCAGGTCTCCACACAGAATCACAGGTGAAATATTAGCTCAGCCTGTGATTTTTCAAATGTGCCAGTGAGTAATGAGTGCACCTGCCAGGTGACCTGCAAAACATGCACTGTGTTTGGTCCGACTGAGAAATTTTGCTTTAGAATATAGAACATCAATAAAAATAATTTGTGGGAATAAAAAAAAAAAAAAAAAACAATTTTACTAATGCTACAAAAAAGGTCAACTGTCTAACAATTGATTTGGAAATCGCACCTAGCGTACTACACAGGTCAGACCATAGGCTCCCGCCTAAAAAGCAAATCTAACCAAATTATCACAGAGAAAAAAGTACATCAAGCAACTAGTGACCGCCATTGGCAAGTCTCCATGTCTCAGCAGTATACAGGGGTGTGCGACACTTTGCAGGGGAGTGAACAGGAGGATCAATGAGAAGCTGATTTGCTGGCTTCTTCCTTACAACCCTCCCTGGAGCCTTGCTACAGCTGAACTGACAAGCTCACCATTTTTCCCCCCAGTAAACCAACTGATTTTTAGAATGCTTTTATTTGCATATTCATGTGCTCCTGCAATCCGGCACATACAATACACACTGTTCCTAAACGCAAAAGTGCACTGGTCAGAGTGCTTTTTGATGTATCGACATTATATTGCCATTTGTAAACCAAAACTACAAAACAACACAGCTATTTTCAGCTTGGAGCAATTTATATTCCAAAGAGCTTTCAAAATATTCACAGTGTAATATAATCAGCCTGGAGTCTGCTTCCCACATGACTGACTAGTGAAGCCTGGTATCTATATTAAGATAATGCACCAAAACATATGGCCGTAGGCAAGATGTCACTGGTCTTATAATCTAGGTAGTAAGAACATGAGCAAGACAACAACTGCGGTTTGTTCTTCCTGATCACTGTAAAATACAATGGCGAAATTGTTAAGACAACTAAAAGCTTCTGTATATAAGTACAAACAATGACCATGTCACATCAGTGCAACAATCAAGGGTAAATAATGGTGAAGGGATTTTCATTTGCACATCAAAATCTTTCAGCGGTTGATATTCTGCAGTTGACGTTGTGCTTAAAATAAAGTTATACATCATCTGATGACTCCAATGAAACACTGGAAATCATTGTCATTATTAAGGCATTTCAAGGATTCAGCCAGAAATGGGCTAAATACACAAATAAATAAAAGGGGACATGGATGAATAAAAAAGATTGCAGGAAGTGCTATGGATAGTACAAGTCCTGCTTTCATTGTTACAATAGGATCATATTGCTTGCTAGGATTACCAGCACCTGCTACCATAGATAACTGTGCACCAATTCTGCTGGTGTAAATAACAATGCCCCAAAGCACTGTCTCAAACACAGACATTGGACAATGCACTTTTTGGGGCTTATTTACTAAGATGGGACACTGCTAGGGGCAACCAATAAAATTCCATCTATTATCTTCTAGAAGGTACTAAATAAATAAGTAGATTCTGATTGGTTGCCCATAGCAACATCCCATGTGAAATAGAACTCCCATCTTTGTAGTTTCCCATTTGTATGTGTGACTGTGGTCAGCTTTGTGTGGATAGTGCTGAATGTGAAAAACACAGCTGTCCCTTCTATATTTATCAGATACATGCCCGAACGGTGGGGGGATTTCTTAATGCTTGTAAAGAAAAAATAGTGAATGATAATTACTAACCAAACAGTTCCCGGTGTTGATCATAGTGTCAACGGTAATTAGGCCAACACAGAAATGGCCGACACATGAAAAGATCAACATGAATTTTTTGTGTGTCAATTTCTACATTTAAACGTGTGGACCCCTAATTAGTGGCCGCATCACTCGCTATTCATCAGGCCAAGTTCCTCGCTGTGCTTTGTGCACGTACTGTCCTTGTGGACTGGTAAAGTATGAAGTTCAAAAAAATAAAAATAAAGGTTTGTAAAAAAAAAACCATGTTGACCTTTCCATGTATGGACTATTACCATGTGGACCTAGTTCATGTTAACCAATAGCGGGAGCCAGGCATGTCTTGGGCAAGCATGCATTATGTTTTCATGAATAGCATGAATCCAGTTTATTTTGCACTTTTAATCAGTCTCCAGTCTCAGAAAAATCTCTGCAAAAGGTAAAATTATCCTAAAGGTCTGTATACTGAAATATTCCCCTTAAGGTGAGTACACACTAGACTATTTTTTACACAATAATGACATTATCATGTAGTTAAAAGCGTGTCACTATCTCTGTACCTACCTCCTATTTGGTCTGTCGAATGGCCACTGGTGGAACGTCACCTCAGAGGGGAGAAGTAGATAGATATAGTGCGTGCACACACTATATCGTTACAGATGTGCTCTTCCGCCTGTCGTTAGTGATCATCTGTACATGCAGGAGGATGTTGCTAGAGAGTGCCATGATGAATGCAGTATGCTCCCCCCCCCCCCCCCACAATCAGCATCAGCCAGTATGTATGCACTGGTCGATGCCGGATACCCTGCCGGGTCCCAATGCTCCAGATATGGCAATAGGTATAATGTGTGCCCAGCTTTACAAGCAACTTCCATTTTAAGGTTTCACAAGATTCCATTGTGTTCGGTGTTCAAACTTAACTGAAAATATCTAGCAAACACGTACTTGATTTGCCAGCTTACTGCAAAATCACTCTGCTTTGAGAACATACATGTTAAAAAAAAGCTAGCAATCTATAAGAGAACAAATAGTAGCAATGGCCTATTCAAACCTAGGACCCACTGTCACACTCAGAAATGTTTCTAATGCTGTGTAGACACGGGGGCGATAGGGGCTATAATCTCTGGGAATTTGGTCGCAGGCGACCATATTGCCAGTGATTGGAGTGCGCACCAGCGATAAATCGCCATGTGCGCGCTCCCGTTTTCTGCCCCATTGTAATCGCTGGTCGCAGGAGCTTGCTCCTGCGACCAGCTAATTACCTCTGCGGCTCCCCCAGCAGAGGATCCTTTTCATCAGAGGATTCCTTTTCATCCTTTTCTTCCATCTCTGGTCGCTGATGCAAAGGAGACACTGGGTAATATATTGCTGAGCAATATATTGCTGAGCAATATATCTCCCCACGTGTGTACGGGGCTTAAATGTAAATATAGCAGATGAAACTTCAGTGTAGCTGCCCAACAAAACCCTAGTGCTCTATAGAACAATGGGGCAGATGTATTAAGCCTGGTGAAGAGATAAACTGGAGATAAAGTGGAAGGAGATAACGCACCAGCCAATCAGATCCCAACTGTCATATTTCAAACACAGCTGATTGGCTGGTGCATTAACTCTGGCTGGTGCATTAACTCTTCCAAGTTATCTCCACTTTATCTCCAGTTTATCTCTTCTCCAGGCTTAATACATCTGCCCCAATGTGACTAGTGTTTTAAATGTTCTTGTCGGTTTATCTCTGTTGAAAACAAGAGCTTGGAATTTACATTCCAGCCCACAATCCTCTGGCTGTAAAACCCTGTGCCAGGTTCTGCCAGCAGTTTACCAGACATCACCACGCAACCTACAAATCAGAAGCCAGCCACTGGTGTATTTATAATGGGTGCAGTATGTAAAGTGCACACAGGACCTGGTGGTTCAGGGGGCACAGACCGCACACCCTGTACCCATTTACTACAATAAATAACTAGGAGAGCTCTTACCAGGCCCGGGGATCCAAAGCTAGTCATGTGTGAGTGCAAATAGGTCAGTATTGTATATATGTGATTTAAATAGGTCAATATTGTATATATGTGATTTAAATAGCCTTTACATTACCAACTGGATATCCTACAATGTTTAAGTGCATTAAATCATATTTTAACAGCAACCTTTTAGGAAACATTTTGCCTTTAGCATTATTGTGTAGCCAACATATGGAATACAAAGCCACTACTTTTTCAGGCACTTTATTACTTATCTCTGCTCAGCTAGGCTAGAGAGTCCCTCATGTCAAAATAAAGGGCTTGGCTAAGCCATCTGATCCATGCTTTGGATTCTACTACATAAGCTCACCCACTGGAGTTATGCTAGATGTGATCAGATTTGACATGGAGATAAACAATACCCTGCAGGTCAGGAAGAGGAGAGGGCATCATCAATGAACAGCAAATCCAAAAGAGCTGATTAGTTTGCAAAGAGAGGAAGTATAAATTGAGAAAAGCAGAGGACCTAAGACTGAGCCTTGCGGAACTCCAACTGACAGGTAATGAAGAGGAAGTAGACTCAGAAGCGAGCACTGAAAGAGTGATCAGATAGGTAAGATGTGAAACAGGAACGGGCTGTATCATTAAGACCTAGGGAGTGCAGGGTTTGTAAGAGAAGAGTGTGATCCACAGTGTCAAACGCAGCAGAAAGATCTAGAAGAATAAGTAGTGAGTAATGGCCTTTAGACTTAGCAGTTACCAGATGATTCACCACTTTAGTCAGTGCTGTCTCAGTGGAGTGTTGAGAGCGAAAGCCTGACTGAAGCGGGTCTAATAGGGTGTGAGAGTTAAGAAAGTTTGTGAGACGAGAGTAGACAAGTCTCTCTGGTAGCTTGGAGAGGCATGGGGGCTGAGAGATAGGACGATAGTGAGAGAGAGAGAGAGAGAGAGAGAGAGAGAGAGAGAGAGAGAGAGAGAGAGAGAGAGAGAGAGAGAGAGAGAGAGAGAGAGAGAGAGAGAGAGAGAGAGAGAGAGAGAGAGAGAGAGAGTGTAAGGGTCAGAATTGTGTTTTTTCACAATGGGAGTAATCACTGCATGTTTGAGCAGAGAAGGAAAAGTACCAGTAGCAAGAGAGAGGTTGTAGATTTTAGTTAAGGTTGGAATGAGCACAGGAGATAGATTTTTAATGACTTGTGCAGGTATATGATCAAGAGGAGAGGTAGTAGAGTAAGAGGATAAGAAGAGTGTGGCTACTTCCTTTTCATTTGTGGGCTCAAATGCAGAGAAAGTGCCAGAGGGTTCAGGTGGGGAAGAAAGAGGGTTAGAGGTTGTGGAAGAGCATACCATTTCATCTTGGATGTTATCAATATTGTCCTTAAAGTAGGAGGCAAGTTCTTGTGCACTGATGGTAGCCGGCGGGGGAGTTGAAAATATTTATTTTATGCAAATAAAAAAGATCTGTACAGCCAAAATAAAAATTCTACTTTTAAATGCTAATAAGGGAATGGATGATGCATCACAACAAATTAGCAGTTTATGGGCCAGATGCACTAAGCTTCAAAAGGGATAAAATGGAGAGTGATAAACAGCCAATCAGCTCCTAACTGACATGTCACAGACGGTTTTTGAAAAATGTCAGGCAGGAGCTGATTGGTTGGTTGTTTATCACTCTCCATTTTATCACTTTTGAAGCTTAGTGCATCTGGCCCTTAAGCTTTTATTCCGGATACACACTGAGGCGACTGGCAATTGAGCCAATATCTTTTGAGCCCGATTGTCGGTACACACTAATCGATTTGATAAACAACATGTCATTATGTCCTGAATTAGAATGTCAGGACACATGAGACTGCGGGAGTATGCAAATTACCCATACAAAATAGGAAATGTAGACTATTAGTCATTACAAAGCAGAAAATCTTCCAGATATCACAGAAGTGTGTACCTGGCTATGGGCTAAAACACCTTCTTCTACAGCATGTATCACAATACTTCCTTGTTCAAGTAAAACATACAGTCCTACCACGACATCTGAACACATCTGCAATCTAAACACATCTGCAAATCAATCAAAGAACCTTTCAGGGAGTTACTTTTAAAATGCTCTCTTTCTCCTTTATACATATGTATTGCTTTGGTATACTTTTAATTCAGAGTTGCTGATCATGTTAATACTGGTCAATAAATAGCTTTTATTTTCTTTCATTAGCTAAGTAAAATTACACAAAAATCAAATAACTATTTTTCATTCATTTTTTTAATGCAACAAATCAAATAAGTCAATTTTGACAGATCCAATGCAAACTGGATTAGAAATGACAACAATTACTGTAAGAGCAACATCAGCATGAATCCTTGGAATTGTAGAAAGCCGGCCTAGCTACCAATAACAATTCGCGGTACTTATGTATTATCTGGGCTCCCATGTTAAATGCACCCCATTTTTTCATACCCCTACTATCCAACTACGCATGAAGTTGATTATATATAGTGTGGCGAGCGCAGCAAGCCACCGTGCCCGAAGCGTGGCGAGGGGACGTGGTCTCATAAGAAAAACGGGAGCCCAGATATTACATAAGTACCCAATTCGCTTGTGACATCAATGGGATTTGATTTGTTCTATATGGACACACAAACAACCATCCATTTTAAATGTTATTTGTACACATTACGGGGCCATGAATGGTATATAATGTTAGCTAGCCCTGACTCTGCACCCGACGGCTGTTACCAACAGCTGCAGTCTGGTGGTGCAAGCAAAATACAGCTAGAGTAGTAACGCAGAAAGCATTCTTGGGAAACACAGCTAGAAAACAGTTCTCTCACACTGCCCTGAGCAACCTGCTAAGATGCCTTGGGTAATATTTAGTCATTCATGTCAGCTGAAAATCCAGCGACAGTGAACTTTCGGTTTGAAAATGTCACATGAATTTTCTTAGGAGCCCAGTGAGATTGTCACGCTAATAATGCTCAGAAATATCCATACCTTCCCATAAGATGGCCAACACATGTATATCTGTCTAGGTATCTGTCTAGGCCAGGGGTTCCCAAACTTTTTTGAATCATGGCGCCCTAGAGCATCAAAATATTTTCATGGCACCCCTAGGCCAAATTCAGAAAAAACAATATTAAATGAAGTTCATTGTATTTATATGTCACAGTTATCTGGTGAGGGACAGAATTTGCTGTTTGTCCACATATATTATGATTGGCAGCCACCAGCACTGGTTTTGCCTTTTACATTGCCCATAAATAATATGAATTGATCTTGGTCCTTCAACCCAAGGCACCCCTGCAAGTGTCCCACCCACCTAGGGTGCCTAGGCACACAGTTTGGGAACCACTGGTCTAGGCAAAACAGGGGTTCTCAAACTCGGTCCTTAGGACCCCACACAGTTCATGTTTTCCAGGTCACTCGGCAGGTGCATTAATTACTCAGTGACACATTTTAAAAGATCAGGTGGAGCTAACTATTTCACTTGTGATTCTGGGGCAGATTTATGAAGTAATGATACGGGAGGGGGAGTGATAAAGTGCCTGGTACTTTATCACCGGCCAATCAGCTCCTGACTGTTAAGTTACCATGCACCGTGTGGGGTCCTGAGGACTATGGGGGAGATTCTCTAAGTAAGAAATGCGGTAAAAACCAAGTTATCGGGGTTTTTACAGCATTTTTGGATGCTGTAAGCATCCCCTGCCGGGTTAACGCGGCGGGGGGCATCGCCAGAAATATCTGGCGATGCCCCATAGAAGCCAATGTGCTTCTACCGCATCCCACCGCCGCCCCTCAACGACCCCCCGCACGGACCCCCGCATCGCCCCCTCACCTGTGTCCGGGCAGCACAGAGCTGTGCTGCCCGGACCTGTGACCTCCTCCCTGCACTGATCCTCTTCCGGGTGCAGGGAGGAGGAGAGCCCGGCGCAGCAGCAGCGCCGGGTGTGGGAGGGAGGGGAGAGCCGCCGGGACCTGCTAGGACCCGGCGACTCTCACCGCAAAGGACAGCTCTTAACGCAAGAGCTGTCCTTTGCTATAATTATCGCATATGTTAGAACATATGCGATAATTATAATTGTGATGGGCGGCGAAGGGGGGCGGAGATTCTTCCAGAATCTCCCCACAAGTTTGAGAACCTGTGTCAGAGTAAACAAGATTGTTGTAGCAACTCAAGAACCATATTACGGTCAGTAGGTTATTTGTTTACATATTTGGGTGTCATGCAGTTATGTGTAGGCGGTAAAACAGCAGGGAAAAGTATTGTCATAGGAAACTGCACTTTGTTTTACTTCCTCATTCAGCACTAATAAATAAAGGGAGCGCAGACATGAAGACTCCCCCCGCCAACTGTCTGCATACAAACTCACACTGTAAAAACCAAGCAAATGTAAAAAGTTGATGTACCACAGAAGCAATTCCAAGAAGCAGAACGAATTTCCAAAGGAAATCCGAGTTACAGCAAACCTAGAAGAGAAACAACACACTACTAGAATGTCAGGAAAGCCTGAGTGCTCACACAGGACCTTAAAACAAAGCAGGAGATTTTACTGATCAGATTTAAAACCATTAAGACTGCATTTATGAAATGAAATATTACATATGTGAGAACATTCCCAGAGGGTATATAATGAATACATTGCCTTCATTTTGGGAAAAACATGAAACAGGTGTATAGGTCATTGGTTCGAGTCTATTTAGGTAATGCATTGTGTCGACCACGTAAGGTCAACACCTGAAATAGGTCGACAGGGTTGGATGGTAAACACAAGAATTCGGTAGACAATGCGAAGGTTGACATTCAAAAGGTCGACATGATTACATGAGTTTTTCTTTCCCCAAATGTCTACATAGTCGACATGGACACCATCTAAGTGTACTCCTGCACTCGCCAGTCAGCATATGTCAGCTCAAAAAAAAATACTCATGTCGACCTTTTGACTGTTGACCTAATGCCCGTGTCAAACTTCCAAACCAGACCTTAACCATGTCGACCAATTTGGGTCAAGTGCTCGACCCAATGCATGGGGACCTAGTGACCGTATCCCTGAAACAGATGAATAGAATTTGAAGGCAGCTGAGAAGAATATGGCTCATCCTGTCTCCTAGTTAGGATATTATTTGGTACTTGTGTATTATCTGGCCGCCCGATACATCGCATTGCATGCCACTACTCAAGGCATGCGATGCGACTGTACCCGATCTTGACCCTTTACCGGGAGGAGTGTACAATTTTTATATCGTGTCGCATCGCATGCCTTCACTAGTGGCATGCGATGTGATGCGACACGATTATACATTGTACAGGCATCCTAATGCCTGATTACAATGTGAAATGCACCCCCATACCCGTTTTTTAATTGTACACCCACCCTGATGGGTGATTACTATGTGAAATCCCCCCCCCCCCCGTTGTTAACGCCACCCCAGTATCAACGCCAACCCGAAGCACGGCGAGCGCAGCGAGGCCGCGAGGGCCGGCAGTACGCGTCCTCTGACCTTTTCATACCCCCACTATCCACGTCGGCGTGTAGTTGATGTTATATAGTGTGGCGAGCGCACCGAGCCACAAGCGTGGCGAGCCCCGCGAGGGGACGCGTATTACTTCACATGTATTCCGCGTCCGCTCGCCTCGCTTCGGGTTCGGTGCGCTCGCCACACTATATAAAATCAACTCCACGCCGACGTGTATAGTGGGGGTATGAAAAGGTCGGAGGACGCGTACCGCTGCGCTCACCACGATTTGGGTTCGCGTTAATAATGGGGTGGCGTTAACAATGGGGGGCCATTTAACATATTAATCACCCATCAGGGTGGGTGTACAATCAAAAATCGGGTCTGGGGGCGCATTTAACATAAGAATCAGGCATCTGGGTGCATGTGCGATTAAAAATCGGGCCCAATCGCGTCGCATCGCATGTGATATGATTGTATGCGATTTTTAACGTGCAATGAAAAAAATCGGGCGCCCAGATAATACACAAGTACCTTTATTTATTAGGTTTCTTATACAGCACCGCAAGTTCCGCTGCACTTTACAATTGGAAAAAGGGATAAACACAAACAGGGTAGTTACAGACAGTCAAAATGGTATGAGGGCCCTGCTCGCAAGTTTACAATCTATAGAGTAGTGTTAGGGATTGCGTTAGAGGTTATGGTAGTAGTTCCCAAATTTTTGTGAATCTTCGCACCCCTAGGCCAATAGGTTCTCATGGAAAATGTAAAAATAATAATAATAATAATAATAATAATAATAATAATAATATCACTGCAGGGGCAGTTTTATGAAGCCTAGTGAAGTGATAAAGTGTCCAGCGATAAAGTACCAGCCAATCAGCTACTAAGTTCAAGTTACAGGCTGGGTTTGAAAAATTACATTTAAGAGCTGATTGGCTGGTACTTTGTCACATGACACATTATCACTTCTCCAGGCTTAATACATCTGCCACTCAGGGGTAGATTTATTAAGCTCGGTGAAGTGATAAAGTGTCTGGTTTTTAATCACCGGCCAATCAGATCCTAACTGTCATTTTTCAAACCAAGCCTGTACCAATACAGTTAGGAGTTGATTGGCCGGTGATAAAAACCAGACACTTTATCACTTCACCAAGCTTAATAAATCAACCCCTAAGTGTAAAAGCTAAATTTAATACATCTGCCCCTCAATTCCGTTTGTCTAGTTTATGATTAGCAGCCACCAGCACCGATTTTGCCTATTACATGGACCATAAATAAATATTTTGAAATAGTCCTGGAAACCAAACCTGAGGCACCCCTGCAACTTCCCCAAGGCATCCCAGGATTCCCTCATGTGCTTTTCCTTTTGTTACTTAAACCACCTTCGATGGCAACAAATCCTGTGGTTTTCTGCCACCCTGATACTTATTTCAGCATCCTCTGCTGATGCAGCTATGGTTATATACATTGTATTTGCCCTCTAGTCTATTGTATTCATCTATACGTAACTGTTTCATGTTTTGCTTATTCATTTAAGTACTCTGTCATGCTGTTTTTACACCGCAAAACATGCTTAGACCCGGTATTTAAAACATTTCTTAAAAAAGGTCAAAGCAGGTTTAATGCTCCTTTCAGACCGCACATATTACCCGGTCTGATACCGGGTCTAAGCAGGTTTTGTGGCAGGCATCTTCAACCCCAAAACGAGGCATCCTCTCTTCCGGTCAGCAAGGGGGAGAGAGGCTGCCCAGATCACTTCCCTGAGGGGAAGGGGAAGGGAGGAGAGGCTGCCTGCCAGCGCTGACCCTGCTGCCCAGATCCCTTCCCTGTGCTGCCCAGGTAGGGGGGTGGGGGTGTTAGGAAATGCCTCCGCCCCAGTGCATATCTAATAAGCGCAGTGCATATTTAATAAGCTATTCCCTGACCCGCTCATTAAATATGCACTGCGCTGGGTCTAGCTCATTAGATATGCACGGAGCGGGTCCAATTGTACGCACTGCTGCCTGGGTAACGGTTTCAGACAGCAAATACCAGGTTTTTGGAAACGGTAAATTGACTCTGCACCTTTCAAACCGCACATATTACAGTTTTAAAACTGACAAAATACCGGCATATAAGTGCAGTCTGAAAGTGGCATTATTGGACGATGCGGATCCTTTGTGGCACCATATACAGGAAAATAATAATAATAATAATAATAATGCCTCGCACCCTATAACAGGATGTTCATGTTTTTTACCTAAACTTCATAAATGTGATTTTACCTTGTGAAACCCTAAAATATCTACTTAGAATGGTGTATAATGTAATGCAGATTTGCCTTTATTATGTAACCAGAAATACTGTGTACAAATCACATACTCTGATTCAATTTGATTAGATGTTCTTCCTCATACAGGTGCAAGGGAAAAAAATGCACAGTTGGCACTACCATGTAGAATGTAGACAGAATACTCCAGCGAGACACAGAAAAATGTCATGCTACCAGCTGTAGTGTATAACACTTTTCTTTTCTCATTTTTCCAAGAATGACAATTATATATGTATTTGATTGATTAATTATAAGCTGGTATGAAACAGTCATCACTGGGGGGGAAGCCACTCAGGGCGTACACACTGAGCGGCTTTTCCCCAGCCCGGCGTGGCCAGCGGCAGATAGACGGCTTTGCATAGCGCAGAGCTGTCCAAAGCCGTCCACAAAGCTGAACGACTTTCCCGGTGATGCTGCGGGAGCACACAGCAACGCTCATCGCTGGGCCGTACATACTGGGTGGCTTTCCCCAGCCTAGCGCGGTCAGCAGCAGATGGGCGGCTTTGCATAGCGCAGAGCTATCCAAAGCCATCCACAAGGCTGAACAGCTTTCCCGGCGATGCTGCGGGAGCATGCAGCAGCGCTCATCACTGGGCCGTACACACTGGGTGGCTTTCCCCTAGCCCGGCACTGTCAGCAGCGGACGGACAGCTTTGCATAGCGCAGAGCTATCCAAAGCAATCCACAAAGCTGAACGGCTTTCCTGGCGATGAGCGCCTGCTGCGTACTCTCACAGCATCGCCGGGAAAGCCGAACAGACTGGGTGGCTTTGAGCTGAAAGCCGCTCAAAACACCAAGTTCAAGCTCAAAATCGCCCAAGTGTGTATGGGCCTTAACACTTTTAACCTGTAGTTCCTCTTAGAGGGGAATTTTTGAGGAAATGCACAGTCCAACTTTCAGTTCTAATAGAAAGGAAGTGTGAAAGACGTCAAGGGAAATTTCAGGCTACTTTTAAATATATTATATACACACACACACACACACACACACACACACACACACACACACACACACAATGGTTCTTTGTATGCAACTCTAGTATTTTGTTCCATTTTCTATAAAGGGCCAAGCTGCAGCTTTAACAAAAAATAAAGCTAAAATGACCATATTTTGCAAGTCCTGCTACATAAAGCACATGGAACACACAGGGAAAATACTAGTCAAAAAAAGGCCCATTGCATCTGTGTGCATGCAGGTTACAAGTAAAGAACAAATCTTTAATTGCCCTTAACATTCCTTAGGTTTATCTTCTCATGCAGACGAGATAAAACTATTAATTGTATTGCAGGTAATATTGCTCTAGACACAGTTAAAATGGTGTTCCTGGCAGATATCAGTCAGCATCATCAGCATGGGCAGTATGGATGGTGTAATGGTTAGCATTACTGCCTCACAGCGCTGAGGTCATGGGTTCGATTCCCACCATGGCTCTACCTGTGCAGAGTTTGTATATTCTCCCCGTACTTGCGTGGGTTTCCTCCGGGTACTCCGGTTTCATCCCAGATTCCAAAAATATACTGGTAGGTTAATTGGCTCCCAACAAAATTAACCCTATATTGTCTGTGTGTGCGTGCGCATGTGGTAGGGAATATAGATTGTAAGCTCCGCTGGGGCAGGGACTGATGTGAATGTTGAACTATACTTTGTAAAGTGCTGCGGTTATGTGCTATATAAGAAACTTAATAAATAAATAATATATAAATCATAAACCGTCGCTTGAATAACATGGTTGATGTTAGGGATGTGACTCGTAGTGTGGGGTTTTGAAGTGTAGTGATATTGATGCTTTGGTCTTGAGAAACTGTTCTTCAGTGAATTTCCACCTCAGTTGTTCATCATGACTTAAGTATGTAAATGCTGGATTTATGGAAATACAAAAACAGTTTTGACTAGATGATATGCCAAATTATTATGTAGGAAAGGAGTAGCTGAAGGCTGCACAGCATCTTTCTAGCGCAACAAATTAAGCCATGCCAGAACTACAGCCGATTTCTAAAAAAAAAAAAAAAAAAACACCTGAAGGAGGTGCGCATATTTACAGTTTACTGTAGGTCCATACAAACACATTGTGGAGTTCCTACCAGCTAACTAGAGATGCTTAGATTATTAAGTACAGGGGTTAAGACCAGCTTTGGAAGAGAAAGAAGGTGTCCAGATTCCGGTTGGGTAAAATGACTGGGGACGGAAGGACATCAGTTGCCATATCCAGATAGTAGGGACAGGGTTCTTTTGATGCTGCCGATAGGATTACATACGCAAGCCTCTGGCAAATGGGCCCCTAAATGAGTTACATTTGACTGATTAATTCCTGAATGCTACTTTCTTTGTGTTGTCTAATTCCATAAACACCAGCATATCACTTTGATACTAATGAATAGGCATCTGTTTAGCAAGGTCCAGTGCACTCTCTACACCAGGGGTGGCCGGACTTTTGTGTCCCAGGATCTACTTTTAGTTCAAGTATTTAGCAGATATCTACCATTGTCAATGGGCCCGATTCAGAGATGGCCCATATACTGATATTTGCTCAGTTGAAAAAATTTTGTTTTGCTATTCCGCATGCATAAAAATATTTTTGCAGATATGAATACATAAGAATCAGCAACTACATATGCATACATACATACACATACATACATAGCATCCACCTCTGAACCAGGCTCAGTCACTATGCTTCCAACAACAGGTGTTGTTTTGCTGAGCGCTCTTACACATATAGGCCCTTATTGCAATCGCCATGCTCCCATGCATGTTTGCACAGGGGAACGATGGTGACCAACTGCACATGCACATATACCATTATGCGCATATGCTGCAACTTGGTGCGAGCGGGCGTGGCGAACTGCTTGTTTGCCATCTCGTTCGTACCTAGCAGTGTGGGCGGGGGCACCCATGGGAACGCCCAGCACTTCTTGGGCATTCCCATGAATATATTGGGCGTTCCCATGCTAATGCATCTGTAGAGCAGGTGGGGATGTCAGCTGCTCCCTCACTTCCCAAACAGGGCATCCGCAGACCACAGAGGTGTCTTAGGTCTGCGAGCACTTGCAAAATCATTTCAATGCAGTAAACTTGTAATATACTATATACACTGCACAAGAATACAATCGATTGTTTTATTGAAAAACATAAATAAATGATTGGGAAGTTCATTAAAAACAACTTGCCAGATCGTACATTGTACTATGCCTTCTGTGGGAGAGAAATTGTCATTGTTATAGGACCTATATAACCAGGACACAAGCACGGAACCACATACTCGGGTTGCATATTAATGGAGCAGGAGGCAGCTGCATCAACCAGCAGCCTCTGTACCACCCATATCAGACAACTACACGCCACACACTACATCCAGGAGTCGCTCAGGATGTACTTGGCGCTGTGAGGAGCCTATGTGCTGGTACGGAGCGGTAAGCCCAGCATTACAATCTGTGGCTGTGGGGTCAGACTGATATATAGCAGCTGCAGAGGGCTCTTCCCAGCATTCCGGTAATGTCATGACATCAGGGGCACGCAGCACTACTGGAAGCTGGCATTCCGAAACCTCAGATGCTCAAGTTCAGGTGTATTTTGTTCATTTGGCCGGGATCTACCAACAGATGCCCCAATATCTACTGGTAGATCAGGATCTACCTTTTGGCCAAGTCTGCTGTACACCCTTAGCAAGATTCTCCTCTCTTCTACTGGCAGCAGGCTTCTGTGTCATGCGCATAAGCATCATCGAGTCTGCAAATGTGCAGGACACCTTCACCCAGAGGCGGCAATGGGAACAATAACACTCTCACCATCTACAGATGGTTTCAGGTGCACCGACAGTAATATAGGAATGTGCATTGCACAATGATAATGATGGCTATTAAAAAAAAAAAACATCTTCTGAAATAAGTATCATTGGATGTCCATAGATTAGGCAGAGATTTTTAATTACATTTTAATTAAAAAATATTTTATACATTGAGAAATTAGAATTGTATGTCATCTGCAATGTACTGTATGCTGCATTGTTCTATGTAAAAGCAAATCATTACAGAAAAACACATTTAAATGAAATAAAGTTAATTTATAAGTTCAAAGAAGTAGGTAGTAGGAAACTTGCTTTGAAATATAACACAGAAGACAGTTTGTGATAAACTGCACAAAGTAAATCAAAACAGGATAATATACAAGTAGAAACTGCCTCCATTATAGTAATTAAGTGCTACTGAACAATTAATGAGGTGGTTCATGGCAGAAAGATCACTAGATCACAGTAAATTAAATCTATTCATGAAGCAGAACACGGCTTCAACGATTCTAGAGAATCAATCAACAAAGACAAGGGCTATATGCAATAGCATACCAGGAACACTGCTAACATCCAGTAACAGCAAAGCATTCACTGCACAGGTGACTGGTTACCTGCACTACAGTCTACATACACAACTAAGGGTCAGATGCTGCACATTATGCCACTATATTAATGTAGGTACATTTACACAAATACAACATTATGCCATTATATTATTGTGTAGGTGCATCTACACAATTACAACATTATGCCACTATATTACTCATAATTTAGCATTATGTCACCATATTAAAGTAGCTACATCCACACACTTAGATCATCATCCCATGTACTATAAAACACATTCTGAAGGATAAGTTCTATTCATATATAATACTATTGTTGCGCTAGATGGAATGCTGCAGCACAATCAGCAGAATGCAGAGCACCCCTCCAGCACAGCAAGGGATATAGTAGCAGCTGCCCGGGCTCCTGCGCCGCACTTACCGGTGAACTTGGCCGCGCTGTCCCCATGCCCGCGGCGGCGCTGCAGGATGAAGTACTGATTGGAGCGGTGGGTGACCCATAGCCGCAGCGCGTTCTTCAGCAGAACCTCCTCGGGCTTCAGCCACATCCTGGCCGCTAGTGTCCGCTGTCACAGCCGCAGCATGTCCGGCCAACTCTCGGCTCAGCAGCGCGGGGTCTGGCGGAAGAGAGCAGCAGCAATTATTAGTACCGCACGCCTATTGTATGTATGCTCCTGCAGCCCAGTGCGGGTCACCAGTGTACAGTGCCCGGACCCTAGCCGCACTGCAGGACACACATCACCATCGCTGATAACATACACATATGTGCTGCCCCCTCTCCTTACTGCTGCCTGAACCACACAGCCAATGTACCCACATTACGGCAGGCATAGTTCCTGCTGCCATAAGTACTGTGCCCACCACAGCTGCCAGACGACCTTTCACCCACTCCTGCCACAACACATGCATGTTAAGAGGAGCAAGGAGACCGCCCTGGTACATAGAGCCCTCTCACTACAGTGGTGTGGTTACCATTCCCTGGCAGCAGAAGCCCTATTGCCTGGCATGCACATTACCTGCTGTTGCCGGATCTGTGCTGCTGCTTCTCCTGCAGTGCCTGCACACTACTGCACATACATACAGTTCCGGCATCCAGAGAGGAAGTTCATCCCCAACCAGCCCAGACAGATCCTTCCTTGTGTTCTACATGGCCTCCTCCGTGCTGCTGAGCATTCAGAATCCCCAGCAATACACGCTGCTGCTTTCTTCCAGGCTCCTGGACTCTCATACTCAGTCACTGACATGTCACTCATCTGCTGGCAGCACAGTCTAGTAATCTCACACATAATCACCCTTTCTGTCCTCATTTCTAGGAACAGTCCAAGCATTTCAAGTTTTGGCAATATAAATTTATTTATTTTTTCTGTATTGAGCAGTTGCACAATATAATGACTGCGACTTTGGATGTCAAATGGTGTTATTATCTATTCCTTATCCCAAGGGGTCAGAAGTAATAATTAGTAGACATTATTTTCACTCTGTGTGAAATGTAAAAATTGTAAGAAGACAAAAGGAAAAGTCACTGCCACCTGCTAGCCAAAGCTATGATACATACAAAATATTAAGTAACAGCACTGTAAAATGAAAATGTAATAAATGTCATATAGGTATTATTATTATTATTATAATTTTATTTATAAGGCGCCATTAGTGGAATTAGAGATGGCCCTGTATGTGAGTGTGAGGTGTTTAAAGAGGATTCTGTAGGGGAATGGGAGCCAGTGCAGATTTTGTTGAAGGGGAGTGGCAGAATTAGAGCAGTCAGCGGTGGTAGAGGAAGAAAAGCCTGGCTGCAGAGTTGAGGACAGATTAGAGAGGAGCCAGTTGGGATTGAGGAGAGCATTGCAGTAGTCGAGCCGTGGGATGACCAGTGAGAGGATGATTAGCTTAGTTGCACTCTGTGAGAGTAAAGGCCCGATGCAAGCAATGTTGCGTAACTGGGTACTTATGTAATATCTGGGCTCCCGTTTTTCTTATGAGACCGTGTCCCCTTGCGGGGCTCGCTGCGGTCGCCACGCTTCGGGCACGGTGGCTCGCTGCGCTCGCCACACTATATAAAATCAACTCCATGCGTAGTTGGATAGTAGGGGTATGAAAAAATGGGGTGCATTTAACATGGGAGCCCAGATAATACATAAGTACCCGTAACTGGAACCGGCAAGAATGGGCCAGGGCTTGGATGTGGGGTGCAAAGGAGAGGGAGGAGTCGAAAGTGACACCCAGGCAGTGGAGTTGGGGAACGGGGGAGATGATGGTGTTGTTAACAGTGATAGAGATATTAGTAGGGGGCATATCTCTGGGTGGGGGAAAGATAATAAGTTCGGTTTTGTCCATATTCAGCTTTAGAAATAGCTCAGAAATCCAGGAGGAGATGGCAGAGAGGCAGTTGGAAACCTGAGCGAGAACAGTGGGGGACCAATTATTAGAGGAGAGGTAGATTTGGGTGTCATCAGCATAGAGGAGATATTGGAAGCCAAAGGAGTTAATAAGTGCACCCAGAGGAGAGGGGTACAGGGAGAATAGAAGGGGGCCAAGAACGGAACCCTGAGAGACCCCGACAGGAAGGATGGAAGGTGGTAAGGTGGAGCCAGAGGCAGAGACTGAGAAGGAACGGTTGGAGAGGTAAGAGGAAAACCAGTTGAAGACCATGCCAGAGAGGCCAATGTTTTGGAGTGTGTGGATGAGGAGAGGGTGATCCACAGTGTCAAAGGCAGCAGATAGGTTCAAAAGGATAAGCATGGAGAAGTGACCCTTGGATTTGGCTGACAGCAGGTCATTGGTGACTTTCACTAGGGCAGTCTCAGTGGAGTGAAGTGGGCGATATAGCTAACATTTTTCTGGAGATCCGTGCATGCGCAGTAAGGTCTGAGGGGTAGATTTATTATAGCGGTGCTAAACGCGCCGCTATAACACTTCCTGCTTCGCCTCATTAGCGAGGCGATGCAGGAGGGGAGATCGACACGATGTATTAAAATCTTGTCCGCCGAAGCGGGGGAGCGCTAACTCCCTGGAGACAGCGCATCAGTTAATACTGATGCGCTGTCTCGTTCCCCCCGGCCAGCTCACTGCGCTTGCGCGGGATCTCGATACTCTCGCGAGATCCCCAGCGTAGCTCAGAGCCAGCAGCAGGGATAGCACTGTCCCTGCTGTGGGCATAGGACATCGCCACCTGCAGCTGTCGAAGTCGATAGCTGCAGGAGGCGGAACGGTCAGCGATGCTGACCGTTCATAAATTAGGCAGGACGCAGGCGCGCAGTACGAATTGTCCCTGCACTATGCCTCTTGCCCCACACCGCCGCATGCTAGATACCCGCTCAGTGGGTGTCATAGTTCAGGGGAAACGCTATCCTCTGCCATAATGCACGGGGATAGCGCATATTCCCCTGATCGCCGGTACATAAATCTACCCCTGTGTGTTCTAGTGCTCAGACCCTATTTCTCCTGGCAGAGAGGAGGGTGCACACAGGCCTCCTCTTGTCTTAAAATGCCCCTTTATGCAGCCACCATTAGTGATTTGCCAAACGGATTTAACATTTTTTCCCCCCTATGTTAATGCACATCTTTATTCTATTGGCATGTCCCTCCGGCCCTCCAGCTGCTGTCAAACTACAAGTCCCATCATGTCTTGCTACAGTTTTGCTATTGGAGAATGCTAAAACTATGGCAAGGCATGCTGGGATGTATAGTTTCAGAACAGCTGGAGGGCCATAGGGCCTTATTCTAGTTCACTCTTTCTGACATAATCCTTCTTAGATGGACAAAACCATGTGCACTGCAGGTGGGGCAGATGTTACTTGTGCAGAGAGAATTAGATGTGGGTGGGGTTTAACTTCAAAGTGAGATCTATATTGCAGTGTGAAAATAAAGCAGCCAGTATTTACCCTGCACAGAAATAAAATAACTCACCCAAATCTAATTCTCTCTGCACATTTTCATACCTCCCAACTGTCACGATTTTAGAGGGACAGTCCCGAAATTTCGGGTCCTGTCCCGCTGTCCCACCCGCGGCAGGCATTGTCCCGCTGCGGGGGGTGGCAGTTGGGAGACCCCCCAATCTAGTAGAATAGACGCTGTGCGCATGCGCACAGCGTCTATTCTCGTATGAAAATGAGGTCACGGCTAATTAGCATAAACCGCACCCTCATTTGCATACGCCCCGCCCCCTTTTCGGGCGCTTGCGAGTGTCCCTATTTCTTCAGGTCAAAAGTTGGGAGGTATGCATTTTACAGCTGCCCCACCTGCAGTGCACATGGTTTTGTCCATCTAAAGGTGCGTACACACGGGGGAGATATATTGCTCAGTGTCTACTTTTCATCAGCAACCAGAGATGGTCGTGATGAAAGGGAACCTCTGTCGGCGGTGCCGCAGAGGTAATCAGCTGGTCGCAGAATCAAGGACTGGGTATGGGTCATTGGGTTGACCCTATTTAGGTCGACATGCATTGGGTCAACCACTGAAGGCCAACAGGGCTTCGGTCTACACCTGAAATAAGTTGACATGGCTAAGGTCGGCCCTGTCAACCTTCATTGGCTGACCCAATGCATGTCGACCTAGTGACCGTATCACCAAGGACTGGGACGACAACTTTCAGGATTCATAGACAATGGGGTTGATTCTATTCAGAGCTCTGCAAATAGCTCTGGGAGAAAGCACCCTGAGCTATTTGAATCAGCATGCTGTTATGTCGGAGAATGCCGGTACACACAACTGTTTAATCGCAGGAACCGGCACTCTCCAACTAACATGCCCTGCCGCTATGCTGTTCGCACTGTACTCTGGTAAAAAACAGCATTGCCAACTTACAGTAGTTGTGGTGGATTTCTCTTTGCAATCCAGGACACACAATCAGATATCCACTGTCTGGACTTAACAGCAAGCTGATCTGAATAGCTCCCAGAGCTGCCACCCAGTGCTTTTCACAGCATGGTGAATTGAATCATCCCCAATGAAATACAGCTTAGTGTGTCTTTAGATGTCACCATCATTAGTCGCCCCATCAAAACTTGCAGCAGCCCTGTGGCAGGTGCAGATTCTTCATCTGAGTATAGCCAACTGTATGAACTCTATGTATGCCACCACTATCAGCAACACACTCCCATACACATACTCCCATACACATGGCCATAGGACAGTCTGTGCGTCCACTAAACCACAATTTCAGAGCCTGTGCGCTTCAATTGCAATCCGACTCTGTGCATACATTATAAATATGGCCCTTATGCTGGTTACATACACACACAAAGATGTATACAGTATGTCCAATCTGCCTGGTGGGAAGAAAAATCTGAAAATGTATGAGAGAGAATGACAATCGATCAATTGCTCCCAAACACTTATAAAAATGATTGTCCGGTTTAATTTGATAAATCAAACATAAACCAATTTGTCTGAATTACTTTTGTTTGTTCTCCAGCATTTGGAAGCATTTTTGGTGGGAACATTTTGTTCCCACCAGATGATTGGACAGATAAATCTGTAGGTGTGTACCCAGCGATAGTCTGACTCTAGACCAGAAACCATCTGTGCTGAAGCCTGGATATCACTAAAACCTGCACTGGTGGTGTGCCTTGAGGACCGTGGTTGGGAATGCCTGATCTAGGCTAATATATGGCAATGAGTAGATTCATTAGTCAATGCTGTTAAATATAAGCCAGTAACATGACATCATCCACAAGAGTTAATTTAAAATAGCCCTGGTTATTCATATTTTCTTAATAGCCTGTGTCTGCCTCGAGGTAGTCCATGAAAAAAACGTAAATATTTTTTGGGGGAATTTTTTCTAGCAGACTACGGCAATAGGCAGACACAATCAGTTGCTATACAACTGCCAAATGACAAAAATTAAGGGCAAAGCTCCAATATGTGGGTACATTGGCTCCAAAACTGAAAATTTACAGGGCCGCCAACAGGGGGGTGCTGTGGGTACAGCTGTCCCGAGCATAGGTGCTGATTCTGTTTGTGCTCGGGGGCCCCAAGCACCCACAAAACATTATGAGCACCCACGGGCCCATAACCTCCCAAGTCCCACAGCCAGGCCACATTTACTTGCTGATTTGCATCCGCTGCACCTGCACTGCCAAACCTGTGTGCTGCCTAATGTGTGTTCTTTTTGTATACACACTGCCCGTTTTGTACAGTATGTGTGCTTACAGTGGGCAGTATTAGTCACTTTTATGTGTTGTATATACAGTGTGCAGTATTAGCTATTGCTTATTGTGTGTAAATTGACCCTTTTCACGAGGCCACACCTCCTTGAGCACCCTCCAGCAAAAACATAATTCGGCACCCCTGGGCCCAGGCAGCTAATTTTGCCCACCGCAACCCCCCTCCCTCCCCCAGCTGCCTCCGCTGTGCTGCCTGTTTCCTCAATGCAGGACAACGGCCGACATTTAAAAGCTGCACCAGCTTTTGAGCCAATCAGAGCTCATGTACCATTAGCTAATCAGAGCGACTGTCGGTACACGAGTTCTGGTTAGCTCACCAGCCAGTGCTGCATTTTAATTGGCCACCTGTGTCCTGCATTGAAGAAACCTGTGTTTCGGGAACTGCAGCAGGAGTCGGGCGGTAAGTGAAGGGAATAGGAGGTAGATGAGGGGTGGGGAGGGGGGGATGGGGGGCCCAGAGGGGCCCACACTGGAAATCAGTCCCGGGAACCAACATTTCTAGTGGCAGCCCTGAAAATGTATATAGTCATTGTCAATGTGAAATACTTACTGTAAGTCTGTGATTCCCTGGGGGCGATTCTTACATCCAATATCTCATCTAGGGGCCCATTTATCTTTGGATCGCATATGCAATGCGATCTGGGTGGCATTTACCGCCCAGGATTGCATTGCAATATGCAATCTGTTAGGGTGAATGTATTAACCGAATGGAGCCCATCCCTGTGCTCTGCTTCACTGGGTTCCAGAGGGTCTGCACAGGCAACCGCACTGCCCGACCGCAGAATGGCGGTAGCCGAGGGACCCACTTCAATGCTGGCTGATATTGATACATCGGGCGACATCTCATCCCCTATAGAAACCTATGGGGGGGATGCAGTTCCTAGGGGAGCAGGAGGGATTGCAGCAGGTATCCTACATACAGTACAATTGGGGGATATTTAATATTTGTGGCTAACCCCCGAAAATGGGTGTTTTTAAGGAATTAGCCACAAATATTATATGAATAAATGGGCCCCAGAAAAGTGATGGAAGATATACTATGTAGAGGAAGGGCCCAGGACGAAACAGTTCTGTGTAAATGACACAGGAGACAGGACAGTGACACCGCAATCTGAGAATGGCGGTATGTGTAACTTACTAGTTATGCACCGTTATGCCATAATGAAGTCTCTCAATTATGTGATATTATACAATATGTACAATTAACTCCATGTCAGCCCTCTAGTGTGAACCTGGCAGAGCAGTTGCTGTAGAAATAAAAGTTTTGATGACACTGATGTTCCAATTGTGTTATTTCAATGATTGAAGTAAAATACAATAGGGAATTATACTTACCGACAATTCTATTTCTTCTTAGGCACCCCATGGCAACTAGGACAATGGGTTACAAATAGGGAATTATACTTACCGATAATTCCATTTCTTCTTAGACACCCCATGCCAACCAGGACTATGGGTTACACCCCTCTCTTCCCTGATTAGACAGGAAAAAGCTCTGGTACCGCTCACTCGGTACATATCCTCACTACTCCTTACTGCAGATAGTCTTATCAGTGCTTCCCTTCCATGCTCTTCCAATGTCAACAATCAAGGGTGGGAAACTGGTGGATGCCATGGGGTGTATAAGAAGAAATGGAATTACAGTATGCTAAGTATAATTCGAATAGACGACCGGGTTGCCACGTCACATATGTCTTTTACAGATGCCTTTGCATTCCTGGCTCAGAGCTTCACCCCTTCTTGCTCCTAAATAAACGTGATGAGATCCCGGATCCACTTGGGGATAGTCTGCTTCTCAGTCTAAAGATGCGGATAGAATGCAGGTAAAATAATTACTGATTAAGATGAAATGTCGAAACTACTTTAGGCAGGAAGTCAGGATGAGTCATCCGCACCACCTTATCCTGAAATACAGTCAAATATGACATCAAAGGGATGTCTCATAAGAGAACTTAAAGGGGGTCCCAATCTCTTGGCAGCTCTACAAAACCGCATTACCAATTTGATGGTTAGCTGGCTGTTAAATGTACTGGCGAGAGGAACCAGAGGGTATTTTTCCGCTATACTTTCAACCCAGTCTGTAAGACTTTGCCTCTCAAAACTGCTGCTTAGAGGATGGTGACAAAGGTACTTTATTTTGCCTGTCCTGAGGCAGCCTGACCGATCTTCCACCTGTAATCCTCTGGATTAATGCATCCATTTTAGTGCCGAACAACAGGGAACCCTTCAAAAGCCAAGGTGGCCAGCCTATTTTTGGAATGTGAATCAGCACTCCATGAGTGAAATCAAAGGGATCTTATAGCCGTTACACCAGCTGCCATAGCCCTGGCTGAAACGGACAACATGTCTAGAGAGGCCTCACAAATATATTCAGTGGCCTTCTGCATGATCTCAAGGCTCCTCAACAGATATTGCTTTGAAATCTTCTCCTCAAGATACTGCCGTGACTACAATCCCTGACTTTAGGGATGTGACTTTAGGGATGAGGAGTGCAGCTTCTTCAGGGAATTCTCCATCCTGAGGTCCATAGCATCTTTGAAGGAGGCTCCGTCTTCCAAAGAAATTGTAGTCCTTGACATTAGTTCTGCCACAGCTTCATCTCTTCTAGTAGCCACACACCAGCTAAGGAGTTGCTCATTTTGAAAGGGGTACATCTTATCCTTCCTGGATACTTTCCCCTCTGTCTTGTCCAAGCTCATCCACTCTTTCGAATTTAGCTCCTTCATCACTTTGTGAATTGGAAAATGCCTTCCTTCTCTGTTTTTTAAATAACGGAACTTGTGCTTCTGATAACAGTGTCCATATAATTCATGGTTTTATAAATATTCTTACGGAGGCACTCCACTAACTCAAGATTAAAAAAACTGTTTTCCTTCTTGATTTCACCTGATTCGTCGCTGTAAACATCCTCCATCAATTCATCAGATGATGTTGCCTTCTCATAACTAAAACCTGCCACGGATCTGGACCTCTTCATAGGTTTAAATTCCATAAACTCCTCCTTAGAAATAAAGGACTTCTTCATCCAGTCCATTAACTCCTGAAGAGCATTAGACTTGCTGGGTTTAGCTGCCGGCTGATTTCCACATTTCCCACAAAATACTCCTTTCTGATCACTAGAGACAGGATTATATGCAACATAAAAAGCTTGAAATATACATGCAAATATGCATGAAAAATACTTAAAATATGCTTGAAAAGTGTTAAAATATACTACATTAAATAATAAAAAAGTAATTTTTAACTTATTAATTTAGAAATCAGCATAAAATTGGTTTCAAATAAACCTCAAAAATAAGCCCACAGCATCTGCAGATGTCTAGTGCTGTACACAGGATTTTTTTTCTTCCTGGCTGCTACAGCAGACTGCAGTGTCCAAAGCTGCTCTTGCATCAACTACACGGACCCTCATCTCCAGCGCCAATGGATCAAATGTCAGCATAGCGTGTGAGGGCGGCGCAGTGGAAGGCTTCCTTCCTGCGCCGCATACTCACTATGACACGGCATTTCCTCCACGCCGCGTGATGTCACAACCCTTCTGCCTGCCTCCTCTGCGGCAGAAGTCTGTTTCTTGGTGTAAAGTCCCAGACCAGGGGCAGGCAAAGGTTCAGGAGCTTCATAATGGCATCCGCCCCGACTGACTTTTATCAACATGTATTGGCAGCCTAGAGCAGTGTCAGACATTGCGTACATCCAAGGTTCCCCACACTGCGCACATATTGCCCCAGCCTGCACACTCTACCACTACCTGGCCAGCAGCAGCAGGGCAAAACAGTGCTGTGACTCATGGTTGGGAAGGGGGCAGGGCCTAAAATATGCACCATCACTAGATTTTAGGTCAAATATGCAATAACCAGTGAGAATGGGCAAAATATGCAAATGCATATGCAAATATGCAAATGCATATAATCCTGTCTCTACTGATCACCCTTAAAAGGTCTATCACAGGCAGCACAATTCTTTTCCACATGCTTTTTCTTAGCAGTCCTCTTTTTGGGCGTCACTGACGCAGGCACACTAGAAGAGGACCAGCCTATTACTCACTAAAATAAAATACAAAATGTAATGCCCGAAGAATACTAGCTTACCCAGGGGCGGATCCAGGATAAAATGACAGGGGGGACCCATGATAAAAGAGGGTTTGGGGGGGAGGGGCGGTGTTAGTGGTGCCAGTGTACATGCTAAGAGAGCGGCAGAGAGAGGGTGGGAATGGTATTAAAAATAGGCCCTGGTGTTTAAAGTATGCAGGCCCACCATGGCGACAAAAGTGAAGGATGTAGTTGTGCGTGCGCTGAAGGCACGCTCCGGAAAAGAGGGTGTGGCCACTCAACAGGGGGCGTGGTACCACACCATATACAACTTCTACACATTATGCAACAAAATACTAGACCCCATTATACTTGCCCCTTACACATGATGCCAAATGGAATGAGCCAAAATTCACATAATGCCACATGGATTGAGCCAAAATTCACATAATGCCACATGGATTGTGTCAAAATTCACATAATGCCACATGGATTGAGCCAAAATTCACATAATGCCACACGGATTGAGCCAAAATTCATAAAATGCCATACGGATTGTGTCATAATTCACATAATGCCACACGGATTGAGACAAAATTCACATAATGCCACACAGATTGAGACAAAATTCATAAAATGCCACCAAAATTCACATAATGCCACACAGATTGAGCCAAAATTCATAAAATGCCATACGGATTGAGCCAAAATTCACATAATGCCACACGGATTGAGCCAGAATTCACATAATGCCACACAGATTAAGCCAAAATTCACAATACCCTTCATAAACAGGGACATTGTCTGCCAAAGGCACGCATTAAACATTTACACCATAATGTCCATTACAAGTTAAGTTACACGCCATTATGTCCATTATGTATTATGCCAAACACCATAATGCCTATTAAAAATTATGCTACATAAGTGCTGCGTATCTACATGCTCATTGCCAAGGGTTCCATACTCATTGCCAGAGGTTCCATGCTCGTTGCCATGTGGGATTACATGCTCATTGCCAAGTGGGAATACATGCTCGCGGTAAATGGGGGACAGCCACCGCCAGGCAGAAGCGATAGCCACTTACAGTGGCAGAGCCTGGCTGTATTCAGGTCCCAGCTATTTGAAATAATACCCCTTTCACACCAGAAAATGCATTCCCAGGTTTGCCCCTTTTACACCAGCCTAGTCCCTGCATTTTGTGGTGTGAGGGGGAGAGAAAACCACCCCTCCCCCCTTTAACCATTTATCTAATTTAACGGGTTATATCTTCGGAACCAACTGACCCATTTACATGAGACAAGTATCATATTGAAAAACGTTTGAATGGGCTTTGAATGATTTTGGTCCAGTGAAACTGGAACGTTTGATTCCAGTTTCAGATCAACCACAAGCTTCTGTGATGCCAGGGGAGGAACTAGCAGCCGTCGGAACCGGGTGGGGGTCGGAATTAACGGGTCCCATATTATCCTATGGGGATAAATACTCCCCATAAAAAATACTCCTTTCTGATCACCCTTAAAAGGTCTATCACAGGCAGCACAATTCGGTACTGCTTTCCTAGCACGGCGCCCGTCTCATTGTTTGTATGCCTTAAGTCTAATGTACTTAAGGCATACAATCAACACGATGGACCTGATTTTTTAATCTCATGGATCTTATGCATACATAAGATGCATGAGATCCATGAGATGCATGAGATAAAAAAATCGTGAGCCCCCAATAACCATTGTTAACGCCACCAGCACTATCAACGCCAACCAGAAGCGTGGCGAGCGCAGCGAGCCCGCGAGGGGCGGCGGTATGCGCCCTCTGACCTTTTCATACCCCCACTATCCACGTCGGCGTGGAGTTGAATTCATATAGTGTGGCGAGCGCAGCGAGCCACCGAGTCCGAAGTGTGACGAGCGCAGCGAGCCCCGCAAGGGGACGCGGACTACTTTACATGTATTCTGCGTCCCCTCGCGGGGCTCGCTGCGCTCGCCACGCTTCGGGCTCGCCACACTATATAAAATCAACTCCACGCTGACGTGGATAGTGGCAGTATGAAAAGGTCGGAGGACGCGTACCGCCGCCGCTCACCACACTTCGGGTTGGCGTCAATAGTGGGGTGGCGTTACCAATAGGGGGGCCATTTCACCCATGAGGGGGGTTAGCAAATAAAATTGAGGTTTTGGGGGCTTTTTATATTGAATCCAATGTAAAAATCTTTATGATCGCGTCGATTGCATCATCTCATGCATCTTATGCCGCACAAACACATAAGATGCATGAGATGCTTGCAATGTAAAAATCTCGTCCATCTCGTTGATCGTGTCAATTGCATCATCTCATGCATCTTATGCCGCACAAACACATAAGATGCATGAGATGCTTGAGATATAAGCCCCACACATGCAATCTAGATCGTGGGCGCCGTGCTAGGAAAGCAGTACCCACAATTCTTTTCCACATGCTTCTTCTTAGCAGTCCTCTTCTTGGGCGCCACTGACGCAGGCACACTAGAAGAGGACCAGCCTGTTACTCACTAAAATAAAATACAAAATGTAATGCCCAAAGAATACTAGCTTACCCAGGGGCGGATCCAGGATAAAATAACAGGGGGGGCATCATGATAAAAGAGGGTTTGTGTGGGGGAGGGGCGGTGTTAGTGGTGCCAGTGTACATGCTAAGAGAGCGGGTGGGAATGGGATTAAAAATAGGCCCTGGCGTTTAAAGTATGCAGGCCCACCATGGCGAAAAAAGTGAAGGACGTGCGCTGAAGGTGCGATCTGGAAAAGAGGGTGTGGCCACTCAACAGGGGGCGTGTTCTTGAGTGTAGTGTACCACACCATATACAGCTTCTACACATTATGCAACAAAATACTAGACCCCATTATACTTGCCCCTTACACATGATGCCAAATGTAATGAGCCAAAATTCACATAATGCCACATGGATTGTGTCAAAATTCACATAATGCCACATGGATTGAGCCAAAATTCACATAATGCCACACGGATTGAGCCATAATTCATAAAATGCCATACGGATTGTGTCAAAATTCACATAATGCCACATGGATTGAGCCAAAATTCACGTAATGCCACACGGATTGAGACAAAATTCATAAAATGCCATACAGATTGAGCCAAAATTCACATAATGCCACACGGATTGAGCCAAAATTCACATAATGCCACACGGGTTGAGCCAGAATTCACATAATGCCACACAGATTAAGCCAAAATTCACAATACGCTTCATAAACAGGGACATTGGGGGTTATTCTAGTTCACTCTTTCTGACAAAATCCTTCTTAGATGGACAAAACCATGTGCACTGCAGGTGGGGCAGATGTAACATGTACAGAGAGAATTAGATTTGGGTGGGGTTTTACTTCAAAGTGAGATCTATATTGCAGTGTAAAAATAATGCAGCCAGTATTTGCCCTGCACAGAAACAAAATAACTCACCCAAATCTAATTCTCCCTGCACATTTTACATCTGTCCCCTGCAGCGCACATGGTTTTGTCCATCTAAGAAGGATTTTGTCAGAAAAAGTGAACTAGAATAACCCCCATTGTCTGCCAAAGGCACGCATTAAACATTTACACCATATTGTCCATTACACGTTAAGTTACACGCCATTATGTCCATTATGTATTATGTCAAACCCCATAATGCCTATTAAAAATTATGCTACATAAGTGCTGCTTATCTACATGCTCATTGTCAAGGGTTCCATGCTCATTGCCAGAGGTTCCATGCTCGTTGCCATATGGGATTACATGCTCATTGCCAAGGGGAAATACATGCTCGCTGTAAATGGGGGACAGCCGCCGCCAGGCAGAAGCGATAGCCACTGACAGTGGCAGAGCCTGGCTGTATTCAGGTCCCAGCTATTTGAAATAATACCCCTTTCACACCAGAAAATGCATTCCCAGGTTGGCCCTTTTTACACCAGCCTAGTCCCTGCATTTTGTGGTGTGAGGGGGAGAGAAAACCAGCCCTCCCCCCTTTAACCATTTATCTAATTTAACCGGTTATATCTTCGGAACCAACTGACCCATTTACATGAGACAAGTATCATATTGAAGGACTTTTGAATGGGCTTTGAATGATTTTGGTCCAGTGAAACTGGAACGTTTGGTTCCAGTTTCAGATCAACCACAAGCTTCTGTGATGCCAGGGGAGGAACTGGCAGCCGTCGGAACCAGGTGTGGGTCGGAATTAACGGGTCCCATATTATCCTATGGGGAAAAAACGTTACAGCTTTGCCAGGCGATATATCCGGTTCCCAGAGGGCTAGAGACACGGGGCTGGGCTCGTTGGAAAACCCTGGTCCTCTGCCAAATGACAGGGGGCACGTGCCTGGGTGCCCCCCCCCCTGAATCCGCCAATGAGCTTACCTCGCAAAGGCATTGTCAGCGTAGGAGGGGGGCATCTCCATTTCTGTAGTGTACTTCCGATTGCTGTTTCCAACATCCATCCCTCCAGGTCGCGGTGATGTCATCCGCCCATGCCACTACCACTTCTTGCTTCGTCCATATGGGCGCACCCTAAGAAAGCCGCAAACGCTATCTGCTGTCCCGATATAACCTCTGCAGATGCGGGTAACTCGGTCGCTGGCATAGCATGCAGCCCGGCCTCGGCTCACCCGGCACTGCAGACCAAGAAGGGCAGACTCCCCTCAGAGGTACACTCCCATAGAGTACATCCTCCCCCCCTCATAAAAACACCATACAAAGTATTGCCGAAGCCCTCCTTGCTGGAATCTAAGCATATTTACTCCGGTCTCCGGACGTATTTTATGCTCCTTGTGTAGATGTTGGAGCAAATGTAAAAATAATTAGGGCGGCCAATTCTGGAGATCGGCGGGATCCTGCGGTTTGGCCCCAAAATGTCCGGGATTTCAGGGATTTTCGGGAATAGACTGCGCATGCACTAGCTCAGATGCTGCCCGGCTGTTTCGACCCCAGCGTGCGGCCTGTGCAGAGTGACTTGTTCATAGGTCCTGCTGCGCAGGCCGCATCTCCGCCGCCGGAACCCTCCACCTCTCGATCAGTGCTCCTAGCTCTCTCTCCTCAGTGCTTCAAGCGGCGATTGACTCATGATGACCGCTCCCAGCGCCCGTCACACCCACCGACTGCCTCTTCTTCACGGCTTCGCCACAGCTCTGCTGCCCGCCATGCTCCCCCAAGTAAGAAAATGTGGGTAGCGGGGCGTTTTTCTTTTAGGGATGCCAATCCCACCAATCCCAGGATTGAAAAAATGCCCTGGGATTGGCACCCCTTATAATAATGACTAGTTCCAAAACTGAGCATATGAATACTGAGCATTTTCTGATGTCCGTGCAACATATTAGCACATGCACTAATTTATATCAAATTCATCATCAGTCCCATGGTGTGTATTGGTCAAATTACTGGTTCAGTCTGTTGGAGGTATACTTATGCGCATCAGCGGCTCTTCCCTGGGTGGAGATGGGATGCTGCTGCTGGTCCCTGACACCTTGCGCCATGCCTCCTGACCCCACCACCACGCGGGTCCCTGAATTTATTTTTAACTACAAGTGCCAGGACCAGCACATGCGCAGTCAGGGAAGCCAAGAGAGGGGGGTACTAATTACCTGGGTCCAGGTCTGATGGAGTGCACCTGTTGGACACCCGTTACAACAGCAGCTCTCTTCAAACTAGCCCATGCTGCTGGTTTGAAGAGAGCTTTGGCCAGAGAGGCTCTTAGAATTCTATATTTTCTGTATTTTTTCTAAGGTTGCATGGCCACAACTCCCACAATTAGCTGACACCCCCTGAAAAGTACCTGGGCCCAACCAGGCTCTATACTGCCCTGTGCACAGTAGCAGCGGTGGTACTGTGCATGCACAAACTCCCGGCTTCTTTGAACAGCATCGCCTGCAGCCCATAGAAGCCAACTAGTATTGTAAAGTGCAACGGAATCTGCTGTGCTATATAAGAAACTGTATATAAATAAATAAATAACTAGGGCTGACGAGACATGAAGCCAGCTCTCTACTTATCGCAACCGTGTGGGAGAAAACACCTCTAAATGGGACTGCCTGTCATGCTGTTAACTGGCAGGTAGGACTTCCAATAGGAAGTCACTGTCAGTCACAGTATTGCCAGAACAGTCACAGACTTCACCTGGCTTAAGCTGGGTACACATCTATACAATCCCTGTTTTCTTCCGACCGTTCGACCAACTATAGACGCGTTGGACCGTCCACAAACAACAGCCGATATGCGCGTACACACCTGTACAATTTTACTTGCGACGTCCGATGTACTCCCGTCCAAACAGTCACAAGAAAAAGATTGTATATAGATGGGATACCCAAAATTAGTCAGCCGGCAGGGTGACTGAACTTCTATATAGATGGGTTATGCGTCTAAATTTTAGTCAGCCGGCAGGGTGACTAAACTTCTATATAGACGGGTTATGCGTCTAAATTTTAGTCAGCCGGCAGGGTGACTAAAGTTCTATATAGACTGGTTATGCGTCTAAATTTTAGTCAGCCACCGGCAGGGTGACTAAAGTTCTATATAGACGAGTTATGTGTCTAAATTTTAGTCAGCCGGCAGGGTGACTAAAGTTCTATATAGATGGGTTATGTGTCTAAATTTTAGTCAGCCGGCAGGGTGACTAAACTTCTATATAGACGGGTTATGCGTCTAAATTTTAGTTAGCCGGCAGGGTGACTAAAGTTCTATATAGACGGGTGATGCATCTAAATTTTAGTCAGCCACCGGCAGGGTGACTAAAGTTCTATATAGACGAGTTATGTGTCTAAATTTTAGTCAGCTGGAAGGGTGACTAGAGTTCTATATAGACGAGTTATGTGTCTAAATTTTAGTCAGCCGGCAGGGTGACTAAAGTTCTATATAGATGGGTTATGCGTCTAAATTTTAGTTAAACAATTGAATGGCCGTCCGACCCAGAACGGAAGAACGGCCCGATGATTGTATATATGTGCACCCAGCTTAACTCACATGAGCCGAGATGGCAGATTTTATTGTGAGATCCCTATGCAGTGTTTTAAAGGAACACTTGTTTCATGTGTTATGTGTTTTGAAAACAATTACATTTCTCACCTTTTCTATGCAAATCATATCTGATAAATCTGAAACTGTCAGACAAATACTTGGGAAGCAGACATGACTTTATTGTTCTTTGCAGTGCTGAAAGGAATGAGTGTAATGTGTCTGATTGAACCTATGCAAATAAAAAATGTGACTCACCATGTAAAAGTGTTTGGAATGTTTTTCTCCATTAAGCAGCTTTAGATAATGCAATACTACCAGTACAAAGATTAACTGACAAGAAAATGCACATGCGGGATACGGTCAGTGAGTCACCAAGTAGGTCGACAAGCATTAGGTCGACACCACTAGGTAGACATGCAGGTAGGTCAACGTGACTTTATGTCAACATGACTGTACGTCGACATGGGTTAGGCCCACAGGGTCATTAGGTTGACATGGTTAGATCAACAGGGTCATTAGGCTGATAAGGTCATTAGGTCGACATGGGGAAGGTCGACAGTCAAAAGGTCAACATGTTTTTTTTACTGAGCCGGCATGTGCCGACAGGCCGTATTTTCATGTCCTACCATACATTAGGGCGAGGTGGGAGAATAAAATAGTGTGCCGAGCACAGAGAGGCACCATGCCTGAAGCATGGCGAGCACAGCAAGCCATGCAAAGGGGATGCAGTGGTACGTTTTGGTGTCCATGTCGACACAACATGTGCCGACAGGCGGTATTTCATGCCCTACAATACAATAGAGCGTGGTGGGAGAATAAAGTGTCCGAAGCATGGCGAGCGTATCGTGCCATGCAAGGGGACGCAGTGCTACGTATTAGTGTTTTTGTTGACTGTGTCGACATTCGGGCAAAAAAAACCCCCAATATGTTGATTTTTCTATGTCGACCGTACCCATGTCGACCTAATGACCCTGTCGACCTTACCCATGTCAACCTAATGACCCTGTTGACATAACCCATGACAACCTTTAGTCATGTTGACCTTTCTGCATGTCGACCTTAATCCATGTCGACCTAGTGGTGTCGACCTAATACTTGCTAGTAAACTAATGATCCATACTTACACTTATGTCCCAAATACAATAGTACTGATGCTTCTATTTTACACAAAAGGAACTTGCCGAAGAACTTGTGATGAGCTTAAACCGCATAAGATGCAACATCTTTACTCTCGACAGACAGAAGGATACCAATAATTTATAGAAATTAGGTCTTGACTCGTTCTAACTCAAGTGTGACCAGTATAAAATTATATATGTGGACAGCATTATAATTCTGGGCACAGGTTGGATGGAATTAGTATTTTCTAGTAGAAGGCTAATAAGAGTGTCACATGGGCTAGATGCACCGAGCTTCAAAAAGTGATAAAGTGGAGAGTGACAAATGACCTGCCTGTCAGCTCCCAACTGTTACTTTTTTAAATCAGACTGTAAAATGGCAGCTAGGAACTGATTGGCTGGTACTTTATCACTCCGAAAAAGAGTGTCTGGCCATCCCCGAACACACGAAGGCAAGCCGGGTAAAGTAGTGAAAACTTAATTTTAGAATCAATAAGATGCTTGCATATAGGAGCGAAATCCCTGCGTTTAGAAACCACCAAATTAGAAAAGTCTTGGAAGATGAGAAGACGATCGCCCTCGTAAGTAATGCTGTCGGCTCTTCTGTAGTGTTCCAAGACCTTAACTTTGTCGACGTAATTAAGAATACGCATGATGACTGGGCGTGGTCTACCAGTAGGATTAGGCCTGTCAGGACCGATTCTGTGTGCCCTCTCAATTGCCAGTGGTGATCCTTTATGCATGTAATTTTTTAAATGTATTTATTCTTTTTTTTTTTTTTTACCCAGGGCAGCATCTGCCTGATCCGTGTGATCAGGGCCGAATTAAGCCTTCGGGGGCCCAGGTCACTTTAGACAGGGGGACCTCCTCTCACTTGTGATTACTGGCCGCAAACTGCACGGGAGAATATTACATTGTCAAAAGTCACAGTAGTCCTGTGTCATGGGTAACTGAAGGGGCGGGGGGAGGGGGGTTGGTTGTTGGGATATATATATAGATGTATATATATATATATATAGAGAGAGAGAGAGACAGACAGACAGACAGGTTCAGCCTGGCACTCCTCTGATGGTACAACAGCCACGGGTGCCTCCCGGTGGAAAGATGTAGGTAAAGATGAAAGCAAACAGTGGCACTCCGCGGAATAAACTTGTAGTGTATTTAATCAGGTGACCGACGTTTAAGGGGATGGATACCCCTTTATCAAGGTGTATATATATATATATATATATATATATATATAGGTAAGTAGGTGTATCGGGTTGGCACTCGTGGCTTCAATAAAAATCCGGTGCCAGGAACATAATAGAGCAATAAGAGACACTTACCCCCTCAGAGAAAGGATGGATCCGGCACACGGTAGTATAGGTGAAGAAAAAGAGGTTTATTAAGAGTGCAACATTGCACTAAGTGACAGCTGCTGACCTGACAGCCGTTTCAACTGCTGGGTGCTGGGTGATGAAAACTGCACCCAGCAGTTGAAACGGCTGTCAGGTCAGCAGCTGTCACTTAGTGCAATGTTGCACTCTTAATAAACCTCTTTTTCTTCACCTATACTACCGTGTGCCGGATCCATCCTTTCTCTGAGGGGGTAAGTGTCTCTTATATATATATATATATATATATATATATGTATATATATATGTATATATATATATATATATATATATATATATATATACCACATGAAAAGCTTGTGTTTATCCATCTGTGCCTCTTAAGGCCCCCATACACTAGGGCGACTTGTCCTTAGGACAAGTCGCCCCCGACTTCCCCCTGAGCTTCCCTGGCTGCTCCCCGGGGGAGCTTGATTAGATTGGCACTTGATGTGCCATTTTTTACATGTGATAAATCGTCTCGATTTATCACATGTAAAAAACCCGGGGAGCAGGGGGGGGGGGGCTACAGAGCAGGGCTGCTGGTGGGAGCAGGGGGGGCTGGGGACGCTGTGGGGGACACAGGCGGCATAGAGCCGGGCAGAGGGAGCCGGGAGCTGTCAGTGCTAGAAAAAAAAAGCCTATACAATGAATGGGCAGCCTGTGATTGGCTGAGCGCTCTCTCAGCCAATTGCTGACTGGCTGAGAGAGCGCTCAGCCAATCACAGGCCGCCCATTCATTGTATGGGCTTTTTTTTTTAATTCAGTACTGACAGCTCCCGGCTCCCTCTGCCCGGCTCTATGCCGCCTGTGTCCCCCGCAGCGTCCCCAGCCCCCCCTGCTCCCTCCACCGCCGCGCCGCCCCACTAGGTCCCAAGTCGGGTGGTCGGACGTGCAGCAGGTCCGACCACCCGATGCAGATCCGATGCGCACGGGACCGCGCATCGGATCTGAGGGGACATCAAAACTAGCCGATTTTGGTCCGATTTCGGCCAGATCCGACTGATCTGGCCGAAATCGGACCAAAATCGGCTAGTGTATGGGGGCCTTTACTCTGTAGGAGACCTCACAGGCTTAGCACTGCCTCTGTTTAAAAACCCTCCCATGGCTGCTGTCCTGCATGGGCCTGAGAAGCATGTCATTCTGTGAAGCTCCACCAATCAGAGCTCAGCACAAGCCTCTCAAAGTCTCATGGGACTTACAGATTCAATCAGTCCCCCACGCATTCGCACGGGTGACCGATTGTTTACGATTGCGCATGCGCATAGGTTTTTATGTGCATGTGCAGCTGCGGTGTGCGAGTGCCCACAGTGCTCGCACACAGAAGTCTGGGCGGTGGGGAGGTGGGCCGGAAGAACACCCAGCGTTTCATGGGTGTTCCCATGAAAACGCTGGGTATCCCCATACAATTTGCCAGGTGACATGGGTGCGGGGGGGTGGGCAGCTTTCAAGGCCATGAGGGGGAGTGGCCTCGTGGTGATGGGTGTGGCCATCAAACTGTCACTTGTGCAAGGCCACGCCCCATTTTGAAGCTGGTGCCCCTTTGCCTGCGGTGAATAGACGCTGTGTGCATGCGCACAGCATCTATTCAGCGCTGCTCAGAGGGTGGCAGTGGTGACTCCCAACTCCCCCCCCCCCCCGACATGGGACACTGTTTCATGTGGCCCTGGGTGGGATGTGGGAACGTCCCCAAAAAGGGACACTCCTGCGGAAAGTGGGACAGTTTAGAGGTATACAAACAGTGTTTGAACAGGATATAAATCGATGCAATCAGATGTAGCTACATAGAAAAAGACCCCAGAGGGTTTCCAATCTTTAGTTAAGTAAAAATATATTATTATACAGTGCACTGCCAGCATATTTATAACATACTATTCTGGCTTCTCTTTCCGGGAGAGCGCAGCCAGCTCACGGGGGGGGGGGCACCGGGAGTGAAAAAGAGGTGGGGAGGGGCAGATACTTGTTGGGGGCATGGCGTTTTAGCCACCCCCTCAACGTGCATTGCACTGCGGTGGGTGGGGCTAAAACGACGGGGGGTCGCGGGTGCCGGCAGGGGGGGGGGGGGGGTCGCGGGAGCCAGGTGGTTTTGCGGGAGGGTTGCCCCTCTTTCTGGGGGGCCGGGAGGGGGACCCGATTTCCGGGACCCTCCTGGCCATTACTGGAGGGTTGGCAACCCTGACCTTTCTTTTCTATTTCTAAACCACTTCTGTCATTTTTATATTTCGCAGTCTTAATTAAAAATGAATAAAAGTTACATTTTAATATTTCAAGGTGCACCATATAAATGACAGCTTTCCCCTTCCATGTTACTGATAGTATACAACTAGTAACATACAGGATGTGTTGATTAGCCTAGTAACTGAGACACATGCTTTTGGTGTTCATGTACGCCACCTGGTGATATTACATCATTATTGCATGTTAATAATGGCAGGATGCATAATTTAGGGCTTGTAATCATTTGGCCTAATATAGCATGGGTTGTATATTCTAAGCTCACAGCAGAGTAACATATGGAATATTATTATTGTTTATTTATATGGAACCACAAGGGTTCCGCAGTGCCTAACAATACATACATGAGCAAAACAACAAACAAAGCAAAAAAAACAATTAAGTAACGAATTACAGTACAAGGCAATTTGCTGGATTAAATGGGGGGGGGGGGGGGTGCTCTGGGGGTAAATGGGAAGGCACCTCCGCCTTGCCATGGATCGGATCTCTATTAAGGTGAGTACACACGGGTGCAATTTCATGTAAATCGCCAGCTGCGCGCTCCCGTGTGCACTGCCTAATGGTCGCTGGTCGCAGGAGCATGCTCCTGCGACCAGCGGCTTTCCCCGGCGATCGCTGTGCCCGGAGGTCAGCGCCGGGGAGATCAGCGTTGATCTCCCCAGCCCCGTGCCCAGGGCCGGAGCTACCATTAGGCAGCCTTAGGCATTTGCCTAGGGCGCTGCCCAATGGAGGGCGGCACCGCACGCTGCCAATCAATAGTACAGCTCAGCTCTCTCTCCACTATTCAGCCCACATCCCCCCCGGAATAGGCCTGCAATTTGCTGACTCCCCATGTGCCGTTATCCGCTCACTTTAAGTGGCGGAGGAGGTGCGGCGCCGGTCATAACACTAGATGACCGGCTCTCCCTTGTCTTCTGCTGCTGCCTGTCTCAGTTGTCCTGAGCCTGCCCGGCACCCAGCAGCAGGTGGCTGTGAGACCAGTCCGCAGCAGGTGAGTCCATGAGCCCCCATCCCCGCGCCTGACTCCCGTCCGTGATCCCCCCCATGCGCTGTTCATCAGCGCCATGCCTGAGAGTTGCGTCCGCCCCCCCCCCCTCAGCGTCAATCCCCGTGTATCATCCGCACCCCCCCCAGAGAGGAGGGGGGGGAGCGGGCGTGGGTAGGTTGCCTCGGGCGCTCACAGGGTTTGCACCGGCCCTGCCCGTGCCGCTGCTCCCTCCCTCCTCCCATCAAAGTGACAGCAGCAGCGTCTGCTGCTGCTGCGCTCCCCCTCCGCCCCATAGCAGTGTCTCCTTTTCATCGCTGATGAAAAGGAGACACTGAGCAATATGATTGCTGGGGATATATTGCTAGCAATATATCCCCAGCAATCATATTACCCAGTGTGTACACAGCATTACAGATCCGATCTGAGACACTGTGCACCCCACTGATTGGGGGAATGCTGACAGCAGCTGCAGCCTGTGGCTCGGGAACACACTGGGGTGCAGGCTGCAGGACGAAGGAAGCGGGATCCACAGCTTGTCGTTTGTGGAGGCTGGAGGAAGAATGTGGAGGGCATGCCGCGCTCTCCTCCCGCAGCCTGTCATTAGCAGCAGGACAAAGGTAAGACAGGCTGTGCTGAACTCAATTTTTTTTGTTAATTAATAAAATGTAAACTTTAGGTACTGTGTGTGTGTGTGTGTGGATATATATATATATATATATATATATATATATGTATCCCCAATATTCCAATTTGCGCTAAAGCCTATTTCACAAATATGTTTACAATAAAGTTTCTTTCACAGTTATAAACTCGGCAGCCTCACCACTATGTTCCCTGAGGGATAGGGAACAAACAAAGCCCAATATTTTTACCCAATAGTGGTATGGCGCCTAAAATAAAGTCCAAAATGCACTCTTGCAAGACCCACATCCAGGGAAGTAAACAGGAGATGTATTTCCAATAATTTGTTTATTATTCTTCATAGGATTGTCAAGGTAAAAAACGCCCAACACATTTCGTCTCATAGGGCCTTATTTTGGTTAATTCTTTCTGACAAAATCCTTCTTAGATGGGCAAAACCATGTGCACTGCAGGTGGGGCAGATGTAACATGTGCAGAGAGAATTAGATTTGGGTGGGGTTTTACTTCAAAGTGAGATCTATATTGCAGTGTTAAAATAAAGCAGTCAGTATTTTCCCTGCACAGAAACAAAATTACTCACCTAAATCTAATTCTCTCTTCACAGTAACATCTGCCCCACCTGCAGTGCACATGGTTTTGTCCATCTAAGAAGGATTTTGTCAGAAAGAATGAACCAAAATAAGGCCCATAGAGACTTCATCAGGGGAATGTAACAGTCTACAAGTATATAAAACATTGTTTCAATACACATTACATAAAAAACTTTTTACTTTTATATCGGAGATTTAAAAAAAAAAATATATATATATATATATATATATATATATATACTGCGTGTTGGTGTCCGGCACTCCCCGCTTAGAAGGTGCAATATAGCTGCCCGGGTGCCTTCCTCGTGGTATGCTGACCACAAATATTTTCTCCCAAAAAAGCAGGCGTCACTCCAGGTCTTTAGATGCAAAAAATCAAGTGAAGTAATGAGAACAGCGCTCTATAGTGTAGTAGATTAGTGAGTTCACCGTGATTTGTATTTCAGTTGAGCGTACCATGTAATAAAGAAAATAGTGCTTATCAAATTACTGTTGTCCCTCCTTGGTTGAGCTGGTTACCAGGATCTTCCCGGCTATTATCCAGATTGGACCTTTTGTTTGGTCCCCCAAGTGAGTCCACAAGTGTGCTCCAATATTTGTGCACTGGTGATTGCCAAAAAAAGAGGAATAAACTCCAATTAAATTTAAATGAGGAGTTTTTTAATAAAGTGCATAAACATAGAATAAAATAAGACTTACATAAAGTGATTAGAGGTGTTTAAAAGAAGATTGGGTAGAGGCCTCTCTAGGCGTTTTGTCTCTTATGCCCTTAATTCCTGGCTGGACTTCATCAGGCTGGACTTCACTCTCCTGATGAAGTCCAGCCTGGAATTAAGGGCATAAGAGACAAAACGCCCCCACTATCCACCTAATCCCGAAGTGTGGTGAGCGCAGTGAGCCCCTCAAGGGGCGGCGTAACGCGTCCTCTGACATTATCATACCCCCACTATCCACGTCGGCGTGGAGTTGATCTTATATAGTGTGGCGAGCCCGAAGCTTGGCGAGCGGATGCGTAATACATTTAACATATTATGTTCCATATATTACGTGTCCCCTCGCGGGCCCACAAAGGGAAGCGTATAACCGCGCTTCGGACTCACGTGGATAATGGGGGTGTGTTATGGACACATTCACACAAGCAGTATCATTCATCTGACACAGTAATGACAATGTGTGTTAACGAGTAACTGCTCAGTTAATAAATAATGATTCAAGAACATATAACAATTCATAGCAAATAAAAGTGACAATGATTCAATAGCAAATATAGGAACAATAACATAATTAAAAAAGTCAATCAGCTTTTGGGAGTAAAGTCAGCGCATGCATGATTCGGGCAAATGGGTGATCTCCTGCTAAACATTTTCTCCAAATAAACTCTTGTAGATATGAGTCTAAATGGTGGCGAGCTGTCCCACGTTGCCTCTTGTTCCTCCATTTAGCTGAACCCCAAAGTCTTTCAATTGTTTAGGTGTGGACCCCACTTTCTGGATCGACAAAATTGAACTTGGGATTAACACTGGCATGGTGGTACCCAGCCCGTTCCAATTCATCCGTGCTGAAAGCACGCCAGCAATCACTGTATATGGTGGTCCCTGGCTCTATGTGGGTGTTTATAGCGGACATGAGGGTGCTGGCATCCCGTTGTGGCACTGCAGTTATAAAACACTGTCCCGTTTCGCGGGATATCCCCCCAAACACCCATTGCTGAGGTAACACTCTGCCCACATTACTCTTTCTTTTGACAAAGAGGCTTTCATCTACCTCGACGATCTGTCCAGGGCTCCAATGCGGTGCTGCGGCTGTGCCAGCAAGTCCACTGTACATGTTCCCGCATCCAGTTATTGTAGTGGACCACTGTCCTATTAGACAGGTTAAGCTCCCAGCTTCACAAAAGGCAAGCGGCACCCCGGAAAGAAATGAGCTGCTCTCAGGCTCACCTTTTGTCGGCATGTCTTGATGTGGCACCTCCACATGCACTCCTTCACAGACATCCTCATCGGGTGCCCATTATAACATGTCGCCGTCACTGGCAGCAGGTGACGCTCCTGCAAGAAACGGATGGCGTCCTCCTCATTCTGCGGCAGGGTGAACAGGCTCACAGATGCAGATGCTGCCATTGCTCAGGAATCAGTAGAATCAGGAATCAGAGGAATCAAGAATCTGTAGAATCAGTAGAAATGAACCAAAATTTCACTGAAATATGCTAAAAAAACAACTATAACTCTCTCCGGGGGAGATTCTCTAAGCATCGGGGTTTTTACCGCATTTTGGGATGCTGTAAGCATCCCCCACCGGGTTAACGCGGCGGGGGGGCATCACCAGAAAAATCTGGCGATGCCCCATAGAAGCCAGTGGGCTTCTACCGCATCCCACCGCCGCCCCACAACGACCCCCCGCCGCCACGCACGGACCCCCGCCGCCCCGCATCGCCCCCTCCCCCCTCACCTGTGTCCGTGCAGCACAGCGCAGTGCTGCCCGGACCTGTGACCTCCTCCCTGCACTGATCCTCTTCCAGGTGCAGGGAGGAGGAGAGCCCGGCGCAGCAGCAGCAGCGCCGGGTGTGGGAGGGAGGGGTGAGCCGCCGGGACCCGGCGACTCTCACCGCAAAGGACAGCTCTTAACGCAAGAGCTGTCCTTTGCTATAATTATCGCATATGTTACAACATATGCAATAATTATAAATGCGATGGGCGGCGAAGGGGGGCGGAGATTCTTAGAGAATCTCCCTCACTATCTCTGTAACACACGTCTAATCTCCTCACAAAATCACCTCAGAGTGAAATTCTGCCAGATGTGCCAAGGGGTGGGAATATCACAGGTCGGGAAGGGTAAAATCTCATCGCATCGCATGCCATACATGCCATGCGATTTCACTAAGTTAACGTACATAGGGAAAGTGGGCGCCGTGCTAATACACAAGTACCAAGGTTCACCCTGCACACGGATGCATCAGGAACAGGTGTGGGAGCAGTGTTGTCTAAGGGGGTAGGGGGAGGAGAGACCAGTCTTCTACCTCAGCAGGAAACTACTGCCTAGGGAATAGCGATATGACACGGTAGAGCAAGAATGCTTGGCTATCAAGTGGGCAGTGGAGATTTTGAGGTACTATCTCCTGGAATGAGAATTTACCTTAATCACTGATCCGCTCCAAGATGTGCCTAAATAAGGAGACCAATGCCCGGGTAACACGGTGGTTCCTTGCCCTTCAGCCATACCGCTTCAGGGTTCAGGACAGAGCAGGAAGATTACAGGGCAATGCGGATGCCCTTTCGAGGAAGTTCCTCTCCTCAGAAGCTGCAGAGCCCTGTAGTGTAAAGTTGTAGGAAGAAGGGCTCAGAGAGAGGCTGACCTGAATAAGATTGCACCTCCTGAGATTGGCGAGCAGGTATGCGCCAAACAGGCTCAAACTGGCCTGGCGGGGAACCGAGGAATCCCCCAGTGATTTCTGACCCCACCCACTTGTTTAGGGGGGCGGGGCCTTTGCATGCTATCGCTCATTATCCCCTCCGCCGCCACAATAGCAATAGCTATTGGCTGACACGGCAGCTGCAAGCAGGGCAGAGGAGCCCTACAGTCAAGGGACGCTGTCACACTGCGTCATGACATCAGACGCACCATGACGTTGCACAGTGGGCCCGCCGGCGCAGCACATGGGAGTGAGTCTGCAGACAACGGGAGCAGTCGCCGCCGGGGCCCCAACCACAGATACCCACCCGCGCGGTCACCGCCTCCCCCGGCTGCAGGATGCCTCTGAGGCTGCGGGGGAAGTAGAAGTCCCAGGAGGTTTCCTCCCGGCTGGTGGAGAGTGAGGTGCTTTTGGACTACCTCTGCAAACTGGTAGGTAACTAACATAGGCGTGCCCACATAGAGTGTTAGGGGTGCACAGGCACCCTCTAATGCTGTGCCCGCCATTATAAACACCTCCCTGCCACTAGCAACCAGCAATACCTTTTACCAAAGAATTTTGCTTTTTAGAACTGTATTCTATTAAAAGAAGAGCCCATCATTCCATTATGTGTGTTTTGCATTGTTAATTGTGCTAGACCATTGTCATATCACTACATACCTGTGTCATCCATATATGTTTTTGACTTTATTTGCATGAACTGTTACAGAGAGTAATAAGAACATTAAAAACTGACTGAAATAGGCAGGAGATTATGTTGTGGCTGAGAGACTTTTATATTGTAGTGAGTGCCAATAGATGATGGTAGACACGCCTGATTGGTGGTGTTAGACACACCCAATGGATGTTGTTAGACATGCACATTAGGTGGTGCACCCCCTAATAATATGTGCTGCGCACGCCTATGGTAACTAATCTATGTGCTGTACTATTATCTGAGTGGGGGGACCTATGTGCTGTACTATTATCTGAGTGGGGGGACCTATGTAATGTATTATATGGGGGGGGGGCTATGTGCTGTACTATTATCTGAGTGGGGGACCTATGTAATGTATTATATGGGGGGGGCTATGTGCTGTACTATTATCTGAGTGGGGTCACCTATGTAATGTACTATATGGGGGGCCTATGTGGTGTACTATTATCTGAGTGGGGGGACCTATGTAATAAATTATATGGGGGGCCTATGTGCTGTACTATTATCTGAGTGGGGGGACCTATGTAATGTACTATATGGGGGGCCTATGTGCTGTACTATTATCTGAGTGGGGGGACCTATTTAATGTATTATATGGGGGGCCTATGTGCTGTACTATTATCTGAGTGGGGGGACCTATGTAATGTATTATATGGGGGGGCCTATGTGCTGTTCTATTATCTGGGTGGGGAGGAACTATGTGCTGTATTATATGTGGGAGGATCTATGTGCTGTACTATTATCTGTGTGTGGAGGATCTATGTGCTGTATTATCTGGGGGCTATTTGCTGTATTATTATCTGTGGGACCTATGTGCATTAATATCAGGGTGGGGGATTTATGGATCAGATGTCACACACCTGCGATTTTGGGCCGATTTCGCCTGATTATCGTCCCGAAATCGGATGACATTGGCCCAAAATCGCATAGTGCATAGCCACTCCTCTCTGGTCAGGTGGCCACACCCCTTCAAAAAGACCATGCCCCTTGGTGGGCCCCTGTGAGCATACCTCCCAACATGACCCTCTCCAGGAGGGACACAATGCTCTGCTTCTGGACTTTCCTCTTAATGTATGATTGCCCTCATCTGTGTTGAACAGGTTAATTGATAAGAAAGGTGCTTCACCACAGGTGATGGCAATCATACAATAAGAGGGAAGTGCAGGAGCAGAGAAATGTGTCCCTCCTGGAGAGGGTCATGTTGGGATGTATGCCTGTTAATGCATTTCCCTGGTGGGCCCTTCATGCCCCAGTCCGACACTGGTACCAAAGAACCCATATGTTCAAAGCTTAGGAGGAGGATATGTGGCAGTCCAGTCCGGATGCCACCCTGAGTGTTTGCAGATCAGGGCACAGGGTTTCCCCAGGCCAAAATTACCTGGGTTTGGGACTAATAGAAACTGCCTGCAATTTCATACATGAGATCCCATCCATGTAGATCCAGTCCAGGCAATTGAGTAAGCACTTCCAGCAATCAGGCACACATGTGTCACACTTTCTTAAACCTCGTTAGTGCAAGGGCTCAGGGCTCCTAATGCCAGCACGTGGACAGGCGATAGAGCAGTGATAGCTAACCTTGACACTCCAGCTGTTGTTGAACTACACATCCCAGCATGCCCTGCTACAGTATTATTATTTGGTCATGCTAAAACTGATGCAGGGAATGCTGGGATGTGTAGTTCAACAACAGCTGGAGTGTCATGGTTAGCCATCACTGCGATGGAGGGTGGTGGGCCAGTGGTCTAGAGACAGGGAGCCTGTAATCATGTATGCTTTTTGTGGACTGGTGCCTGGTTAGTGTTTGTTGATGCCCTGTCTTAAGTACCCCGGGCCCCCCAAAGTCTTAATCCAGCTCTGGTTACATGTGGCCTAATATAATACAATATAATATTTTTTTTGTCATTCCTATCTGACTGTCCCAGCCCCAGTAGAGGTAACAGACTAAGGGGCACATTTATCAAGTAATATTTGCGGCTAAATCCCCGAAAACACCCGTTTACGGGAGTTAACCGCAAATATTAAGTATCACCTAAATGTATTAAAGGGGGACCACAGCAGGAATCTCCGATCCCTGCTGCGATCCTCCCTGCAGCGCCGCCGGCCGCATCCCCCACAGGTTTCTATGTATCAACATCGGGCATCCTGGCTTCGCACCCCTGGGCTATCGGCATTCTGATATGGCGATAGCCCATTGTAGCCTATGGCTACACATTGCACATGCGCAGACCCCCCGGCTTCAGGCCCTGTCCCTGCGCCCTAACATTGATAAATACCGGCGGTATTGCAGGATACCGCAATGCGATGTCCCGCGATGTCCCACGCCAGCATCGCTCTCTAATGATAAATGCGCCCCCAAAGGAGCCCATACACGCTCCATTTTGATGCTCCATTCGGTACTTTTAAAGTACACATCGTATGGGATTGCATGCCTTGTGCATGCATTGTGCATGCACTGCGATCTGATACGATGTGTAGCTAGTACAAAAAGTATGTGCAGCACATACTTTTCGTACCGTACTATGTGATGTGCGGGAGCGCGCATCACATAGTACATAACGGAGCCGGACACAACGGAGCGTGTATGGGCTCCTTAAGGGGGTTATTTTGGTTGGTACTTGTGTAGTTTCCCGGCGCCACTGTTTACTGTTCCATGTTTACTCTTCCCCAGCAGTCTGTTTACATTAACTGGCAGTCTGTTTACATTTACTTTGAAAAACTTGTCAGCTTTCCAGCTAGCACGGAGGGCTCAGTGTAGTTAAAGTATGAAACTTGTCAGTTTTTCAGAGTTTTATACTGTACTAAGGTAGCGCGCGCTCACTGTAATAAGTAATGTGACTGGGACTCAAATTCTGACTGCGGCAAACTAGACGCAGTTTGCTAGTACAGCCGCTGTTAGTGACTTGCGCTATTGCAGCGCAACCCCCCCCCCATTTCACCGATAACGTAGCTTAGTACAGTTACACAGATTAAGCACAGCCTAGTGCAGTGGAGGAGTCTGGAAACCAGCAATCACAGACTCAGGACATGGACTCTGGCAGGCTGCCAATTTTCTAATGGTGCCCACACACGCACCGATCCCGGCGGTGCGATGCTATGCGATGGGGTGCGCGCTCCCGCGGCACCTCATCGCACAGTACAAAAAGTATGTGCTGCACAAACTTTTTGTACTAGCTTTTTATCGCATAGCATTGCATCACATGCACAAGGCATTCGATGCAATGCTATGTGTGCTAGTTAAGCACAGAACGCACGCCGGGATCGTTGCATCTGTGGGCACCTTAAGAAACTGTAAACACAGCTAAGAAACTGTAATCACAGCTGTCTGGATTAATAAACAAACAGTTAATAAACAAACTATTGGCCGCCTAGCGGCCAATCAGGAGCCGAGAAAGTCGGCTCCTGATTGGCCGCTAGGCGGCCAATAGAATCATTCTGAGGAGAGGCGCGGAAGATGAACATCTCTGCGCCTCTCCAGTCCGTGAGCGGGTACCAGCCGGAAGCAGCGCGTCTGCCGGAGAAGATGCCGGGGTCGTCGCCAGGGACCAGGTGAGTAGGATTTGCTTCCTTAGGTACCCCTTTTGGATTACTTCGGATCCTGGACCCCGGAGACATCAGCCCTGGAGCCCAGGACTCCGGACCAGCCCCGGAACCAAGACCAAGGCCTCGGAACCGGACTCTTCAGCCCTGGAGCCCCGGACCCAGGGACCGACCTACGGGCTCAAGGTAGGTAAGTATCAGTATGTGTGTGTTATGTATGTATTAAACTTTTATTTTTCAGGGTGTCAGTGTGTTTTATTTAACTATTTTTTGTATTGTAGAACTACAAGTGCCAGCGGGCCCTTTAATGCCCCGCATGCTGGGACTTGTGGTTCTCCAAGTCCCAGCATGCGGGGTAGGCTTGCTGGGACTCATAGTTCTACAGTATAAGACAATAGTTTTTATTTTTACACTTTTCATCAGCCCGATGCCCACCGCCCAGGGGCATCGGGGACAGCCCCGGACTTTCAGCATGGGCTAGTAAGTCCTGGAGGGGGGGGACCCCTTCATTGGGGGGGTCCCCACTTCCCCAGGACCCCTGCCCATGCTGACCAGCCACGGGGATAATGCTTTGGCCGCGGGACCTTATATAATAAGTGTCCCCCGGCTGTGGCATTACCCTGCTGGCTGGTTGGGTCTGGTGCTGGTTCTTAAAATACGGGGGACCCCTAGTCATTTTGTCCCCCGTATTTTCGGAACCAGCGCTGGTCCTTGAGCCTGGTGCTGGTTTCATTAAATCAAGGGAACCCCTATTTGTTTGTCCCTCTGATTTTATGATACCAGCACTGGCTTTTTGAGCCCGGGGCTGGTTATGCTTAGGAGGGGGACCGCACGCCGTTTTTTTTCTTTTTTTTTGTTTCAACTATTGTTTTACAACAGAACCATGCACAGATCTCAATGATCTGTGCATGTTTCTGATAAAATCGCCAGGCAGAACCTGGTCTATTTTTTTTGCGATTTTTAGTAACCTTTACTAAAAATCGCAACCCATTAAATATGCGAGTTCTATACTTTTTAATGGGAAAACATCTGGATGCGATTTTTAGTCTAACTAAAAATCGCACCTTTAAAAAATGCGATTTTTGCAGCAAATTGCACCCTATAAAATATGCGATTTTCGGGAAATGCCCGAAAACGGCATATTTTGCGGAAAACAACGCAAAAAAAAATCGCCTCCCATTACATTTCGCCCTTTATTTACAAAAGAAGTACATTGCCTAGAAATTATATAAAAGAAAAGAGTTACAAGTTACTTAGATGTGTTGCAAGTTCATACCTTCCAACAATTTCATTTTGGAAATTGGGATGCTCACGCAGAAAGGAGCATGGCCGATATTAAATGGGGTGTGGCCTTGCGGAGATGCCGCGACCCACGCCCCCATTTCCCATCACTACAGGGGCATGGCCAGCACTGTGTAAGCTGCTGGCTATGCCTCCAGCCCCTATGGACAGACAATGTGCGCATGCACACAGTGTCTATTCCCCCCGCTACCTTCCAACCGCCCCCCTACTCCTACCGTGGTACACTGCCAAAAAACGGTACAGTCCCGTGTGGGACAGTTGGGAGGTATGCAATGTTTTAAAAAGGAGAATTTACCCAGAATAACACGCAGCTAACATGGCTGGGAGGAACAATAGAAAATACATGTATAGGCTTCAATTTAGAAAATATATTCTCAGTCTACCCTATGGATGATGTCACCCAATATAAGCTTATACAACAGACCCAGCATATCCTCTCAATCGCAGTCTAGTGGGGGTATGAAAAGGTCGGAGGACGCGTACCGCCTCCCCTCGTGGGCTCGCTGCGCTCGCCACGCTTCGGGTTGGCGTTGATAGTGGGGGTGACGTTGACAATGGGGGTGCATTTACCATTGAAAGCACCCATCAGAGTGCTTGTACAATTAAAAAACGGATTGCATCGAATGCGATGCAATGCGATGCATGCGATGTACTAAGATGAACATCGTGGGCGCCGTGATAATACACAAGTACCCCTTATTCTAGTTCACTCTTTCTGACAAAAGCCTTCTTAGATGGACAAAAGCATGTGCACTGCAGGTGGGGCAGATGTTACTTGTGCAGAGAGAGTTAGATTTGGGTGGGGTTTTACTTCAAAGTGAGATCTATATTGCAGTGTACAAATAAAGCAGTCAGTATTTTCCCTGCACAGAAACAAAATGACTCACCCAAATCTAATTCTATCTGCACATTATACATCTGCCCCCCTGCAGTGCACATGGTTTTGTCCATCTAAGAAGGATTTTGTCAGAAAGAGTGAACTAGAATAGGGCCCTTAAGGAGCGTACACACGGCGGAGATATATTGCTCAGCAATATATTGCTGAGCAATATATTGCTCAGTGTCTCCTTTTCATCAGCGACCAGAGATGGTCGCTGATGAAAGGGAACCTCTGCTGGCATTAGTCCTGACCTGCCCATCTCCTGGTTACGCTTTTACACAAGCCACTAGCAGCCGGCCCGCCAGGTGATAGTGGATAATCATACAGTCACCATAACCCATCTCATCAAGGGGCCCATTTACTATAGGATTGCATATACAATACAATCTGGGCAGGATCTACTGCCCAGAAATGCACTGCAATATGCAATCCTACCGGCCGAATGTATGTCTCTGCAGAAACAGGGACAGGGTCTCTGAAAGGAGCTCATCCCTGCAGACTGATCTGCCGGGTGAATCGCACTGTCCTCACAGTGTGCAAAATATCCCATATGCTGCAATGGCTACTTAAATCTTATCCTTCCCATACACTAGGGCGATATTGCTTAAAAATCATTTGATTTCGACCGCATCAGTGTGATAAATTGCATGATTGTATGGACATTGAATGTGGCCATGCACGGGCCCGCCGTACAAATTTTGCATCAATAGATATTATGTGCTGTACATAATATTTATTGAATCGCATGAGCAATCGGTGGGCGGCAGGAGGGCTGGCAGCTGGTGGGCATCAGTGAAGTGGAGCAGGCGGCAGGAGGGCTTGCATGCGGCGGTAGTCAGCGGCAGAATTTGAAAAAAACATTTCAAAAGACTGGCCCTCTCTCAACCAATTAGCAGAATGAAAGGCATCTGAATGAAAGGCATCTGAGAGCTCTCTCAGCCAATCAGAGGGCCGGCCAGTGTTTTTAAAAAATGTTTTCAAATTCTGCCGCCCACCTCTGACTAGCGCCACTAGGGTGACCAACCGTCCCGGTTTGCCCAGGACTGTCCCGGTTTTGACTCCTAAAATCCCGCGTCCCGGCCAAACCCGTCCTGGGACGCAGAAAGTACCGGTTTTAACTAACTAAAATTGTTGGTGGATTGAAGGGCAGCCAGGGCCGACCCTAGGCATAGGCATGCTAGGCAATTGCCTAGGGCAGCAGCCTATGGCTAGGGGCAGCAGCATTGCATTCAGCTGGGCGACAGATGGTCTTTACATACTTTTCGCCCGAATTCGCTGCATACATAGCTCCCTGAGTTAAATCTTTATTAAAAGGCTGCGAAAATACTACTAAAACAACATTCAACATACATGGGTGGGGTTCACACAATTTAAAAACTGTGGTGGCAGGCAGAGAAAGCTGTTGTAATAAAGAATTTCTTCAATGTGTGTCCGTGATTTGACCATGTATAGGCTACCCTGATCTGTGCAATAACCGCAGGTCTAAGTACTCTGCAATTGATGCTATCAGATCACACAATGGGGTGCAGTACTGGAGTGGGATCGCTCCCTATTGGAAACTCCTTCTCTGGTTGTATAGTGTGGAGGCTACCTTAGAACTGTGCAATTGTCGCAGGTCCACAGGACTTCTGCGGTATTGCCGCTGGTTCTTTATATTAGGTGCCGCTTCAGGAGTGGGTCTATTGACCTCTTCTGACTCCTTTTTATTTTGATGTCCTGCTGTCCGCTGTGGCAACGGTGCAAGTGACCAAAACAGTGTTGAAACCATGCATTTATATCTGGGCTCTCCTATGATGGATTGCGCCCTAGAGTAAAATCAGGTCACTGCCGGTCCTCTCGTATGAACCTGGGTATCCCTCTATGTCAATTGCAGTTGGGGATTTAGCTCCAGGGAGGACATGCATGCACTCAGAGATGTGTGGTTAGATGACACACTCTGGGTGCAATAGCACACAATTGCACGCGGGTACGGGCCTCAGTGTGGGCTACAGGAGCATAACACCAAAACGGGCCCTGAAGCTGAAGCTGAACATACACAAGTCGCCCTAGTGTATGGGGGCCTTAACTGTTTAAGTCACGTCCGCCCGTCCAGCCGTGGTGACGCGGGCGGCTCAGTGCTCGCCGTGACATCCCACCTCCGCCAGCCGCCGCATGCTGGGAGTAGTGGAGGAGGGACAGCAGACAGCCACGCAGCAGCAAATTGTGTGTGGTGGCAGGTGTGAGCAGCGACGCCACCATCATCAGTGCCTCTGCCCCAGTGTGTGATTCCAGCCAGCCAGCCAGTGTGAGTTTTGAAGATAATAAACACTCACTGTCTATTATGTTGTATATGATTCAGGGGTATGTCTGTGTCTGGGACTTGATACCTACACCATGATGACCAAGACCTCCCTTCCCGGGTTGGCCCATTGGAAAGTTGGTCACCCTAAGCGCCACACAAGTCAGCCATCCTGACATCTACTCCGCTACACCGTTGCCAGCTCTCTTCCAGCAACCGATGGTGGTGTGCGACATCAGGTTCTGGAAAAAAAGCACTTGGGCACCATAAGATGCGATCAGACATTGCATTGCGATGTCGCATCGCATCCAGCCGCACAAGAGTATGGGGTACAATAGAATGGTGTTAGCTGCGGGACCCGATGCAATGCTGCCCGATATTGGTACATTGGGCAGCATCACATCCCCATCTAACATGGTGGCGGCTAACTCCCATAAATAGCTACAAATATTAAATTATAAATGGGCCCCCAGATTACCTCTACGTGTGTACACTGCACAAAAGCCATCACCACCACACTGAATACAATAGTGCCATCAAAGTAAGAACAGGACTGACATAGGGCGGTATTCAATGTGGATTTTGGCGATGTGCAGCGAATCCTGTTTAGGATTCGCTGCACATTCGCCACTGGTCGCCGCGTTCCGGAGCCTCGCCGGCTCCGGTATTCAACGAGTCAGGGGCTCGCTGCCCCTGACCGGCGAATTTGAGCTCCTGCGGCGAACGCCGCAGGGAGCCTGAGGACGGTGGCAGGCAGGGAGATGGAAGTCTCCCTGCCTGCCCCAGAACGTTTGTGGGGGGGAGGTGGGCTCCCCGGGTGCCAGGCAGCACAGGCTGCCCCCCGTGGGTGCCAGCAGGGGACCGCGTATATTCACTACACCCGATCATGAATATGTAATGATCGGGTGAAGTGAATATATGAATATCTAATGAGCGACTCGGCTCTGGCCCCCTGCTGGCTGCTCTGTGTAAAAAAAAAATAATAATAATTTTTTTTTTATTAAATATATATTCATGTGCTTACAGCACATGAATAAAAACAGCATGCCCCTCCTCAGAATAAAATTCCAGATTTTTTGACACCAATTGTAAAAAACAAAACACTTTATTTTAAAAGTTCACATTCCACTTCACCATAAAAAGATAGCGATTGCTACTTGGTGAATCATGGCGAAAAAAACCTTGAAATGTATTCGCCATCTGGTCATTGAATAGGGTGATTCACCGTTTTAGTCAGAAATTCGCCTTACAGCACAAAATCGCCATAAAAACCTGGCGAATCAGCCTCATTGAATACCGCCCATAGTGTGGCAGTGACGCCACTGGCGGGGGCTGAAATAAGGATGGCTGAAATAGGGATTGCCGACGATAATTCAAAATCATTGATGGTTTATGGCTGATGTCAAATATTTTTGCCATCGATGGGGAGAGAAACCAGATGGTTTCCCTCCATCGATATCACAGCAGAAACAATGTTTTAATTTTTTTCCAAGTTGCCAGTACAGTACACAGCGCTATGCTCTGCTTCCCCACAACCCTGAAGCCCGCCCCACGTTCTGATTGGCCCACGGGCCAGTCAGTCAACGAAATGGGACGACCATCGATAGCTAAAACCATCGATGGTTATCCATCTCATATTTTTGTTACGATAGATGGAGGATTGCAGTATCGCCGTCGATGGCGACTGCACCGACGGCGATCCCTTGGCTAAAATTGTAATGAGACAGGCAGGTGAGGGGTTAAGCAGAAGACCAGAAGCAGCTCAGCAGCCGGCGCATGACCAGTAACAGTGGGGCGCGTGCGTCCTACGCAACGAGCTGGAGCGCGCACGTTTGGTTGCGACGTCATACGCCGGACAGCTGTAGTGTTACTGGGGGTTAAACTTTTTTTTTCCCCACCAAAATCTTTATTGTCCGACAGTGGGAAGGACATCGGATCCGCAGGCCAGACAGGCAGGCCGTACGGTGGCAGCCGCAGTCCCATGTGAGAGGAGGCGGGACGGGAAAGGAGCAGCAGAGAAGAGAGCTCCTCCACGTTTGGGCCTGCTGCTGCTGCCGCCGCCACCACCGCCACCACCTCACCATGAGTCTGTGCGGGAAGGAGCTGTCCAACCTGCTGGGCATCATGACTGAGGAGGCGTGCAGCAATACATTCGAAGGCCTCTCCACCGCCTTCCATCATTACTTCACCAAGGCCGACCATTTCCGGGTGGGCTCGGTGCTGGTGATGCTTCTGCAGCAGCCGGACCTGTTGCCCAGCTCCCCGCAGCGCCTCACAGCACTCTACCTCCTGTGGGAGATGTACCGCACCGAGCCGCTCGCTGCCAACCCTTTCGCCGCCATCTTCGCCCATCTCTTAAACCCGCCAGCCGTGGAAGAGGCTGAGCGGCTGCTCTCAGGTGAGGCGGAGTGTACGTGAATGGGCAATGGGCCTCATGCTGCTGTACTATATGCAAAGGTTCATGTGTCAAGTAGTCAGTGGAGAAGTTGCCTATTGCAACCAATCAGCTTTCAGTAAAGATTTAGGACGTACTGCTAAACTTATAGATGCTGACTATTTGTTATAGGAAACTTCTCTCCAGAACGATAAATCATGGCGGTGTGAATGTAATGTTTGGGATATCTGCTTTTCATCCTACAGGGCGGAGTGGAGGAAATGTTATTTTTTGATTGGAAGCCTCATGAAAGCACTGAGGTTATATATTACCAGCTTGTGTTGCGCTGGTCCCTTGGTTAGCATGTTGTTGGTAATGAACTTGATGTGACAGGCGACTTGTTGCTTGTGGTGTTTAGATTCCTTTCACATTGAGTAGCACATGTGCCACAGTAATGTTGACGCTATTAGAAGTCATCAAGAAACAAATTGAGTACTGTGTTGTACTGCAGCATTTGTTGTTTGGATTTAGACAGTAATGGAATGTTTTATGTATCGCCAATACTTCAAAAGCAAACTTTTTTTTTTTTTTCTCTGCAATCACGCTTGTGACTAGTTTAACTGGGGCGGCGTTGTTGATTGTTGTGGAGGACCATTTTGAGCTGCTCAGAATGAAAATAGTGCCAAACGCACATTCACCACCTGAAACATCTATAGTCTCTTTCAAAAGGTGGTATTGGAGCCATGACTATAATGCATAAGCTATATACAAACACTCAACACATTATACCCATGATAATGAAATTAAACTCAAACACTTGGTCACCATTAAAAAAAAAACTATCTTCCTATTTAGATGACCTAGACATGTGATGCAGCTCTCTCTCAAACCACTTGTCCACAGCTGTTAGTGCTTGCATAAATGCAAAACAAGTTTAATCTGGACTGTAGTCCCCCCTGTAAATTGTAGGGACTGGTGTCCAAGGAAAAAGTGTGATTAAAGTAAAGCTGTGTACACACGGGGAAATTTTAAGCACACATCGCTGGCAATATGGTGGCTGAGCGACCATATTGCCAGTGATTTGTATGTTCTGTGGGTGATAAATTGCCGAGTGCGATGTGCCATGTTCAGCCCCTAATGGTCACAGAAGCATGCACCTGCGATCAGCTATTTTCCCCTGTGGCTACTCCAGCATAAACTCCTTTTTCATCAGCGACCGTCTCTGGTCGCTGATGAAAATGGGACACTGAGCAATATACTTCACCATGTGTACACAGCTTTAATTCAAAAGCTAGATGTGCTCTCATTATAGGGTAAACATGGCTCAATACATTCATGGCTATATCTTTTATAAATCCTGTTTACACATTCCATTTCCTTCCAGTACCCATTTGTTTTATTTATTAATTCTTAATCTCATGATTAAAAATACTTTAGCTAGGTACACATCAGAACAATGTGTACTCGGGCAGTATACCAGATGATATATTGCATCCATGGTACACATTGGAACAATGTAATGAAGGTAGGAACAGTCCCAACTGCACAGTGTGAGATCAGATCGTCCAGTTGGGCATGCAGAATGGCCAACTGGATGATATCCCATGCAACTGCAGGAATTTACAGCTTCTGCTGTACACACTGAGCACTTCTGATATGTCTGGAAAAGATGTATTGGGCCGAGATCGCTGCAGTGTATACTCAGCCTTACAATTTTTATTGTACATTTACAGTACATAAAATTAAAATATACATATAATGCAGCAGCTTGTAACTAAGTGGCCGATTTCAGGATCCCTCGTAGTGATCCAAATTCGGCCCCAATGGTCAGGGTTTGCGCAGGCACAAAACTCTGCACCAAATGGCTTTGACAAGTTACACACTCGCCGGGCCATTAGTTGCGGGGAGGGAGGGCCAGGGTGTTAATTGGGCTGGATCATGGGAATTCCAAGAGGTTTATGGGCATCCCATGAAAATGCTGGGAGTTCCCCTAGGAATGCGGGCAGGTGTGGGTTGTTAGGTCTACACCAACTAGGTCAACACCACAAGGCCAACATGGGTCCAGGTCGACATGGGGGTTTTCACTGTTTTGTGACCCGAATGTCGTAGTTTAGCGGGGGCGCCGCGTCCTGCCCGACTTTTAAAGGGCAAAACGCTCCCTGCCCGTTTCGCGGTGCCCTGCTAAAAGAACATAGCCTGTCTATCCTGCTGCAGGCTTATGCAAGACACTTCGGCGGGCCCGCCCACATTTGTGATGTGGCCGGGCGGGCCTTCCCCGTCGTGTTCAAAGTGCCCCTTTTCCTCCAGCACCCTGTCCTCCTGAGATGCTGGAGGGAACACTATAATGACCGTATCCTGTGCGTGCAATGCCTGCTAGCGGTGGGAGGCTGCCACCATATGATGTCAGTGCCCGCCCCCTCTTCCGCAGACACAGATGGAAATAAGTCACTTCAGAATGACTTTGATTTCCGAAGGGTCAAAAAATCATTCCATGGCCGGTGACCATCAAATGACTTCTCCCTTTTTGCCGCATGTGATTGGTTCTGTTTGTGTACATCCACCTCATGATACCTAACAAGCGACCACTGCTTAGGGAGCCTTGCTGAATCAGGCCCTAAATCTGTACTGCTGGGCTAGACCAAAGGCAGTGAAAGATGGGTCGGGCAGTGAAATCGGGCCAAATCGCAGGTTTAGACACCCGGTCCAACCCGATGCGCGGTCCCGTGCGCATTGGGTCAGAATCGGGAGGTCGGACCGGACCACATAAGATTTGCTAAATCTTAGGTGCAGCCGGGCAGGAGACACAGACTCGGCGGACGTCGGCGAAGGAGTCGGCCAGGGGAAGCCGGAGCATGGAGCTGTCAATGCTTCGGGAAGGTGGAGGGAGCAGGGGGGCGAGGGACGCTGCTAGTAGTGTAGAGGCAGCGGGCGCTGCGGGGGAAACAGAGGCGGCAGTAATGTAGAGCAGGGCAGGGTAGCTGTCAGTGCTGGAAAAAATCAAGCCCATACAATGAATGGGCAGCCTGTGATTGGCTGAGCACTCTCTCAGCCAGTCAGCAATTTGCTAAGAGAATGCTCAGCCAATCACAGGCTGCCCATTCTTTGTATGGGCTTTTTTTTCAGTACTGACAGCTCCCGGCTCCACCTGCCCAGTTCTGTTACTTCCGCCTCTGTGTCGCTGTCCCCGCAGCGTCCGCTGCCTCTGAACTACTTGCAGCGTTCCCCTCCCACCACCTTGATGTCCCCCGCCCCCCCTCGCTCCCTCCACCTTGCAGCTCCCTGGGAGTTGCATATGATACATCACATGCAATGTATCATTTGCAAAACTTGGCACATCAAGTGCCAAATCGTGTGTGTCCCTCCCGGGGACCTGAAGGGGGAAATCAGGTCTGACTTGTCCTTAGGACAAGTTGGACTAATGTATGGGGGCCTTAAGAACAACATCCAATAATAGGCAACTCTAAAATAAATAGCTTTTCTTCATGTCAACAAATGAATTCAGAGTGTCATTCACTATATTTACTGAGCATGTAATTCATTGGGCGGTATTCAATGTGAATACCTGCGAGGTGCAGCGAATCCTTTTTTGGATTCGCTGCACATTCGCCACGTTCCGGAGCCGGCGGGCTCCGGTATTCAACGAGTCAGGGGCAGCGAGCCCCTGACTGGCGAATATGAGCTCCTGCGGCGATTGCCGCAGGGAGCCTGAGGACGGTGCCAGGCAGAGAGATGGTAGTCTCTCTGCCTAGCCCAGACCTTTTGTGGGGGGTTAGGTGGGCTCCCCGGGTGCCAGGCAGCACAGGCTGCCCCCCGGGGGTGCCAGCAGGGGGGCGTATATTCACTACACACGATCGTAATGATCGTGCAGTGAATATATGAATATGTAATGAGCAGCTCGGCTCCGGCGCCCCCTGCTGGCTGCTGTGTAAAAAAAAAATATTATTTTTAAAATTAAATATATATTCATGTGCTTACAGCACATGAATAAAAATAGCATGCCCCTCCTCAGAATAAAATTCCTGATTTTTTTACACCAAATGTAAAAAACAAAACACTTTATTTTAAAAGTTCACATTCCACTTCACCATAAAAAGATAGCGATTGCTACTCAGTGAATCATGGCGAAAAAAACCTTCAAATGTATTCGCCATGTGGTCATTGAATAGGGTGATTCACCGTTTTTGTCAGAAATTCGCCAAACGGCACAAATTCGCCATAAAAACCTGGCGAATCAGGCTCATTGAATACCGCCCATTGACTGACCACTTGTCCTCTGAAAGTGCTGCCTGTGGGATACATGAGGGTCATTTTTAACTAGCACTTCTATTCAGTTGGGCTAAATTCAAATAATTGTAACAAGTGTCAAAGGTGTATCCAGCAGGTAATAAATCTTATGTTTAAGTTCTTAGCATTCATTTGATCATAGATTGTGTTATACTGGTAATGAATGTGTACCCTGGAATTGCCTGGAGGACTGTTCAACAAGCAGAGCCTTAATTTTTAGTTTACAGTCTAGTCCTAGTGGTAAGAGATGTGTGACATAGTGAGGGCAGGGTGGATTGAAACTGTGCTTGGAATGTGTTTTTTATTAGCGGCAGTGATGTGCGATGAGCTTAATGACTGGGGAGGCACTGACACGATCAGAACTAGATTTTCATACACATATATATGAAGTTGAAGATTCATTTGGACCTTAATTATATACTGCTTGGAATGTTGTGAGATTTGTTCAGATATGTGTGCACTGGGTAGGTTAGGAAGTGCCTCATCTGTTATACTCCAGATTATTATTTTTTTTTTTTACTATATGACTAGAATGAGAAGATAATTTTTATAGGTGTTTTTTAGTCTTCTTTTTATGGTCAAAACGCTGAAGTATACAGGATAGACATTGCCTCACCTGCCCACACATCATTGATTAGAGGGAACTGTGCAGTAGAGGTCTTAAAGGTGGGTGTGATACTTGGTTGTCATTCCGGAGGAGTTTCATTCAGATCTGTAAAGTATTAACTATGTTACTTTAGATTCAGTTATGTGGTGGTGGACCGTGTTGTGCTTGTTTTTGAACACTTATTTATGAATGACAGGCACCATCATTGGTTTTACTTATCATATGGTACATAATTTTTATGGTCCCAGATCACCAACTTGTCCACCCCATAAGTGCTGGATGCCATGGCACCCAGTTTCGGAATCACTGGGTTAGTGCTATCAGTAGGTGAAGTGTGGTTGGATGGGGTGCCAGGGAACTAATTGAAAGAGTGGTAAAGCCAGCCAGAAAAGTAAATTGGTGATGTAGTTACATTAGGGTCAGTTCTATTCTCTGCGCTGTGAATAGCCTTGGGAGAGAGCTCCCAATGCTAACAGCTGGAGAATTCTGGCACTTGGGAGTGTTTAGTCGAGAGTACGGCATTGTTAGACTTAAGTGGTCCGCAGCTTTGACCGCATCCAGTGATCCACCCAATAGATTTTAGTCTTCATTCTAGAACCCGCCATCTTTGAAAACCCATGTAGTTCCTCTTCCCTGCCTGGGGTGTCGCTGTCTGCTGTGATGTTTCTAGCACAGGTCTGGTTTGCATATCAGTGCTGATATACAGACCACACTGTGTTAGAAGCACTACAGCAGACAGTGACACCCCAGGCAGGGAAGAGGAACTACATGGGTTTTCAAAGATGGCGGGTGCTAGAATGAACACTAGATTTATTTGTGTGTCCTTGCAGCGATGCTGCGTGCTTCGCACTATGGTTTGAAACCGCATCGCCGCCCTAGGTTTGTCTGATTTCTGCTTGCACTTGCATGCAGAAATCTACTAGTAGGCTGTAGCAGCACACTGATTGTAATAGCACCAGCAGCTCTCTCCTGGTGCTAATCACAGCACAGGGAATAGAATTGACAACACTGAGGTGGGAGAAAAGCAGACAGGAGGATTATTTTTATTTATTTATTATGTTTCTTATATAGCACAGCATATTCCGTTGCGCTTTACAAAGGAGACAGTGATACAACAAGGTAAGAGGGCCCTGCTTGCAAGCTTACAATGCAATAGTTCATACATGTGAGAAGAGTAGGTTAGTGTCTGCAGCATCAGGGGTAAGGAAAGTGTGAATTCTGGTGATGTTTTTGAGGTGGAGTCATGCTTGAGACTGTTAGTTGGAGAGGGCAAAGTTGATAATTACATCTAAACTGTGATATTAGGGGGAAGGAGACGAGAGGGTTGGGGGTAGAGATGCCAATCCCAGGGCATTTTTTTCAATCCCGGGATTGAAAAATGCTCAATCCCGGGATTGGCATCCCTAAAAGAAAAACACTCCCTGTCCACCCCAGAGTTAAATCTACGTGGGTGGGTGGGTGCGTGGCAGCCAGCAGCGGGGCAGTGCAGTGCTGCAGGGGGTGCCTGGTGCTGCCCTGCAGATTTACTTACATAGGCGGGTGGGAGCGGGGAAGACAGCAGCGCTGCTGTGGTGCCTCCGGGCAGGTAGTGGTAGCACCAGCTGGGCAGGAGGGGTGGCTAGGAGTTCAAAGCGGCCGGGAGCAGTCATCTGTAGCAGGATGCTGCAGCCTGCGCAGCGTGACAGTCAGAGGTCACGCAGCGCGGGTCGGAAACAGCCAGGCAGATTCTCAGTGGGTGCTCAGAAGCTGCTCGGCATTAGATTGCGCATGCGCAGTCTAATACCGGGATTGAAATCCTGGAAATTTTGGGGTCCAATCCCGGGATCCCGGGATTGGCCACCCTAGTTGGGAGGTTATGGAATTAGTCACAATCTGTTACATTTTGTAAGTTTTGAAGCTTTCGAACCAGAATCAACATTGAGTGTGCATAGGGCTCGACAAGGTAGACATATTAGATGTTCTTTTACGCATTAGACATTGTTCAGTTGACGGGCAGCTATTGGGAAGAAGCTTTTAGCGGTTCTGTCTGACTTCCTATGGATGGACCTGTAGCGTCTTCCTCGTGGAAGCACTTCAAACAGGTTATGGCCAGGGTGCAGCTTATCCACCAAAATTTTCCCAGCATGCCTCTTGACCCTGGACAGGTATAGTTCCTGGACAGGAGGGAGGTCAGCCCCAACAGATCGCAGAGATAAAATTAGATGTGGAGGGGAGAAGTCCTGGTCTCATGGAGTCTATAGAGGCTGATTAGTTTAATAATTGAGATGTCTCAAGGGAAACATGAGATGTGTGTTTAAAAGATCAAAGGAGTGGTGAGTGTTGTGGACAAGATTAGTGACCTAGCAGGATGTGACTGGCAGACTTTGTGGAGTACCATGACCTTTAGTGAGGTCATAGTATACAAATTGAGGGTCATTGTTTGAAAATGGTCTTTTCATGTAACGTTTGTTAACAGTTTACATGACAAGCTTTGCATCAAAATTAAAGCATATCATGTACCACACAGATATGATTTACTTTGCTCAAAATGTTCAAAATGCATGCTCAAAAAATATTTCACATGATCTTTTTAGTCAAAGGTAGTGTTTGTTATAATGGAATGAGTATTTTGGGGAGGGAATCTGGCAGTGCGCAATGCCTTGCATGAATCACCAGGTTCTGTGCAACTGGAGCGTTTTTACGCCAAAATGCATCTTGAGGTTCCCACACACTATAGTGGTTTTTTTTGTTTGTTTGTTCTCCGGCATATTTTCGACTGCTTATTTTTAGCACAAATCATTTTGCAATTGAGAACCCGATACACAGTCTTGTAGATCTTTATCTGCATACTCTGATCTTACATGCTGCAGGGAAGATCAGAAAATGCAGCTAAAAATGGCATGCGATGCGATCAAAAAGATGATTTAATTGTGCATGCACCCTGATGGGTGATTAGTATGTTATATGCACCCCCATCGTTAACGCCACCACCACTATTAACGCCAACCCAAAGCGTGGCGAGCGCAGCGGTACGCGTCCTACGACCTTTTCATCCCCCCACTATCCACGTCAGCGTGGAGTTGATTTTATATAGTGTGGTGAGAGCAGCGAGCCACCAAGCCCGAAGCGTGGGAGTGGACACGGAATACATGTGAAGTTATCCACGTCCCCTCGCGGGGCTCGCCACGCTTCGGGCTCGGTGGCTCGCTGCGCTCGCCACACTATATAAATTCAACTCCACGCTGACGTGGATAGTGGGGGTATGAAAAGGTCGGAGGACACGTACCGCCGCCGCTCACCACGCTTCGGGTTGACGTTAATAGTGGCGGTGGCGTTAACAATGGGGGTGCAGATAACATACTAACCACCCATCAGGGTGTTTGTACAATTAAATCATTGTTTTGATCGCATCGCATGCGATGCGTTCAAAAAGATGTAACAAGATTAAAATCGTGGGCGCCGTGCTAGGAAACAAGTACCCAAACTATTTTTGCTTGTCAATGCAATTTTTTGTGGGGGTGAACGGCTTTCCATAGCTGGACGCTCTGAGCAAAAATGAACCCTGGGGAGTTGATGCTGAGCGCTCATTTTATTCTGTCCTAAGATAGTAATGGTGTGTATACACATGGTGAGATTCCCTTGCTATTCAACTTAAGATTCATGTGCTATACAATCTTTGCTAACTCTGTACTATTTACATTCAATTCATGCTATCTACATTCGATTTGCACTATATAGTCATTGCTGCCCTGTCTATCTGGGTTTCGATTTGTGATGTCATGGGAGTGTGCATTGGGATTGCAAGGTAAAAAACTTCTGCGATCTGCATGCGATTTTGACTATATAGTCAAAATATCATGCTGGATTGTTCTGTGTGTACACACCATAAGTCTTTGAAAGGAAGTCCTCAATCTTGTAGCAGGTTTGCTGAATGTTTCTATCCCATGTGACCCAAAAGTATATTCTCCCTCTAGAGCTCCCATTGTTGACTAGATCACAAAAAACAAATTGATGCATCATGCGATATCTGCTGTGTTGTGGTATATTTTCTCTCTTCTCCCATTTGCCTCTAAAATACTAGAACGGCTGGTTTACAGGCGTCTCACCAGCTACTTGTCTGACCACTCCATCCTTGATCCCCTTCAATCTGGCTTTCGCCCACTGAACTCCACTGAGACTGCCCAAGTGAAAGTCACCAATGACCTGCTGTCAGCCAAATCCAAGGGTCACTGCTTATCCTTTTGGACCCATCTGCTGCCTTTGACACTGTGGATCACCCTCTCCTCCTCCACACACTCCAAAACACTGGACTCTCTGGCATGGTCTTCAACTGGTTTTCTCTTACTTCGCCAACCGTTCCTTCTCAGTCTATGCCTCTGGCTCCACCTCACCACCTTCCATCATTCCTGTCGGGGTCCCTCAGGGTTCCGTCCTTGGCCCCCTTCTGTTCTCCCTGTACACCTCCTCTCTGGGTGCACTCATTAACTCCTTTTGGCTTCCAATATCACCTCTATGCTGATGACACGCAAATCTACCTCCTCTCCTGATCTGTCCCCCACTGTTTTCTCCCAGGTTTCCAACTGCCTCTCTGCCATCTCCTCCTGGATGTCTGAGCGATTTCTGAAGCTGAATATGGACAAAACCGAACTTAAGGCCCATACACACTAGTAGACTTTCATTTCAAAAGACTTTGCCAAAATCTTTGATAGATATATCTTTCACCAAAGTAGTGCGTACACACTAGACTATTTTCCTCAAAGAGCGAGAGATTTTCAGGAGGCGAAAGACTTTGCTGAAAATCTTTCATATACAAGGCTATTTACATAATGGGCTGGGTTTGAATTCCAAGGGTGGGAGCAGTGTCCATTTTAATCAGTGCATTCCTGTTCTTGGTGCCTGATTCAGAATTGATTGCTGGCAAAATCCCACCCGTGTGCACGGCAAACATTTTATTTGTAGCCGTGCACATAGGGAGAAAATTATTCACACCATCATGTCCATTACACATTATACCACATACTAGAACGCCCATTACACAATATGCCACACACCATTGGGTGATCGGCAGTGGGTGATAGTGATGGATAGCGGGTGACAGCAGTGTAAGGGTGGTGGATTAGGGTGACGGGCAGTGGGTGATAGTGACAGATAGTGGGTGACAGCAGCATGAGGGTGATGGGCAGTGGGTGATAGCGATGGATAGTGGGTGATAGCGATGGATAGTGGGTGACGGCAGCATAAGGGCGACATCGGTGTGAGGGTGACGAGCAGTGAGTGATAGTAATGGATAGTGGGTGACAGCAGCATAAGGGTGGTGGATGAGGGTGACGGGCAGTGGGTGACAGCAGCGTGAGGGTGATGGGCAGTGGGTGATGGTGACGGATTGTGGGTGACGGCAGCGTAAGGGTGGCCGGTGATGGTGACGGATAGTGTACTGGCTGGGGGGGGCACATGCCATCCTGCCACCCTGCCACCCGACACAGTCCGCTACTGGAACTTGGGCCCCTAGGATTATGGGGCCCTAGGGCAACTGCCCATCAAGCCCTTGCATTAAGATGTCCCTGAATATATACATTGCTGGCCTGTGCCAGCAATGTATATATTACTGGCTTATTAATAACATTGGTGCCCAGTGGTGCCAGTAATATATACATTGCTGACCTGTGCCAGCAATGTATATATTACTGCATTATTAACATTATTGGTGGCCAGTGGTGCTATCAATATACACATTGCTGGCATGTGCCAGCAATGTATATATTAATGGATTATTAATAACATTGGTGCCCAGTGGTGCCAGTAATATATACATTGCTGACCTGTGCCAGCAATGTATATATTACTGGCTTATTAATAACATTGGTGCCCAGTGGTGCCAGTAATATATACATTGCTGACCTGTGCCAGCAATGTATATATTACGGCATTATAAATATCATTGGTGGCCAGTGGTGGCAGAAATATATACATTGCTGGCATGTGCCAGCAATGTATATATCACTGCCTTTAACATTGGTGGTCAGCGGAGGAGCAGGGAGGATGCGGCCAGTGGGCTGGGGGCGGGGCGTTCGGCTGGGGGGCGGGGCGCTCCGACGTGCTGCTGTGTAGCCGGAAGGAGGGGGAGAGGAGGCTGCGCTGCGTACATGTCTGCAGCCTGTGACCGGACAGCGTGGGAGCGAGGAGAGGTGAGTATAAGCAGGGGGAGGGAGCGGGCGGTCAGCTGGGCTGAAAGTCTGTGATCTTTCAGCCCGGCTGCCGTACACATTTAGCGATGATGGCTAAAAAACCAGCCATCATCGCTAGATGTGCTGGTAAAACCAGCAGACTTTCCACCTCGCTAGCGATGATGCGGGAGCGCGCATCATCGCTAGTCGGGGATCTCTGTCCCATACACACTAGGCGATTTTCAGCTGAAAATCGGTCAAAACACCCGTTTTGACCGATTTTCAGCTGAAAATCGTCAAGTGTGTATGGGCCTTTATCTTTCCCCCACCCAGAGCTATGCCCCCTACTAATATCTATATCACTGTTAACAACACTAGTGTTCACTCTAGGAGTGACTGCTGGGGGGCGGACCGGGCACGGCGACGTCACAGCTGGGGGCGTGCCCGGGCCGCCAACGTCATGAAGGGGGCGTGCCCGGGCCGCCAACGTCATGAAGGGGGCGTGCCCGGGCCGCCAACGGCATGAAGGGGGCGTGCCCGGGCCGCCGACATCATGAAGGGGGCGTGCCCGGACCGCCGACATCATGAAGGGGGCGTGCCCGGGCCGCCGACATCATGAAGGGGGAGTGCCCGGGCTGCCGACGTCATGAAGGGGGCGTGCCCGGGCTACCGACGTCATGAAGGGGGCGTGCCCGGGCTACCGACGTCATGAAGGGGGCGTGCCCGGGCTACCGACGTCATGAAGGGGGCGTGCCCGGGCTACCGACGTCATGAAGGGGGCGTGCCCGGGCCGCCACCGACGTCATGAAGGGGGCGTGCTTGGGCCATCATTGTCATCAAAGGGGGCGGGCCCGGCCGCCACCGTCATCAAAGGGGGCGGGCCCGGCCCCTCCGAAGCCACTGTGCTGCCGGGGAAGCGCCAGGCATCGCCGTCTACGGCGACGCTGGGTTTCCCCGTGAGGCTATTTTAGCGGGGCGCTGCGAGAGGGGCAGGGCGCATTTTGCCCTTTAAAAATCGGGCAGGGCGTAGCGCCCCGCTAAAACAGCCTAGTGGGAACACTACAACACCATCATCTCCCCCGTTCCCCAACTCTGCTGCCTGGGTGTCACTCTCGACTCCTCCCTCACCTTTGCAGCCCACATCCAAGCCCTGGCCCATTCTTGCCGGTTCCAGTTATGCAACATTGCTCGCATCAGGCACTTTCTCTCACAGAGTGCAACTAATCTGATCATCCACTCACTGGTCATCTCACGGCTTGACTACTGTATTGCTCTCCTCACCGGCCTCTCTCAATCCCAACTGGCTCCTCTCCAATCTGTCCTCAACTGCAGCCAGGCTTATTTTCCCCTCCCGCCACTCTAATTCTGCCAGTCCCCTTCAACAAAATCTGCACTGACTCCCATTCCCCTACAGAATCCTGAGTAATAAAGGGAGTGAGCAGAGTGACGTGGCGCTATCTGGAGGGATCTGCCTGACAAAATCTGCACTGACTCCCATTATTGTCCCTACAGAATCCTATTCAAACACCTTAAACTCACATACAGGGCCATCTCTAATTCCATTGCTCCATATATCTCTAACCTCATCTCCATTCATACACCCTCCCACCCTCTACGGTCTCTCCTCCACCCTGATCACTGCTTCCCATGCTAGAGTACTATTGCCCGTGCTGCACTCCTTCACTCCATTAGACTCTACTCGACCTTGCAAAGCTTTAAACGGGCACTGAAAACTCACCTATTCATCAAAGCGTACCCTTCCACTGCATAAACTAGCTGGTTCTCCGACCCCTTGCCTGTTTACATCCTGCTATCTAGCCACCACCAACTTGCTTGCACCTCTTGTAATCTGTCTGTCTCCCCTTCCTACTAGATTGTAAGCTCCTCCGAGCAGGGCCCTCTTCCCTCCTGTTGTCAAAGCCCACTTCTCTTCACATTTCGCTCACAGCTCTCCTATACGCAAACACTCAGTGACCATCTTCATCCGCATACTCATCTGTATCATTGGCCTCAAGCCTCTATTTGTATGTTGAATGAGTCCTATCTACTTATATTTAAGCTGTAATGTGTATTGAACTGTGGCGCTCTTTATTTGGGTACTTATGTATTATCTGGGCTCCCATGTTAAATGCACTCCATATTTTCATACCCCTACTATCCAACTACGCATGGAGTTGATTTTATATAGTGTGGCGAGCGCAGCGAGCCACCGTGCCCGAAGCGTGGCGAGCGCAGCGAGCCCCGCGAGGGGATGCGGTCTCATAAGAAAAACGGGAGCCCAGATATTACATAAGTACCTTTATTTGTACTCTATTTTTGTTATTTATTCAATGTTATGCCAAGTTTTGTCTCCCTGTATTGTTCCTTTTGTACAGCGCTGCAAAACACTTGTGGTGCTTTATAAATAAAATTATAATAATTTAAAAAAGCAAGCTGATTCCTTCTATTCTATACCTTATCTGGTATGTGTATAGCATGGAATACATGAGCACCATTAATAATTCTTCCAAATCATTTGACATAATATGGAACCCATGGTTGGCTTATCAACAAGCCCCTTCCCTGTTTGCCAAGTAATAGCTGAATTAGGTCTTCCCGTAGGCCTAATCTTAGGGCCTTCTCTTCTGATTCTTACTCATTGTTTTTGTTTTTTTTTTCTCTTCATGCTCATTTATTTTTATGCCTCCATATGTTTCATGTACTACTCTTCTTCTTTTTTTTTTTTTTTTTTTTATGAATTGTTTTCTTGCTAAAACGTATCATAAATCTTCTTTTATTTTGTTTGGACCTGACTTCTTTATTACTATCTATGTGATATTAAGATCTGATTAAATTGGTCCTGTTCACTGTGATCTACAAAAAAAACTCAAAGACTTTATTGCAAAATACAGTAGTTGGGTACATGTGTGTACTTTGTTTTAAAAAAAAAATTGTAAGATGACTTGCAAATGTTCTAAAAAAATTTCAATTTGTGAAAACCTATTTCTGCAGGATTTCTGCCACCGATTACACCATCAGAAAAGTTCTTTCTTTCACAGCTGATGTTGGCACCTCCTCGAGAATTATTTAAGAAGACACCCAGACAAATTGCAGTTATGGATGTGACCAATTTGGCCCAACCAGTAGACATTAGTGGACTTCAGTTAGCACTTGCAGGTAAGGTGCATACATCAGATAAAACAATCATTTGATTATCGATAATATCCTAGGCATTCATATTAATATCTATCATATTAATTAACCCATATTAATAGCTTATCTGAAATGAGAAATTTGTTTGTTTAAATTAAATTGCTGTTCTCTACCTCTAAAGGGGGGAATTAAAGTGTGTTGCAAGCTGGAGATCTCCAAATGGATCAAGTGTTAATCTATTTGGGCATGCACAGCCCCGGTGCTGACATTACCGTTCTGTTATTTTGATGGGCTGGTAACTAGTGTTAAGGCATGATTGTTACACATTCAGGCCTGTTTACTGCACTTGATGTTAAATGACATGTGTATGCTTGGCCGTTCTACTCACATCTGGATTTATTAAAAGTTTTAAAGCTTTGTTTTATTTTACTTGTTGCTACAATGTTTATTCTTTTTAGAGCGGCAATCTGAACTTCCAACTCAGAGCAAGGCCAGTTTCCCAAGCATCCTAAGTGACCCGGATCCAGACTCCTCCAATTCTGGGTTTGACAGTTCAGTTGCATCTCAAATTACAGAAGCTTTAGTGAGTGGACCAAAGCCGCCCATTGAAAGTACGTTGCATTCTTGCTGTAGAAACCAAATACTATATGTGTGTATATTGGCACGTTAGCTACTGTTCTCATTAATTGAATCCCCTCTTCACTTTAATTTGTTATAAGTTATTCCATGGGAAAATAGGCATTCTGAATGTATGTTCAGACTGTGGGCAATTAAACATTTGCATTGGCAGCAGATCGGTTTAGTGTTCATTCTCCTTCAGTTCCAAACCCATGCACTTCCTCTATCCTGCCTGGGGTGTCACTGTCTGCTTTTGTGCTACTGGTACTGTATTGAGATGCAGGAAAGAGGAAAGTGATAGTCATTGGGTCTACAGTATGTTCGTCGACACCCTTTGTTCCACATGGGGATAGGTTGACAGGTCATTAGATCGACACAAGCATTAGGTCGACAGTCAAAAGGTTGTCATGGGGTTTTTCACTGTTTTTTTAGCCTACATGTACCGACAGGTGGTATTTCATGCCTACTGTGTACTAGGGCAGGGCTGGGCAACACCGGCCCTCCAGATGTTGATGAACTACACATCCCAGCATGCCTTGCATCAGTTTCAGCATGGCCACATAGCAAAACTAATGCAAAGCATCCTGGGATGTGTAGTTCACTAACATCTGGAGGGCCGATGTTGCCCAGTCCTGCACTAGGGTGTGGTGGGAGAATAAAATGTTGTGTGCCCGACGCATAGCGAGCGAAGCAGTGCACTGGAAACTGTCCATGTCGACTTTCGGGTAAAAAAAAACTGAAAAACCCTTTTGACTGTCGACCTAAACAGTGTCGACCAACATGCTGTAGACCAAACGATCACAACCCAGAGGAACTGCATGTGAAAGGTGCAGGATGCTAGAATGAATAATATTTGGCTACTACTGTTTGCTATCAGTTTAAAGCAGGCTGTGCAATGTAATTTTGCAAGTATATATCTTGTATTTGTGAAGAAGCTTTGTTGGTAAGTTCTTATGCACAATGCCTCAGTGTTCATTTGTGCGGTTTCATATACAGAATGATTCTGTGGTGGTATGTGTGCCATATGCTCAGGTTTGTGGTGGACTTAATTTTTCAGGGGGTATTCAATGTTGGGCACTATTTCCGACAGAGCATATGGCGCCCACCGCGTATTCAATGTAGCAGTTTCCGACAGCATTGAAGGACGATTTTAACAAAACAGTACAGGTCATGTGCTTTGTGTGGGTCTCCGGCAGATGACATAATCTGCCAGAGTCACAGAAGTGCGATGTTCTCCAGGTGAAATAACCTGGGTAAGTACCATTTACGCAGCCACTAAACTCATATAAGCCCAGTGTCTGACCCTGAGCATTTCTGTGTCAGATTGCCAGGGAACAGGACCCGCATTATTTTTTTTCCGCCCATTTACACCAAGCCCCGGCCTGTGTAAAAGGGGTACCAGTGACTACTCCAGACTAACCTGCTAAAGCTTCTGCTTTTATACAGTAGTGGTAGCAAGTACTGATAAGCAGATGTGATTAGCCGCAATATGCTCAAATTCACTTTAGTAGTAGTAAAGGTGTACTTCTTTTTGACGTATCATTTTTGTTGTTGTGTTGACTGTAAAAAATCTATCTCACAAAATAGAAGATGTTATCAAACTTTAGAAATTGGTAGTGGCTTGATTTAAATAGATACTTTTATGTCTAAAGGTGCCCATACACTAGTAAGATTTATCTTCAGATCTGGCTGGTTGGAACAAAAACATGGAGTGACAGTTTGTCAGTTTTCCAGCATTTCCAAGCAAATGGTCAACTGTCATTTGCTCTCGTCCATAACCATGTTTTTGTTCCAACCAGCCAGATCTGAAGATAAATCTGCTTGTGTATGGCCACCTTTAGCGTGGATATTTGAACACCCTGTATCATGTATATGACCATATCCATATTGTGCTCTTCACAGGCCATTTTCGTCCAGAGTTCATTCGCCCTCCTCCACCGCTGCACATCTGTGATGATGAACTTGCTTGGCTGAATCCTATTGAGCCCGATCATGCTGTAAAGTGGGACAGGTCAATGTGTGTAAAGAACAGTACAGGAGTGGAGATAAAACGCATTATGGCCAAAGCCTTTAAAAGCCCATTGTCTTCTCCTCAGCAGACACAGGTATTTATACTGGACAGCATGTTAGTGGGAGTACAGTATACCTGGTAAATGTAAATCTTCTGAACTGTGTAATATATACATATATATATATATATATATATATGTATTTATTTTTTCCTTTATGGGGTTGGTGTTCTTGCTATATTGATCAACAAAGATACTGTTACTAGCATAAAGCGTTTTGTATGTTTCATTGACCTTCCAACGTTGCATGGCTTTTTGCTACCCTTCCATAATGGATAGATATTTAAAGCACCTGGACTGTTGCCATCCACAAATACTGTATTTTTCGAACTCTGGGTTCATAATCATGACAATCGCCAATGCCTCCTAATAGTTTCCCAACAAGTGCACTTCTTGCGCAGATGAAAAAGATTGATAAGTTATTGTAACCGCCGGCTCAGATGGGGTTTGTAACCAAGCTGTGGTTACGAATAATAGGGGGTGTAACTCCCCTCTAAACAATGAAACGGAAAAACAGGAGCTTAACTGTGCTCATAAATAGTTGAGCAGGTATATAAAATAGTAATTTACATCTGCTGTGAAATAAAGGGGTTTCCTATCTTTGCTACAGTTAAATCCTGCCTTGCAAACTAATGTTAACGCTGTGCGAATGTAATTGTACAGCTAGTTTAGATTTCGCAGTAAAGTGGAAATATCCATATCCCTTGCAACAAGCATCGAATGATTTTGAAACTGGTTTCCACTCTACGAAAGCTCCACGTAGCCCTGACTTGGCAGCTGCGGTAAATACAGGCCTAATTGGTCCGGAGCTGATGACACACACCGTCTACTAAAAAGATTTTTAGATTTTTTTTTTCAGCACGCCTAGTGTGTTTTTTGCACTCCTGTTGATCGTCCGGCTTCCACCCCCTAGATGCTGTATTTCTGTCAATCACATTGTGAATGGCTAGCAAAGAAAAAACTAGCAGGATTGCTTCTCTAGCAGGTAATGCGCATGAGCAGTTAATCGAAATCCATCCACTGTGCAAATTCGCACAGCAGCAATCTGGTTTAAATTAGGCACAAAGTTCCTTGTCAAAAGTCTTCATGTTGTTAATATTCACAGCTAGGACATCCGTGGGCATGTCCTACGTACGTACGTACGTTTGTATGTATGTATGTATGTTAGTTTTTCCATGTGATCTTCTTTGTAGTTTTTGATCTGTATTTTATTGCTTGATTTATTAAAAGTTCTGAAACCTAATAATAATCAAACACATTTACCATATAGTCTTCCCAATTATCAATTATTATACTGCACACGATAGAAAAATAAGTTCTCATCAGAAACTAAAATGATTTAAAGTACATTTATTTATAAAGCAGTTTCTGATCTATACCTGTAATGGGTAGCCCTCCAAAACTTTTCTCTGCTTTGTATGTAATGCTTGTTTTTTTTTTTTTTTTTGTACAGCTTCTTGGAGAGTTGGAGAAAGACCCTAAGCTGGTTTATCACATTGGCCTCACTCCTGCAAAGCTTCCGGACTTAGTTGAAAACAATCCCTTGGTTGCAATTGAAATGTTGCTAAAATTAATGCAGTCGAGTCAAATCACTGAGTATTTTTCTGTTCTGGTAAACATGGACATGTCCTTGCATTCAATGGAAGTTGTAAATAGGTAAGTTACTATAAGTAAGTGTAATAGACTTATAATGCTTTGTTTTAACCAGTCTTATTATTATTATTTTTTTCTCGAAACATAAATTTTTGTCTTTTCCCCCCTCAAGGATAAGCTCTGTGTTTATATGTGTACTTTATACACATATAGTAGCCATTAATTTGCCTAGTAATTCATCGAGTTGACCAGGAACTTTCTGATTCCTTTTAGCAGAAGCCATGTCTCTATACTGCGCTGCCCAAAGCAGATACCTAGTTTTTACAGGTCTGATTCCTGGGACTTTTCATGGTGCCTATGCCCCAGTGCTGTCAGATACAATCCCATCTAGGTTAAAAATATCAATAACTTTTTTCCTGATTTTTCTATATTTTTTTATACCTGTGTAACGCTTCCCGGATTTCCTTTGACCTTTTTGGTAGTTTGTCAATGCCCCCCCCCCCACCTTGTGGATTCGCTACGCTCGCCACACTAATGCTGCTTTCCCACTGCAGAGCCGTTTAAAGTACCGGTATATTTAAACGGTATTAGCATTCACATTGCATTAGATTACCGTTTTAAATACCGTTTAAGTACTGTTCACATCAGTGAACCGTTTAATGTGCTCAGAAAAGAGTATCTGCCCTGCACCCACCCCCTCCCTCCACTGGTACCTGCCCTGCACCCACCCCCTCCCCTGGCACTTACCTGTGTGGGGGATACGGGCAGCGGGGTCCGGCATGGGCACAGCACTTCAGGTCCCTCCCCATAGTTCCCACTATGCGCATGTGTAATGAGCGGCTCATTTATATGCACGGCGCTCATTACACATGCGCATAGTGGGAACTACTAGTTACCATCAGCCCCAGGGACTGCCCGGATCCCAAATGGACCCCATCCTGCTGCCTCCCCACTGCCCTGCATCCATCAGCCACAGGGAGGGACCTGAAGTGCTGTGCCCATGCCGGACCCCGCTGCCCGGATCCCCCACGCAGGTAAGTGCCAGGGGAGGGGGTTGGTGCAGGGCAGGTACCAAGGGAGGGAAGGGGGGTTTAGGAAAGGTACCAGGGGAGGGGGAATTAGTGTGGGATTTTAAATACCATTTAAGAGGCATTCCCACTGCCTTAAAAACAGTATTTAAACGTGTAGGACTCTGCTTTTTAAACGGGTTGAAATACCGGTTAACTTTAACCAGTATTTCAACTCTGGCGCTTTCCCACTGCAGCCTTAAATGGGAAATTGTGGGGAAAAAATGGCAATTTACCGTTTAAGAGCTGCAGTGGGAAAGGGGCATCATTTATTCTCCCTCTATGGGTGTCGTGGAGGGAGAAAGTGTCTGGATTTCAGCGGTTGGGATTTTGAACCCCAGGATTCCGACCGCCGGGATTATAACTGCATCCCTCTAGTTGTACTGGTAACAAAGGCAAAATAAAAAAGCATAATTTCAAACTGGTTTAAAAAAACTAAATACTTTAGATTTCTAATACAGACCAGTATTTCTGTAGTAGTACAGATGGTGTTCCCATACATGTAGCCTCTTTGCTTGTTAAACAGCTCTTTTAGTTACACCTTGCTGTAGTGTGACTTGGTAGTGCCCAGCATCTTTTGGTGCAATTATATTCCTTGCTCATTGCTCACATTGCTATGTGTATAAGATGTACAAGTAGACCCTGATTAAAATTATATAAAATTGCCTATGTTCTGTATCTGCATTTGAAATGCTATGTTAAACTGTTTTACTGAAACACACTGTAGCGTAGCATTTTGTACACATATAGTCATGCTACACCTAATTTCAAGGTCTTTTTGTCTTAAAAAATTATTGCTGCAAATAAGATACATTTCAGCAAAAAAGACACCCAACATTACATAGTAACATAGTAATTAAGGCTCAAAAAAGACGTTAGTCCATTGAGTTCAACCTGTCTAACTTGTAACTACTAACTTGAACTAAATCATATCTAGAGGATTCCCTTAGTGGCCAAAAATGCATCCAGTTTTGATTTAAATTCATTAACCGTGGTTGCTGTAATCACCCCCACTGGCAATTAGTTCCAGAATGTTACTGCTCTAATGGTGAAGAATCCTCTTAATTCAGTACGGAATTTCTTTTCCTCGAGCCTAAGTGTAGGCCTGTTAGTGAACAAATAATCTCCCAGTTCCATATGATTCCCAATCCTGTATTTGAACATACTAATCATATCTCCTCTAAACCTCCGTTTCTCCTGTGCAAACCTATTCAGCCTGGTTAACCTATGTTTTTATTCTAGTGATTCGAGACCTTTTACTAGCTTAGTCGCCCTTCTCTGTACCTGGTCCAATTCATTTATGTCCTTTTTAAGGTGCGGTGCCCAGAACTGAACACAATATTCCAAGTGTGGTCTCACCAATGCCCTGTAAAGAGGCACTATCACATTGGCATCCCTTGAATCCATACCCCTTTTAATGCATGCCAGTGTCCGGTTTGCTTTTGCTGCTGCACTTGAGCAGTGTGCACTATATTTTTTATTGCGGAAATTTTTGTGGTTTACAAGTAACAAAAATAAAACAAACACATGTTAACATACAAACATTCTCAGTTTCATTGTCATATAGCACTGTATCAGCTGATTATTGGCTTCAAGCAACATGAAGGCACACATTAAAAGGATCGCATACATCATAATACAATCTCAACGTGATTCTTATAGGAAGGGCAAACTTAAGTAACATACATATAGGAGAGTGTATAGCTTCTGTTGAAGGAGGGTGTTTCGTGTTCTATGGCTGAGACGCCAATGGTGAGTTATTCCAGCGATCCCATTGAACATGGTACCTCTGAATCGTACCCCTAGAACGATGTGTATATCTCTCATGGCCTGAGACTTCGTTCACCAGAGCACGCCACTGGTGTATGGAGGGAGAGGCCCCGGCAAACCAATGGCATGCAATAATAACCTTGGCCAAGGTGGTGAGGCACATGACATATCTGTTGAGCGAGGGAGAGCGACTCTCAATGTCTAGGGCAAACATACAATTAGCTGGCGACATAGGGGGGAGAGTAGCCTCCGTTTCCACAATATTTGACCAGACTGCATCCCAGAAGGCAAATACTCCCGGACATAGCCACAGTAGGTGCCAGAAGCCTGCATCTTGCGAGGCGCATCTGGGGCAGTCTGCATTGGGTCTAATGCACGCTCTGTGTAACATCACTGGCGTGCGGTATGAGCTATGTAAAATATAAAAGAATACCAGTTTGTATCTAATGCAAGGGGGGTGGGGTGTGTTTAATTGAGCCCAGAATTTGTATCCACTGGGTTTCGTCTATAGGTCACAGATCAACCTCCCATTTGGTCCTAAGGCAGTCCAAGAGATGGGGGGAGGTATGTTGGCGAAGATCAGCATATATGGTAGAAACTTGTTTAGGCTGAGGTAGGTTAAGGAGTAATTCCTTAACAGGGGATGACATTATGGTCGGGGCAGAGCTACCAAATTGCAACTGTGTCGTAGTTGAAACTACCTAAAAAATAGTTTCTTGGAGATCCCAAACTCCTACACAATTGTTGGAAGGATTTCCGGATGCTGTCTACATATAGTTGTGCAATTGAGGTAAGCCCCACCTGTAGCCAGATATTATCATCTGACAGGGAAAAGAGGTCTTTGAAAGCTGTGTTGTACCATATAGGGGTCTCCCCATCAATCCCCCGCCATATATATCTATATATCATGTGTCTGCTTCTACACAACCAGAGCCTGTTTTAGGGAGGGAGAAAGGGCCCCAGGGGTCGAGTCGGACAGCAGGAAGCGCAGCGGAGTCTCCGATGGACCCATGTGAAGAAGGCAGAGAATGAGGGGCTATCCTTATGAGCCAGTTGGTGATGTGCATTAGTTGGGTTGCAAAATAATATAAACGCAGGTTGGGCAGGCCTAGGCCCCCATCACATTTATCCCTTATCATGAAGAGCCACCCTGGGGGATCTGCCTCCCCAGATAAACAAGGAAAAGATACTGTTAATTTTAGTAAACGCCCGCTTTGGAATATATGTAGGGGAATGTTGTAGAAGGTATAAATATTTAGGTTGCACAACCATTTTTAAGAGGCTTATGCGCCCAGTCATCGTCAGGGGGAAGTTTAGTCCATACCCGCACTTTCTTTTGGAGGTTTACCCTAACTGGATCTACATTGTTTCACAATCACCCACATTTGGAGTAACCCATACCCCCAGATTTTTAAAGCGATGGGTCCACTGCAGTGGTCATGAGCTAGGGAGGTCTCCAGGAACTGTCCCCACTAGTGGATAAAAATTAGATTTACCCCAGTTAATAAGTAGTAGTCCTGAGAAAGTGCCAAACAAGCCAACCGTTTCAAGCAGGGATGTCAGGGAGGTGCCTGCATCTTTTAAAAAGAGGAGCATATCATCCATGTATAAATCAATCATCTGTTATCGTGCCCATGGGGATCCCTCTAATACAGGGGTGGGGAACCTTTTTTTGTGCCAAGGGCCGTTTGTATGGGGAAAACATCCTTTGGGGGCCATATGTAAAAATCTTACAAATTGTCCCACACTCCGGCGGCTGCCGCTAAATAGGACTGACAGTCTCCGGCTGCTGTTGATTAAGAGGAATCTTGTGAGAAATACAGACCTCAAGCGATAATTCCCCTGTACTTGACTCCTGGTAAAGCCGCCAGGCGGGTGATCGGGCCACTCAGACAGGCTATGAGGTTCCCCACCCCCTGCTCTAATATCTGAGTTATCGCAGATCATACAGGCTAAAGGTTCAATGGCTATGGCAAATAGGGCTGGAGAGAGTGGGCAACCCTGCCTGGTTCCACTTCCAAGTGGAAAACGAAGTGACATCCATTAATAGACATAGCCTCCTGTCTGGAGCACTTGTCTCCAAGCGAGCCTCTTCCTCCCTACCTATTCTCTTAACACAAGCCACCCATTTTATAAATGATCCCCGCTTTGAAGGTGTCATGTTTAAGGCCAGGGTCGGCACAAGAGGCATTACAATTAATGAAGGTTTCCCATTCAGCCACCACTGCCCAGTCATCCGTAAATAAGGAGAGACAGAATGGGTTGAGTTTCCATAATTGATTATTATGGGACGTTTGAGTTTCTATTGTGAGCTGCATGGGGGAGTGATCACACACCCCTCAGCAGGTATTCGACATAAAGAATCCTGGGGATTAGATCTGAGGATAGTAACACTAAGTCAATTCTCGAGAGTATGACAACTGGCAGAGTGACAGGAAAACCTATGCTCCAATGGGTGCCACTTATCCATAAAATTATTAAAATCACCTATGCACAGGCACATCAGGAAACATGGATATAAAAGCAGAAGTGTGATTTAGTACCTCATTACTTTATGGGGGTGGTATATAGATAGCAAGGACATGAACATGCTTATGGTTGAAATGGGTTCTAATAAAAACATAACGCCCATATGTGTCAATTTGGGTATGTACCAGGTGAAAGTTCACACTCTCTTTTTAACCAGGAGAGATACCCCTCTAGAATTATTAGAAAAAGTGGAGTGATACATTTGCCCCACCCAGGGTTTTTTAAGGGCTAGGATTTTACTACCCGTAAGGTGCGTCTCCGAATGACACACAACATCAGCTCCATATTTCTTCACCTGATGGAGTACCAGCTTAATGCGATCATTCAGCCCTCTGACATTCTTTCCCAATATCTTAAGACCTACAGTTTTTGATGACATAACAAAATATATGAACATGATGACCAGGATCTAAGTAGCAGGCATGCCACGGTAAATGAGAATGAGTGACACCCACGAGTAGTAGGTAGACCAGTAGAAGCAGAAGCATGTAAATTCACTTCAGCCCAGTTTTGGGAGTCACGAGAAGGACCGCACAAATTGCCGAAGCCAAATTGAAGTAATAAGATGTAAGCACGCCATTTGCATAAGAGCAGTGTGCGCCATTACCCAATTTTTTTATCTATGATGACACCCAAGTCCTTCTCTACAGCAGAATTTTTCTATAATACCTCCATTAAGCCTATAAGTAGCTTGTTAATTTTTTTTCTCAAAATGAATTACTTTAAATTTTTCAACGTTAAACTGCATTTTCCACCCACCTTTCCACCCACCTTTCCAGTTTATTTAAGTCACTTTGTAGGGTTTCCACATTTCCTGAGTAAATTTCCTTACTCATTAGAATTCAACAGGAACTGGCCGACTCACTCACACCATGCATCTTTTGGTGCATGGCATATCGATACTAGATGTAGGAGGACACATCTGTAGATTAGACAGATGTAAAAAAACTAGGAACAGAATCCTGGAAAAATGTGGTATTTTTTTCTTTAAATAAAAAGGTTAACTTGTTTCATACTTTAGAGGTGCTGTTGACCTTTTTTTTCTTTGTCGGTTACTATTTCACTAAAAGTATATATTTAGCATCAAACATGTTTGCCTCACCTCAGCCAGTCTCAAACTCGTATACATGGATTAATTGTGTCTTACTGTACCTGCTCATTAAAATCAAATTCATTTTTTTTAAGCTATATGTAAGTCACTTTCTCCTTCATTCACAGGAGACACTGAAGTCTGTTTACGTTTGGGAATAGTGAGCTTTAGCAGGAACCGGCACTTTTTTGAAGTGTGGCAGGCTCCTTCTCTCTATTCCCCCTCACGAGATGGTCGCTGGAGATTGAATACCCCCCTTTAATTTGAATGTCTTACTCCTTGTAGTGACTGCTTCTTTCCAATTACATGGGGACATTTATTAAGCTCTGTGAAGTGATAGTGTCTGTTTTTTATCACTGGCCAATCAGCTCCTACCTGTCCCTTTTCAAACCAAGCCTGTAACTTCACAGGTAGTAGCTGATTGGCCGGTGATAACAACCAGACAGTTTATCACTTCACCAAGCTTAATAAATCTGCCCCTTAGTCAGTGACATGCTTTATCTCGAATGTGATTGATATTGGTTAGCAGAAAAAAAGCTTCCTTTATACAAAGGATGAAAATAGAGTGCTGATGGACACTGTATTAGCACTATATATATTTTTTTTCTTTGTAGAACTACAAATACCAACATGATAGCACCTCTTACTGTTTGTTATTAGGGCTCTCCGTCCAAAGACTCTGCCCTTCCCAATAGGTTTCCTTTATACCACAATTGATTTTATGTAGTGCTAATCTTCAGTTCTGATGTTTTTTATTTTGCAGGTTAACTACTGCAGTTGACCTTCCTCCCGAATTCATTCACCTTTATATATCCAATTGTATATCCACTTGTGAGCAAATTAAGGACAAATATATGCAGGTGAGCATTTCTTCTTTTTTTTTTTTTGTAAATGTTTTTCTGCTTGCTTTAAGGTAGTACGTTTGATATTGTAAAGGTGCAATGGTCACTGTTTTCTTGCCATTGTAGAAGGTGGTAATGATGTGCATCCAGGGTAACACCAGTTAGCATAGTATATACCCATATGCAGAAAATTTGCAAAAACCTTTTAACAGGACCCCATCACTGGAAGAATGTAAATGTTAAATGTTAAATATTAGTACTTGATACATGTCGTGACAGATGGGGGGTGCCAGTGTTTTTTCCCCTTTTCTCTGACATGCAGCAGGGACCACTGGAATCACATCGGGGGTATTAGAGCTGGGAATGCTGGGAGCTAGGCACTTCTTAATAATAATTAGGGGATACTGGCTCCTCCCCTCTAAGACCCACAATCCCCCAGTGAGAAAATTGTGCCAGGGAGTTAGGTCACAGTTTTTTCTGCTCCTGCACATTTTTCTAGCTTTGGCTTTTCAATAGAATTTTTTCATCTTTACTTGATAGAATCCCTTCCCCACCTACTGAAAGGTGTGGGTCCGGGCATTCAGCGCCCCTGGAGTTCCAGGTCGTCAGTCAGGACCTCACTAAAGGTGCCAGCCTGCACGGGTTCCGTGCTCCTGCCGCCCCTCCAGCAAAGGGGACGCCAGTCACGAAGGAAGCCTCCGGTGGTGAGTAGAGCGCTGAGCGCACTTGCCACACGCCGTCCCCTGCTTCTCCGTCAGCCGCGCTGTGCGCGGGTCTCTGCAGCGAGTGAGGCGCCGCCATCTTGCAAGGCGCGTATCGCTGTACTATACCACGCGGCTGTAATAAGTGCCGGAGGTATTGCAGGGGTGAGCGCTAGCAAGCGGGTGTCTCTGGACGTTGTCAGAACGCCACAGGTTGGCTAAGCAGAGGGAGAGGGGACACGCTGTAAAACGGAGGCCGGCATGGCGCGGCCATTACACAGATACACAGTAAGCTGACTCTTTCCTGTTCACAGGTTACTGCAGCTTGGAAGGCTCTAAAAGTTTTATTACTGACACAGTGTTTTGCGCTGTATTGTCACTAATAGGGCTCATTCTCCTCCAGGTCTCACAGAACCCTGAGGTTTTCGGCTTGTGAGAGGTGTATCTGTACTCAGTGTGTGTGTGTGTTTGCACCTGTATCGCGCGCTGGTGTTGGACCGGGCGAGCAGGGATCATGACGGGCAAATCCAAAGCCTCTCAGAAGGTTTTTGCTTGTACTGTCTGTACAGCTAAGTTTTCTCAATACACAGCTGAGGGTAATGCCACTGTTTGTCAGTCATGTTCAGGTGCTGAATCTGCATCACTGGCGGGGTCTCAGGCGCCCCAGTGGGCCTCTACCTTAGTGGGTACTATGTCAAAGCTCACTTCTGAATTGGCGCTGGCTCGCAGAGCGGAGCCATCTTGGGCTACAGCCCTAGCAAGGTCGGTGGAGGGGTTAGCTAACTCCATGTCCAGACCAGAGAGGCCTTCTACATCTAGCAATAAGCGACCTTATCAGGCTATTATTGTGGAAGATGATTTAGAGGAGGAACAAGATCCATTTCACGAAATGGAGGATGGTGAATGGGAAGAGGTTCAGGATGTCATTCCTGAGGGAGAGCCGACTCCTTTAGGGATAGAGGCTCTCATTATGGCGGTAAAGGAGGTTCTTCGTTTACCGGAGGATCCCAGACCAGAGCCACAGGAGTTTGATCTGTTTGGAGGGGTTCAGAAGACATCAGTGGTCTTTCCTTGTCCAAATCAGGATCAGCTTCTGGCTGCATGGAGGAATCCGGACAAACGTTTTCAGATTCCCAGACGCTTCCCTTCTCTGTATCCTTTTGAGCCTGCGGCCCTAAGCAAGTGGGAGACTCCACCTCCGGTGGACACCTCAGTTTCCCGTCTGTCCAAGAAAACAACTCTGCCAGTCCCAGGGGCTTCAGCCTTGAAAGATCCCTCAGATAGAAAATTGGAGGCTACTCTCAAGGCCATTTATGTAGCAGCAGGGACTCAACTCAGACCGGCAATAGTCTCGGCCTGGGTAAATAGGGCAAATGTTAAATGGGCGGAGCTAATCATTGAAGGATTGGAATCAGGTATGCCTATAGATGAGATTCGTTGCTTGGCTGAACATGTTAAGGAGTCTGCTATGTTCTTAGGAGAGGCGGCTAAGGATGTATCCTTAATCTCTTCCAGAATATCAGCTAGCGCCATTTCTGCACGGCGGGCCCTCTGGCTTCGCTCTTGGCAGGCGGACGCGGAGTCTAAAAGGGCTGTGGAGGGTCTTCCCTTTTCCGGGGACATCCTTTTCGGGCCTGAATTAGACAAATGGATCTCACAGGCGACGGGAGGGAAGTCGGCATTTTTACCGTCGGCTGCTCCTCCTCCTCCCAGAAGACAGTTCGCAGGTCCGTCTTTTCAGTCCTTTCGGACTCAGCGCACCTTTCGGGGTAGAGGAAGAGGTTTCCAGTCCTCTAGAGGGTCCAGAGCCAGAGCCCGCCCTCAGGCTGCTCCAAGAGCCCAGGAACCTAAGCCCCAGCAGAAGCCGGTGGCATGACGGTTTACCAGCTTCAGTCAACAGTTTACCAGTAGGTGCCCGTCTGTTGGCCTTCGGAACCCAATGGTTCTCCCTTTCGGAGGATCCTTGGGTTCGCAGAGTGGTATCAGAAGGGTACCGGATTCAGTTCGACTCCACTCCTCCGGTTCGATTCTTCACAACGACTCTGCCAACATCTCAGGAAAAGAGAACGAGCCTGCTAGAAGCCATTCGGATCTTGCTGGAGGCTCAGGTCATCATGCCGGTCCCAGCAACTCAAAGGAACACAGGGTTCTACTCAACCCTCTTTGTAGTCCCCAAGCCGGATGGGTCAGTCAGGCCCATTCTCAACCTGAAGCCTTTGAATCTGTTAGTCTCGTATCAACCATTCAAGATGGAATCAATCCACTCAGTGATTGCTTCTTTGGAGCCAGGGGAGTACATGATATCATTGGATATCAAGGATGCTTACCTACACATCCCGATTTGCATCCCTCACCAGGCCTTTCTTCGTTTTGCCATCGGTCGGGATCATTTTCAGTTCAGGGCTCTGCCCTTCGGATTATCTTCAGCGCCCAGAGTATTCACCAAGACTCTATCAGTAGCAGTCGCATACCTCAGATGTCAAGGGGTGACAATAATTCCCTATCTCGACGACCTCCTAATCAAGGCCCCATCGAGGGAGTTACTGGAGAGTCATGCGAGGTTAACCACTCAGACGCTCACCAGCCTGGGGTGGATAATGAATTTCAAGAAATCCTCTTTAGTTCCATCCAGGAGGATCTTGTTCCTAGGCCTTTGGCTAGACACGGAGTCTCTGAGAATCTTCCTGCCGGAAGACAAGATCCAGGCTATCTTGCACCTAGTGCAGAGGATCTTACTTCCACAGAGGATCAGCCTCCATCTGTGCACTCAGCTGCTAGGGAAGATGGTGTCAGCCTTCCCAGCTCTGACGTGGGGACGTTTCCACTCAAGACCGTTTCAGTTGGATCTTCTCAGAAAGGGTGCGGGCTCGCACCTGAATCTGCACAAAAGAATCCTCTTGTCGGCCGAGGCAAGACATTCACTACTGTGGTGGAGACACAGAAGGAATCTAATAGAGGGTCGTCGGTTTGCAGTCCAGGACTGGATTGTATTGACAACGGACGCAAGTCTACGCGGCTGGGGTGCCGTAGTACTTCATCTCTGCCTCCAGGGCAGGTGGGACCTGCAGGAGAGGCGCTTGTCCATCAATGTGTTGGAGATCAGAGCCATCTACAATGCTCTGTTGGAGGCTCAGGAGTTCCTTCAGGGTCAACACATAAAGATAAGGTCGGACAATGCCACGGCAGTCGCCTATGTGAACAGGCAGGGCGGCACGAGGAGCAGCATGGCCATGAAGGAGGTAAAGAAGGTTCTTCAGTGGGCAGAACGATCAGGAGTAGTTCTGCTAGCAGTGTTCCTTCCAGGTCGGGAAAATCTAGAGGCCGACTTCCTCAGCAGGGAGGACCTTCACCCAGGCGAGTGGTCTCTCAACCCCGAGGTGTTTCGGGAACTCACCGACAGGTGGGGAGTTCCCGAGGTGGACCTGATGGCGTCTCGAAAGAACCACCAACTACCAACGTACGTGGCTCGTACAAGAGACCCTCAGGCCATAGCGGCGGACGCTCTGTCGACCCCGTGGGAGTTCAGCTTTGTCTACCTGTTCCCGCCACTTCCACTTCTGGGCCAAGTACTGAAGAGACTCAAGAGGGAGCCAGTGCAGGCTATTCTCATAGCACCCTGGTGGCCTCGCAGGACGTGGTTCTCAGACATCCAGATGTTACTGGCAGATGAGCCAGTTCGGTTGCCCCTCAGACCGGATCTGCTCCTTCAAGGACCCTTCTTTCATCAGAATCTGCCACAGCTACATTTGACGGCGTGGCTGTTGAGACCGAGGTCTTGCGGGAGAGGGGAATTCCAAGAGCTGTAATCCCTACGATGTTAAGGGCCCGGAAGCCCGCCTCAGCAGCGCATTATCACAGAATATGGCGCTCATATGCGGGTTGGTGCGAGGGTAAGGGCTGGCCATTCCGGGTATTCAAATTGTCCCGCCTTCTGTTGTTCTTACAGAAGGGGTTGGATGGGGGTCTGAGACTGGGTTCTCTCAAGGTCCAGGTCTCGGCCTTGTCTATTCTCTTTCAGAGGAGATTGGCCCTCATTCCTGAGGTACAAACATTTTTTCAAGGGGTTCTCCGAGTTCAGCCTCCCTTCGTGCCTCCCACAGCTCCTTGGGATCTGGACTTGGTACTAGCCTTCTTGAGGTCTGAGACATTTGAGCCACTGAACAGGGTGGAACTGAAGTTCTTGTGCTGGAAAACAGTTCTTTTACTGGCCCTGGCCTCAGCTCGCAGAGTTTCAGAGCTGGGTGCTCTGTCATGCAAGCCCCCGTATCTAATTTTCCACGAGGACAGAGCAGAGCTGCGTACCCAGGCAGGGTTCCTTCCGAAGGTGGTATCCTCATACCACATAAACCAGCCTATCGTGGTTCCAGCTTTTCAAGGAGAATCACCGGAGCAATCCTCCTTGGACGTGGTCAGGGCTCTTCGGATTTACGTCAAGAGAACCAGGTCTATACGCAAATCGGATTCTTTATTTGTTCTCTATGACGCATTCCGCAGGGGGTGGCCTGCGTCAAAACAGACAATTGCACGATGGATCAAGTGGACGATCCGTAGTGCTTATCTTCATGCGGGACAGGTGCCTCCTGTCTCCGTAACAGCTCACTCTACCAGATCGGTGAGTACGTCGTGGGCTGCTGAGAGAGGGGCTACCATCTCTCAGTTGTGCAGAGCGGCCACTTGGTCGTCTCAGAACACGTTTGTTAAGTTTTACCAGTTCGATACTTTTGCAACTTCAGATTCAGCTTTTGGTCGTCTGGTCTTACAGAATCCCCAGCACTCTCCCTCCCGGGGCTTGGTCTTTGGAACCTCCCCGATGTGATTCCAGTGGTCCCTGCTGCATGTCAGAGAAAAGAGGATTTTGGTACTTACCGGTAAATCCATTTCTCTGAGATCAGCAGGGACCACTGGACACCCGCCCGGCTGTTGGATTCTGCCTGTTGTGGTTGCTGTTGCAGCCCGGTCCGATATCTGCGTGTTGTATGTATGGTTGTATTATGGTTTTGTTCTGTAACCCTTTCCTCTGGTGGGCCAATTTCCTCACTGGGGGATTGTGGGTCTTAGAGGGGAGGAGCCAGTATCCCCTAATTATTATTAAGAAGTGCCTAGCTCCCAGCATTCCCAGCTCTAATACCCCCGATGTGATTCCAGTGGTCCCTGCTGATCTCAGAGAAATGGATTTACCGGTAAGTACCAAAATCCTCTTTTTAATGCAGCTTTGTATTAGTACTTATATACAAATATTGTATTTATTTATAGGATCGCTTTTAAAAAATACCAGATGACAAAAATCTCCTTTTTAATTCCACCAAAAGGATACTTTGTTCTATTCTGCACATGCTTTTGTGAATTAGAACATCTGGCAGCCATAAGGATTAAGGATTGCCATTATCTGTTTGATTATCTGATCTACACTCTGTCAGATCAGTCAAATCATAAAAGAAATGGAAAATTGGCTCTGAGCCTATATTTATCACACGGTTACAGTTTCTATTTCTTTTTTTTTTTCTTTTACCTCCCCAGAATCGGTTGGTCAGACTGGTTTGTGTCTTTCTGCAGTCTTTAATACGAAATAAAATCATCAATGTCCAGGACTTGTTTATAGAGGTGCAGGCTTTCTGCATAGAGTTCAGCAGAATACGGGAAGCAGCCGGCCTTTTCAGACTCTTGAAGACTTTAGACACTGGAGAAAACCCAACAGAAGCAAAACCTACAAAATAGGATACACTGTACCTAGTCACAGAACTGTTATTCCTTGTCCCCTACATTACATTTTTTCTAATGCTGTAAAGCATGCTGGTTAGTGGCTACATTACAGTTGACACTTTATGCCAACCTTACCTTTTGGTATCCGCATACATTCTTTCGAAGGTCAGGATGAGAGATAACGGACATTGGTTGTTTCCATTGATTTTGAATACCAGCTAGCAGCCTGTCACTGATGGTCCTAATACTACCTGAGGAGAAGATGAGGCATCTGGCTTTTTTGTTTTATTATAATAATTACTTCACCTCTATTTGCTGGGTGCTTTCATTTTTGTTTTGTCAATTTCTACAGTTATTTTAATACAACAGGTAACATAAGTGCTGTCTATGTAAGTGGATTCTTTATAAATCAACAGGAAAGTCTAACGCTCAACCAGGTCTTTTATTTTTTAAATGTGCATAGCAGGCTTCAGGTATTGTTGGACTTGTAAGTCAACAGCAGTAGTGCCACAGGTTGTCTAAACTTAACCCAAACTATGGCACACTACTGTCCATTGTTATATTAACAATGATATTTGTGAAAATAAATGATTCGCGCTACCACCTACAAATGTTTCTAATGTGAACGCGTGCAGTCTGATGGTTAATAATAGACCGAACATTGCTAAGAATGTGTCACTAGTTATACTGGTGGGTACCCTCTATATATTGTAAATAGACTTTATTTTTCATTGTTCTTTTAAACCACCTGCTTCTGCACATAATGCTACTAAATAAATCCTATAGGAAGAGGTTTGCAATATATTGTAAGTAGTCCACCGTGTATTTCTAATGTATGTTTTTTTTTTTTTGACTTAATACCATTTTCTGTTTTTAAAAATGTGTTAAGATTAAAATAATCTGACCGCATTGTTATGGCTGCTACTTTCACAGAATTGCAGAATGTAAGAATTTTACATACAGTACAGTACAAAAAAAAAAAAAAAAAAAAAAAATATATATATATATATCTATCTATATATCTTGGGACTTAGAAAAAATGTGTGTATATGTGTGTGTATGTATATATATATATATATATGTGTATATGTATGTATGTGTATATATATGTATGTGTATATGTATATATATATATATATATTACTCATATACTCCACGTTTGGCCGGCACTCCAATGGCCTCAGATAAATTGCTTGCCCGGTGCCCTCCGAAAGATCCCCGTCAGCGTGGCGGGTACATGTATCAATCATGCGTATGCGGCGGCACTCTCAGTCTCAATAACGACAATGACACGGCGGTCTGTGTCCAACGTTTCAGTGCTGTGTGCACTTTTATCAAGAACAGTGTAACAAAACAATGCAAAACTTACCAACATATATAGTAATATGGACCCTCATACGAGACGCTGCTTCCGTTCGTCCCAGCCATCAGCTGGTCGCACGGCTCTGACGTCAGCCACACCACGTGATACTGTTGCTTGGCAACAGCTGTAAACATAAGTGAAAAATATTTAAAAACGTCTTTAAAATCTCTAGAATAGTGCAATGTACAATAGTGTGCTTATATCTTTAAAGTGCTGCAGTGCATAGATGGCCTAAGGCATACATTTCAACTGTTAGTTAACTCATTGGTAAGAACATCGTGCATTTTGGTCGACACGCTAACAATGATGACCTATGTCGATCCTGATGTGTCTGCGACTTAAAAACCAAAATATATCTGAAAAAATCTTTATAAATCTCATATTATTGAATTAGCCCTGACATATCGGCGCGTGTTCCGACCAACAATGCATAATGTCAACCACAAATACAAGTTTATAAAAATGTATATATCTTGCTACAAATAGAGTAGTGTACTAACTCCTGGTTAAAACATATTAGACCCTACTAGTTGTTCTCATGAAGTCAATATTGCTGTTTGAAAGGATTCATTGGCAAGCCCTAAAGGAAACAATGTAAACCAAGTGACTCATTGAGCCCTCTCGGGGCCAAGGTGCCGAGTTTTTCTATCCACATGGATTCTCTTTGTAGGAGCAGAATGTTCCTATCGCCACCCCTCTTCAATGGGGGTACCTGGTCAATTATCATGTACCTTATTGCTGTTATATTGTGTTTAGCCTTAGCAAAATGTCTTGCTAAGGGCTGGTCACTGTCACCAGGATTATGAGCAACAGCGCATTTATCCATGGCTCACGGGAGCCTATCAAAAAAATGATACTAGACCGTTATTTAGACGCAGATTGAGAAGACCTGGTGGTGATACATCAGATAACCCTTCAACTGGCAGCGACAGTGATCTCCCCCCAGGTTCTCGCCCTTTAGGCGTGCGCACCAGGGCGCAACGGGGTACCCCAAAACCCGATGCACCCGCCGCGGTGGGCAAAGCGCGAGGCAGAAGGGGAAAATGATAATTTATGATCCTAAGAAGGACAACATATTCAACTTGTCTACACGGACACTCACACCGGCTAAGAAATCAGTACTTAATAAAGGCCTTTCTTTCTTTCACCCCGACTGCCAAATTTGATACACTCCAATGGAAAGTGGATGCCTACAGACTCAATAGGAAAATCAGATTAAGGGAGCATTTTGGAGATAAAGGCAACCCTCAGGAGCAAGAAAGAATTCCTGAGCATCTGATCCCGCTACGACCTAAATCCAGGTTTGATCCCCCGAGTAACAACCCGTCGTTGAAGACATTCAGCCGTTTAATTGAACAGGAGACACCTAAGCATCCTAAGGACATCATCCCTAAATATTGGAACATGTCCAAAGAGGAGAGAGGAGCTTTGAAAGATCTTGCCTCGTATGAGGACATTGTGATTAGACAATCGGACAAAGGGGGCGCGATAGTAGTGCAAAACCTCACTGATTATAAGATTGAAATTGAGAGACAACTGTCTGATTCACGGACATATAGAGCGCTACCATCGGACCCTACCACACGATTTAAAAATGAATTGGATGGTTTGCTGCGGGAGGCCTGTTCTGAGGGTGTAATTAATGATTCTATTAAAAAATGTCTCACTGTTGATAAACCAATCAGGCCTTTACTGTACACTTTACCCAAAGTGCATAAGAGTCTGTCCTCTCCCCCTGGTCGGCCGATCATTTCGGCGAGAGGGTCCATCTTCCAGCCTATATCCATGTATTTAGACGGATATTTACAACCGATCATACAAGCTAAGGCGTCCTGTTTGAAAGATACAACGGCCCTTCTTACAGCCCTTCGGGACTTTACAGATTTACCCAGTGACTGCCTGTTATGCTCGGTTGATGTATGCAATTTGTATACTTGCATACCTCATAATGCCAGGCTAGAGGCGGTACGCAGAACCTTGACTAATAATCCCCTTTATGTAGGGCCAAATCTTGATTTTTTTCATGAGACTGTTAGAGATGGTTTTAAGCAAAAATTATTTTTTCTATGATGGAGGTTTTTTTCTACAGACGGCCGGGGTTGCGATGGGATCGAATGTAGCCCCGGCCTACTCGAATATTTTTATGTTCCAAGTGGAACACGATTTACTGTTCTCTGATCCACAGATTTCAGAAAAGGTCTATGCCTACTTTAGGTATATAGATGACCTCCTTATATTTTGGAGAGGGTCAGAGAATGAATTCACCTCACTCATGGATAATCATAACATCTCTGACAGTCCAGTGAAATTCACTTGCCAAACTAGCAGTACCACCGTCAATTATCTTGATGTAACCATTATTAAAGAAGGAAACAACTTATGCACCAAAATATTTCAAAAACCTACAGACAGAAACAATCTACTACTAGCATCAAGTGCGCATCCAAAAAATCTTAAACAAGCATTGCCATACAGTCAATTTCTAAGAGTATTAAGAATTACGAGTGACAGAGCAGAAGCCCTCAAAGCTTTAGATATCATGAGTGCCAAATTTCATGATCGAGGCTATGATAAAGTCATTGTACAAGAAATGAAGAACAGGGCGCTGAAGGTCTCACAGGCCCAATTGATGGGCCGAGACAGCCAAAGCAGGGAAAAGAAAAAACTTAAACAGGCTAACACTTTTATCTGGCCCAATACATATAACCACCAAACTCCTGCCCTGACAAAAAAAATTAAATCATTCTGGCCAGTTGTCAATTCAGACCCCCATCTTCATCTAATTAATACCAGACTTATGCCTGCCTACCGTAGAAACAAAAACCTCAGAAATTACCTGGTGCGTACAGATGTTACTGATATGTCTAAAAAAGATAGAGGTACATTTTTAGGTACCCCTAAGAAAGGTTGCTTTCGTTGCCCTAATTGTACCACATGTGGCTTCATGCAGACAGGCAGTTCGTTTAACCATCCCTTCTCAGGAAGGAAGTTTAATATCAATTTTAGACTGTCCTGTACCTCAAGATTCGTTGTTTATATTATAACCTGCCCGTGTGCATTACAATATGTTGGCAAAACTGAACGGCAGTTTAAAGAGAGAATGGCATTACACCGTTCAGCTATAAAAGCAGCCATTCTCAAGGGTGACAGTGACCAGCCCTTAGCAAGACATTTTGCTAAGGCTAAACACAATATAACAGCAATAAGGTACATGATAATTGACCAGGTACCCCCATTGAAGAGGGGTGGCGATAGGAACATTCTGCTCCTACAAAGAGAATCCATGTGGATAGAAAAACTCGGCACCTTGGCCCCGAGAGGGCTCAATGAGTCACTTGGTTTACATTGTTTCCTTTAGGGCTTGCCAATGAATCCTTTCAAACAGCAATATTGACTTCATGAGAACAACTAGTAGGGTCTAATATGTTTTAACCAGGAGTTAGTACACTACTCTATTTGTAGCAAGATATATACATTTTTATAAACTTGTATTTGTGGTTGACATTATGCATTGTTGGTCGGAACACGCGCCGATATGTCAGGGCTAATTCAATAATATGAGATTTATAAAGATTTTTTCAGATATATTTTGGTTTTTAAGTCGCAGACACATCAGGATCGACATAGGTCATCATTGTTAGCGTGTCGACCAAAATGCACGATGTTCTTACCAATGAGTTAACTAACAGTTGAAATGTATGCCTTAGGCCATCTATGCACTGCAGCACTTTAAAGATATAAGCACACTATTGTACATTGCACTATTCTAGAGATTTTAAAGACGTTTTTAAATATTTTTCACTTATGTTTACAGCTGTTGCCAAGCAACAGTATCACGTGGTGTGGCTGACGTCAGAGCCGTGCGACCAGCTGATGGCTGGGACGAACGGAAGCAGCGTCTCGTATGAGGGTCCATATTACTATATATGTTGGTAAGTTTTGCATTGTTTTGTTACACTGTTCTTGATAAAAGTGCACACAGCACTGAAACGTTGGACACAGACCGCCGTGTCATTGTCGTTATTGAGACTGAGAGTGCCGCCGCATACGCATGATTGATATATATATATATATATATATATATATATATATATATTCCAATCACCCGGCACTCGCTTCCTGAACAAGGAGTAAAGTAAAAGACTCTGGTGCCTTCCTTGAGATGAATGTCTCTTGTATATGCAGGAAGAATAGGCGGCACTCGTCAGATTTCATAAGTAGATGCTTTTATTCACCGACATGTTTCGGGAGCTTATCTCCCGTCCTCAGGGATAGTTACTATCCCTGAGGACGGGAGATAAGCTCCCGAAACATGTCGGTGAATAAAAGCATCTACTTATGAAATCTGACGAGTGCCGCCTATTCTTTATATATATATATATATATATATATTATATGTGTGATTAAGGCTGAAAGTCCATCAAGTTCAACCAATCTAATTTGTAACTACTGACTTGAGTAAGTCCTATCTATAGTATTCCCTTAGTGGTCAAGAATGCATCCAGTTTTGATTTACAGATGGAGCTGGGCTCTTCTTTGCAGGGGATGGCGACGCCATCCCCCGCCATCTGTATTTGCGAAAGGGGACGCGCGCGCGTCCCCTTCCGACGGCTTCCCCCAGGTCTCTGCCGGCTTGTCTGCGTTCCGGCCGTGCAGGTGAGTGACGTTATCGGATACACATCCTCTGCCGCATCCAACAGCCGGCCGGCGAGGTTGCTGTGGCAACCAGGGATGCCTAGAAAAACATATTAGTGAAATACCGCTGAGCTGAAGCGGACAGTAGAAGACAATAATACAGTGATATAAATGCTCTTAAATGTTGGTCATAATTGCTAAGCATACAATTACAATCTAATTGTGAGTCGCTAGACAATAATACAATAAGGTACTGGATGACTAGAAGAAGTTGAAAATTATCCGGTATATGATTAAATAAAGAAAACAGGCTGACTGAGCCCAATGTGCCCCTTTGCAGTACAAGATAATGCTGCATAGGACTGCTTACATGTGCATACTTAAAAATAAAGCAAGTACATGACAAACTCAAACATAAAAAACACTAACCATCTATGTTACACAAAAAGTCCCCCACAGCCTGTGAATGTAAATGCAGTGAAATGCCATCAAAGAAAACAATTCAGGGAAGAGTACTCATTAAGTCCTGCTGGGGCCACCACATTAAGCTTAAAAATTAATTTTGTTTCCAATTGGAGCAGTCTTTTGTCCCAATCGCCTCCACGTACGCTTTGTGGGACCTGATCGATCATTTTGTATTTTAATGTGGGGGGAGTGTGCCTTAATTCATTAAAATATCTGGGCACCGGTTTGCCCACATACATGAGCCTACAGGGGCATTTGGTGATGTAAACCACATAACGACTTGTACAGGTGAAAACCTTCTTGATTTTATAACTGTATCCAGTGTGTGAATGTGTTCCCCCTGCTCGAGATAACCGCAAGTCACGCTTTCTGTGCAACAATAGTCTACGCCAGCTAGAGTTTCAATTAAAGTGTTATACAAACTCAAATCACTGGGAGGAGTGGGTCTTCCCAACCTTAGACTATATTATGAAGCGGAACAATTGACCCACCTATCCAGTTGGATGACTGATTCAGCTGACTTAACTATGGCGGGACTATTGAGTGAGCAAGTGGGGTCTCTATCCTTACATTTTTTTTTCTCCTCTACAATTTTTGTTATCAGGCCTATCAGGGATCGGGCTACCTCAACTACAGTACTTGGACAGGCCTTATTAATATGGCGATTTGTTCACAGACTGTATAAATGGTCAGCTCATAACAGTACCCCATTATGGTTTAATAGAGCAGATCCTGAATTATTTAAATTATCTATAGATATCTATAGATAATATATGGTAAACAAAAGGTATAATATCACTGGGTCAACTATACAGTGGGGATATATTTAAGTTGTTTCAGCAGCTGAAGGAGGAATTTAACAACATCCCAAATACAGCTTTGTTTCGTTGTCTACAATTACGGCGTGCAATACAAGCTCAATTTCCACGGGATCCTCCAATAATTATGGAGTTACCGATTAAATTGATACTGTCCGGTCTGTGCCTGAAGGGGAGGGTGATATATATATATAGCCCTCAATAGTAAGCTAGAGAAAAAAGGGGTGTGGCCCCGGCTCACGTAGTGAGATGGGACCTGGGGCGCCTGACCGGAGCTGCTTTTACACAGCTGCTGCTCTAAAATGGGATGGTCAGTCCCTTAAAAACCAGAGAACAAAACAAGTGAGCAGCGCTGTGTTGAAAAAAAAAATCGATTGGTTAATCTATTGTTCCATGTGTTGATTAACTAGAAACTGCACAGTATCTATTTTAATATTGCCGGTGATCTTTACCTTTTATTACGTATCTGCTATTAAAATCTTGTGATAGATTAACCAATCGATTATTTTTTCATCACAGCGCTGCTCACTTGTTTTGTTCTCTTAATAGTAAGCTGAATCCTGACCAATTAAACGGTCTTATACTAAAATGGGAGGTTGACCTGGGACCTATGTCAGATGAGCAGTGGACCCAAATTTTGGGATCCATCGAATATACATCTCCATGTATTCGATACCAGCAGGTATTCTTTTATGTTTTTCACAGAATATATCGTACACCTTTATTTCTGCAGAGAGCAGGCCTTAGAGGTAATTCTCTACGTCCCAAATGCCAGGCAGAGAACTCAGGATTTTGGCTACTGTTGTAGAATTGTCCCTTTTAGTAAATTCATTTTGGGAAGAGGTTTGGAATGACGTGATGGTGACGGCTCCGACTCTTCCAGGACTAAATCCAGGAGTGTGCCTCTTGGGATTAGATCTTGAGGAGACACAGTCAAGGATAATGTATAGATATGTTATGTGTCTTATCACATTGGCTAAAGTGGTTATAGCCAGAGTTTGGTTTTCAGCAAATTCTCCTAGCATACACACCTGGAGGGCATTAGTTAATGATGTTGGTAGACCTGAAAGGTACATGTCCAAGGTACGTGGCTCGATGTCCAAATATAACAAAAAATGGGATAGATGGTGTAGCTCTAGATTGGGCAATGGGGAGGAGGTTAAATAAGGATTCTTAACCCGGGGGGTTAGACCAGGGGTCCTCAAACTATGGCCCTCCAGATGTTGTGAAACTACAAATCCCAGCATGCCTTGCCACAGTTTTAACACTCCCTTATAGCAAAACTGTGGCAAGGCATGCTGGGATTTGTAGTTTCACAACATCTAGAGGGCCACAGTTTGAAGACTCATGGGTTAGACCAGGGCTTGGGCAATTGCGGCCCTCCAGCTGTTAATGAACTACACATCCCAGGATGCTTTTGCAATAGTTTTGCTATGTGGTCATGCTGAAACTGATGCAAGGCATGCTGGGATGTGTAGTTCATCAACATCTGGAGGCCCGCAATTGCCCAGCCCTGGGTTAGACTGTCTTATACCTAAGGCAACATATCAAAATTTGTATCTCATAATGTGATTAAGTAGTATAGTGTATGTACTAAATTTAAAGGATATATACATGGTTAGGTTAATGAACATTATTAGTATTATTTTTTTGATGGCATTACTGTATTTATTAAATTATATTTTCCTCTTTTTTGTTTATATTTATATCTATTTATATACTATTTTTTTCAAATTTTTTTTAGTGTATTTTTATTTTCTTGTTTTTTTTTTCTGTAATTTTATTTATTGTATCTTGGAAATATCTTACAATAATAAAAAAAGAATATGATAAAAAAAAAAAAAAAACCATCTAGCTTCCATCCCCCTGCTGCCAAACGTGGATTGACATTTTCCCAGATGCTGCGAGCCAGACTAATTTGCAGCAATGATGACACGGCTGCAGAACATATGGACGAGATGGTCAAAAAATTTGAGCATAGAGGATACAGACATGAACCCCTAATTCATGTGATGAACCGTGCTTTGGCGGTCAACAGAGCAGATACCATGCTCAGTAAGGATAAAGCAAAACAACTGGGCAGAATCCCATTTATCAACACGTATTCGACGGGTAGCTCTGTGTTGGTAAGTACAGTTAGAAGTATTTGGCACTGGTGAAACAAGATCCGGACTTACCAGGCTTGAAGAATCAAGAAATCATGCCCTGCTTTAAAAGAGGAGTCAATCTCTGTGACAAATTGGTCAAAACCGACGTAACAAACTTGGGCCAGCAAAAGAAGGCACATTTTTTTGGCGAGAAAACCTGGCAACTATTGTTGCACAGAATGTGTGACTTGCGGTTATCTCGAGCAGGGGGACACATTCACACACCCACACACCGGATACCGTTATAAAATCAAGAAGGTTTTCACCTGTACAAGTCGTTATGTGGTTTACATCACCAAATGCCCCTGTGGGCTCATGTATGTGGGCAAAACGCCCAGAACTTTTAAGGCCATGCACTAGAAGGAGAAGCATCGGAGCAACCGGTGGCCAGATATTTTAAGGAATTAAGGCATACTCACCCCCCACATTAAAACACAAAACGATCGATCAGGTCCCACAAAGCATACGTGGAGGTGATTGGGACAAAAGACTGCTCCAATTGGAAGCAAAATGGATTTTAAGCTTAATGTGGTGGCCCCAGCAGGACTTAATGAGTACTCTTCCCTGAATTGTTTTCTTTGATGGCATTTCACTGCATTTACATTCACAGGCTGTGTGGGACTTTTTGTGTAACATAGATGGTTAGTGTTTTTTATGTTTGAGTTTGTCATGTACTTGCTTTATTTTTAAGTATGCACATGTAAGCAGTCCTATGCGATCTTATGCAGCATTATCTTGTACTGCAAAGGGGCACATTGGCTTCACCAATGGGCTCAGTCAGCCTGTTTTCTTTATTTAATCATATATCGGATAATTTTCAACTTCTAGTCATCCAGTACCTTATTGTATTATTGTCTAGCGACTCACAATTAGATTGTAATTACAACGTCGCCGGCTGGCTGTTGGATGCGCCGGAGGACGTGTATCCGATGACGGGAGTGTGGCTGACGGGGGAGCCAGAATGGGTGCACTCATCTATAAGTAAGTTTATTGTATTTGTATTTTTGTCTTTGAAAAAGGTTAATAAATACCCGAAACGTCAGACTTAAGCCACAGTTGTGGGTCTGCTTTATTACTTTTCAAGCTAAATCTGTTGGAATGTCGCCAGACTGTATCTATAGATACATCCCTGCATATATCATTTATTGAAGGAAGGCACCACGGTCGCTGATTGTATATGTGGAGTGCCGGACTACAAATCAAAATTTTGCTCAGCATGGTAGGTACTGCTTGTGCCGATGACTGCTACTTATGATGTTTCATCCAGCTTATTTAATGCTATTAAATTTGTTTTACTATTAAATTAATACCTAAAAATATATACATCATTGTGTAAAGACAAGTCATCAGCCTATAAAAAAAAATATTGGTACTTGTTCCCTAGCACGGCGCCCACGATTTTCATCTTATGCCATCGTATCAATCGCATTGCATGCGACCCGATTTTTAATTGTACAGGCATCCTGATGGGTGATTACTATGTTAAATGCACCCCCATTGGTAACGCCACCCCCACTATGAACGCCAACCCAAAGCGTGGCGAGCGCAGCGGTACGCATCCTCCGACCTTTTCATACCCCCACTATCCATGTTGGAGTGGAGTTGTTTTTATATAGTGTATTGAGCGAGGCGAGCGGACGCGGATTACTTCACATTTATTCCGCATCCGCTCGCCATGCTTGTGGCTCGCTGCGCTGGCCACACTATATAAAATCAACTACACGCTGACGTGGATAGTGGGGGTATGAAAAGATCGGAGGACGCATACCGCTGTGCTCGCCTTCCTTCAGGTTGGTGTTCATAGTGGGGGTGGCGATAACATAGTAATCACCCATCAGGGTGCCTGTACAATAAAAAAAAAATCGGGTCTGATAGCGATATTAAAATTGTACAGTGCGGGAATCGGGAAATTGGGTCCCATCGCATACCTTAATTAGTTGTATGCGACGGCATACGATGGGCGCCGTGCTAGGAAACCAGAACCAAATTATTATCTGGCAGAAATTTGATTCATAATATTTATTCTAATAACCCTCTTTTTAATATAAAAGAAGGACACAAACAGGAGAGCTTGATGAGATTTGTATCCTTGGCTTTTTTTTACATGTGATAAATCGTATGCAATTTATCACATGTAACCCGGGTGAGCTGCAGGCGGGGTAGTGGCAGGCGAGAGCAGGGTCTGGGGTAGTTGTGGGAGAATAGAAAAAATCCTATTCAAAAGAGTGGGTGGCCCCTGATTGTCAGAGATCTCTCTGAGTAGTGTATGGGGGCCTTATGGCTTGGCAGCAGTAAAGTCATCCCTATTCCTCTGGCTAGCAGGGTGATGGGGTTGTTTAGTGCGGACCCTGCTGTGTCCCTCTGCAAGACCTAGCTCACCTAACACATTACATTAAGGGGCATAGGCAGGGTGCATGTGTGGCAATACAGCAGGTCTTGGCTCTTGCAGTCAGCTCTATATCACTCTGTTTTCAATATGGAAACTTTAGTTTTTTTTTGGGTGGGTATGTGCCGCATGCAGTTCAGAGAGGCTTGCATCAAGACTTTTTAGACACGAGATTGTGAATTAAAACTACCAAACTGTTACAAGATTACCAAACCGAGATGGATGGTGCTTCAGCAGGCAATTAACAAGCTGCTTGACTCTGAGGTGTTGAGCCCAGTCCTGACTGGCTAGTTTCCAGAAATCTGGCTTTGTACCCTGTCCGCATCGCCAGTTTCTGGGAATGATACTGCCTTACAGCACATCATCGTCCCAGCATACAACATTCAAGCAACTTATACAGCTGGTTGATAAAAAAAAAGGCTGTTTACCTATGCATCTTTCTTCTACGATCCCCATGGCAGCCAAGACCTTGGGATTTCATCCCTCTCCCTTCAGATAGACAGGTTGTTTTTTTTCTAGAACCTCCCCCTTCCTGTATAAATGGACTCTCCACCCCTTCATCCTTGTCTTTTTTTCCTGTCTCCTAGTTTTTCAGTTAGACTAGGTAGAATAGGTTTGTTTATTTATAGTGGAGCTTACTATAGTGCAGGGGTTCATTACATGGGGAAGTGCAGTATGGGAGCGTGGCCTTATGAAGGTGTTATCTGCCCATGGAAAATAGCGGTACCTGAGAGGGTGATGTGGAGTCAGCTCAGGGGTCTCAAAGCGGCATTCAGGAGGTTATAAGTCCGCAGGAGACGCTGGAGCAGAGCAGCGTGGAGTAGGACTTGAGCGCTGGCTGATTACCTCCTTCTTCCGGACACAAACGCCGCACACGCGGCAACTACAATGACCACAATACAGTGCGCTTAGGCGCGTGTTTCCGGCAGACGGCTGGAGAGACTACAAGCCCCAGAATCCCTGGCGGCAGGCGAGAACATTGCGTCTTCCGTGCTAAGACGCGGAGGTAAAGAAAGCTAACTTCTAAGTTAGCAGGGGGCTGTTGGTATGGGGGATCAAAGCGCTGTGATATACGCTGAAGTTGCAGCATTACTGTATCAGCGCCAGACGGACTACATTTCCCACAAGGCAGCGGGGCTGTGCGGGAATTGGCGCTCTTTTTTGAATTTGTCCAGCTATTTAAAGCCCAGCAGTTGACTGGGTGAGTGGTGTGTGCTGTCCTGTGGCTCTAAGCAAAACAGAAGTCTTTTCTAAGGTATGAAGGTTTTAAATCCAGTTTCTCTGGTTTCTTTGCTGCTTTATGTATTGATATCATGATACTAAAATATGTGTGTGGATCATGCAGGTTTGTTGCTGCTTCTGCTATGGATTTGCCTGCCCCCCAAAATTCTGATAATGCCCCTACGAGGTAAGCTCCAGAAAGTTTTGTGATTAGAAAGATAGACTAGCGTTATTTTTTAGAATATCGTAGTGACAAAAAAATCTTCTTGTTGGATTTCTTATAGTGTGCCTCCTAAGGAGCCTGTTACAGTTCCAAAAAAGAAAATGTCTAAGAAAAATAATCTTGAGGCTATCTGTATGGTCTGTGATACAGCCTTTCCTAGCGTGCAAGGGAAAACACTGTGTGGGAAGTGTGAAACTAACACTTCGCCAACTACGGTGCAGCCCAAAATGATTCAGGATCTCATGGATTGGATGAAGAAATCCTTTGTGTCCAAAGAAGAATTTATAGACTCTAACCAAGGGAACAAGAGATCCAGGGATCAAACTGACTTCAGCGAGGATAATGCCTCATCAGAGGAGTTGGTAGTAGAAGTGGAAGATGCTTCGGCAGAAGAAGGAGAGATCAAGGAAGAGACTAGGGTCTTTAACTTTGATAATGTAGAAAAGATATTAAAGGCTATATATAAAACTATGAATGTGAAAGAGCCAGCTGCTCCAGAAGGTGGAGAAAATATATTGTTTGAGGATAGATCAAAGAAGAATCGGCACTTCCCGGTTCATCAGGTGATGAAAGACTTGATATCGAAAGAATGGTCCAATCTTGACAAAAGGCAAGGGAAACTGGCCAGAGTCGAGCGGATGTATCCTTTAAAAGATGAACTGTTTCTGAAATGGTGTGACTTGCCCAAGGTCGATGCCGCAGTGGCAGAGTTGACTTCAAGAACTACGATTCCTTTAGAAGACGGGGCTTCTTTCAAAGACTCTATGGACAGAAGAATGGAAGGGTCCCTTAGGAAGCTACATTTTTCCGCAGCAGTGTCCTTGAAGACCGGAGTTTCGGGGGCCTCAGTGGCAAGGGCATTGAGGCTCTGGGGGACGTCGCTACATAGCGATGTTGAAGATAAGATCTCAAGGCAATATCTGCTAAAGAACTTGGAGACGATGCAGAAGGCTATTGAGTTTATCTGCGAGGCCTCACTGGATACAATATCTTTTTCGGCAAGGGCAATGGCGGCTGGAGTTTCAGCGAGAAGAGCGTTATGGCTGAGATCGTGGGCGGCAGACGCCCATTCTAAAAATCGCTTGGTGTCTCTTCCCTTTGAGGGGTCCCAGTTATTTGGCTCAAAACTGGATGCTTTAATCCACAGAATCACGGGTGGAAAATCCCTTAGGCTTCCACAAGAAAAGAAGGCAAGATATCAGTTTCAGGATTCCTCCAAGCAACAGTACAGAGCTTCCAGAAGCTACAGGCCAGGAAGACCTTATAACCAGAGACCTTACAATCAAAGAGGTTCCTTTCAGTCTTCTAAGCAGTCCTTTCGGCAGAACTTCAGAAGAGGCTATAGGCAATGACAATCACAGCGGTCATTGTGTGGGAGCACGTCTGTCTATATCCATCCTCAGTTGGAGAAACACTATTCGGGACAGATGGGTGCTGAAAGTAATTCAGGAAGGTTATGCCATAGAGTTCAGACAAGTTCCGGAAAGAGATTATTTCCGGATATCAAAAAACCCGAAGAATCCATCCGAAAGGAAAGAATTAAAGAGCATTATTTCCCAGTTAAAAGAGATCAAGGCCATAGAACCAGTTACACCTCATCAGAAAGCGAAGGGGTTCTACTCGAATGTCTTCCTAGTGAAGAAGAACACAGGAGGTTATCGTATGATCTTGGACCTAAAGAGGTTGAATTCTCATGTAGAATTAAAAAAGTTCAGAATGGAGACTCAGAAGTCCATACTAGCTGGAATAGAGGAAGGGGACTTTCTAGTTTCCTTAGACCTCAAGGATGCATACTACCACATACCAATCAAGTATCAGGACAGAAGATTTCTAAGGTTCTGTGTGATGGGAGAGCATCTCCAGTTTACCTGTCTTCCATTCGGTCTGACCAGTTCGCCACGAGTCTTCACAAAAGTCTTAGTCACACTGATTGCATACATAAGGATGCAGAACATTCGGATTTGGCCATATCTAGACGACCTGTTGATAGCAGCGTCATCAAGAACAAAGCTGTTGCAAGATCTGGCTACCGTAATAAGAATCTTGGAGGAGCACGGGTGGATAGTAAATTACCAAAAGAGTCAACTAGAACCATCAAAGTTAATCCAGTTCCTGGGGTTGCGCATAGACAAAGAAAGATTCGAGGTGAGATTGTCAGAGGAAAGGTGTCAAAAGATCCGGTCAAGCTCCAGAGGCATAAGACTGTCAAGAGAAGTGCAGTTAAAGGCATGTTTGAAGCTACTAGGGATGATGATGTCAGCCATTGGGACAATACCCTGGGCTCACTGGAAACTCAGAACCCTGCAGTGGGCAATTCTTCCGTATATAAAGAGAAAGACAGATCCGGATACGAAGATCAAGCTTTCCTTCCAAGTAAAAGATTCTCTTACGTGGTGGACGAGTGCAGAGCTGCTAAGAAGAGCAACGTCCCTGAGGCTCCCGCAGTTTCTGGTAGTCACTACGGATGCAAGTTCGCTGGGCTGGGGAGCCCATATGACCAGTCTGACGACTCAAGGAGTGTGGTCAAAGAGGGAGAGTCAGAAGTCATCCAATTGGAGGGAGACAGAAGCTGTCTGGAGGACGATCAATTATTTCAAAAAGAGAATAAAAGGAAATCACTTGAGAATATTCTCAGACAACACCACGGTGGTGGCACATCTCAACCACCAAGGTGGTACAAGGAGCAGAGGCTTAATGACGATAATCAAAAAGATTATGGTATGGGCGGTAGAAAACGTTCCGTCACTAACAGCAGTATTCGTGCCCGGGAAGGACAATGTCCTAGCAGACTTCTTGAGCAGAACAGAGATCTCGCCAGGCGAATGGGAACTGAATGCGACGATATTCCAAGAAATCGTGAGAAGATTCGGCCTTCCAGATATAGACCTGATGGCCACATCTTCCAACAGGAAGGTCGAAACATTCTTCTCAAGATACTATCTCTACCAGACCTCTGCAGTAGACGCTTTTTCAGTACGTTGGACATGTCGGCTGGGTTACATATTCCCTCCGTTCCCTCTAATTCACAGGGTTCTGAAGAAAGTCATAGAGGATCAGGTCGAAGTAATTTTGATACTACCCTTTTGGCCAAGGAGATCGTGGTTTCCGACAGTCCTGAAGTTGGCCATACAGGAACCCTGGAATCTACCCATCATTCCGGGGCTCTTACATCAAGGACCAATAGTACATCCAAATCCAGAGATACTATCGTTAAAGGCATGGAGATTGAGAGGGGGATATTGAGGAGTCAAGGTCTGTCAGACCAAGTAGTAAGGCTACTTCTTAATGCGAGGAAAGAGGTCTCATCGTTAGTCTACTATAGAGTGTGGCAGGCTTTCATTCGATGGAGAGGTTCCGATGTGGACATTAGTCTCTCGTCTACGGCCCAAGTACTACAGTTCCTGTATTTAGGATACGAGTCGGGCTTAGCCAACTCTACTCTGAGAGTTCAAATATCAGCGTTGAGTGTACTACTAAGTAGAAGACTATCAGAAGACGACCTTATAAAGAGATTCTGCAACGCAGTAAAAAGAATGAGACCAACAGTCAGGTCGCTGGTAGCTCCGTGGGATCTGAACTTGTTGCTAAAAGCGCTGACAAAACACCCATTTGAGCCTTTGAATGATATCTCTCTAAAATATATGAATTGGAAAATTCTGTTCTTAGTGGCTGTCACTTCCGCAAGAAGGATCAGTGAGCTTCAGGCTTTGTACATTGAAGAACCATACCTGAGGATACTCCCAGATAAAGTGGTTTTAAGGACTCATCCTGATTTCCTACCGAAAGTCGTCAGTGCTTTTCACCTTAATCAGGAGATTACTCTTCCTTCGTTCTATCCAGATCCTAAAGGGGAAATAGAAGAAGAGTGGCATACTCTGGACTTAGTGAGAGGTATCACTATTTACCTACACAGATTGGCGGATATAAGAAAATCGAAGAATTTATTTGTGATCTCCGATGGTCCAAGGAAAGGGATGTCACCTTCCAAGCAGACGATGGCGAGATGGATTCGTGATCTTATTACTTATGTTTACCAACAGGAAGGTCAGGAGGTTCCATCTGTTATAAAGGCACACTCCACTAGGGCCATGGCGACGTCGTGGGCGAAGAAGGCTCAAACCTCGATTAAAGATATCTGTAATGCAGCCACTTGGAAGTCGATGCACACTTTCTCCAGGCATTATGCGCTGGATGTGTCGAAGTCATGTTTTGGGGAGCAAGTTCTTAACAGTGCTCTGGTTGATTAAATATATATTTTTTCTGGCATGTATTGTGTTCCTCCCTCTTTCTGCTTTGGTATATTGTCCCAAGGTCTTGGCTGCCATGGGGATCGTAGAAGAAAGGTAGAATTATACTCACCGATAATTCCTTTTCTTCCTAGAGATCCCATGGCAGCCATTAGTTGCCCGCCCCTTGTGTTTTTTTCAGGACCTAAGGAAAGAGACACTCAAAAAGACAAGGATGAAGGGGTGGAGAGTCCATTTATACAGGAAGGGGGAGGTCCTAGAAAAAAAAAAAACCTGTCTATCTGAAGGGAGAGGGATGAAATCCCAAGGTCTTGGCTGCCATGGGATCTCTAGGAAGAAAAGGAATTATCGGTGAGTATAATTCTACCTATCTCCTGGGGAAATATTCAATCAATGGTCTGAGTCACATGTATAGACTAATATGTCTCCTCAAACCCACATTTCACTGCTTTGGTAGCATCAGTTCAACCATTTTGGTGCCTGCCACGGCTTCATTTTGGACCAGTAAATCTTGAGTACAGATGCGAGGCACCAAGGTAGGAATGCTGTAGTACTAAGAAACCAGTTTCAGGATCACTGGTTGTGTCTGGAGCTGCTACTGCCTATCAACGTTCTGAAACAGAGCAGTCTACCATGCACTTGTGGAGGTGTTCTTTCTCTTTGAGGGGAAGGCCATTTTAGTATAGTCAGACAATGCCACAGCATCCTACATAAAATTGGTAAAGCCAGTAGTGGGCAGAATTTCACACTGTGGAGATCTTTGCAGTGTTCTTCCTGGGAGTGGAGAGCTGTTTAGAAGACCATCTAAGGCAGGCATTCCCAACCACGGTCCTCAAGGCACACCAACAGTGCAGGTTTTGTAGATATCCAGGCTTCAGCACAGGTGCTTTATTTAGTACCTGAGTGATTCTGATTAAACCATCTGTGCTGAAGCCTGGATAGCACTAAACACTGCACTGTTGGTGTGCTGAGAGGACTGTGGTTGGGAATGCCTGATCTAAGGTGCCCTTCATCCAGGAGCTCGTTCAGCACAGACACAGGCTTCAAATAGATACATTTTCCAGAAATTCCTCCAGCAACACTTGGCCCTAGTACCAGAGTTACAGACTTTTCTCCAAAAAGTCTTCTGGGTTCAACAACCTTTTTTATTCTGCCTATGGCCCTCTGTGTTGACTTCCCTACAATTATCAGTGTTTTAGCCATTGGAGAAGGTGAACCTCAAGTTCCTGTTCTGGAAGACAGTCTACCTGTTAACTACCGAGCTGACGCCAAAGCCAGCAGACTTTGGAGACCTGTCCTGCTGGCGTCCCTCATTAGAGTACACCTAGTATGTGTATATATGTGTGTGTATATATGTATGTGTGTGTGTGTGTGTGTGTGTGTGTGTGTGTGTGTGTGTGTGTGTGTGTATGTATATATATATATATATATATATATATATATATATATATATATATATAAAATATCTGTACTGTTACTGGCTACCTATCTGGCTGTGCAATCATCATGTGGCGCCGCTGAATGGCTGCCTGGGTATTGCACAGCGCGGTAAATATGTTCCCCATGTCCTTGTCCCCTATTAGAATGCATCTAGTGCATATCTGTGCATGTGATGTATATATGTACTGCCATTGTTACCTGTTCCTTGTACTGATAACCCTTTTTTATTACAGTATGTGCATTGTTATTTTTAATGTCTGTAAAGCGCCTTGAGTCCTGTTGTAGAAAGTGCGCTACATAAATAAACTTACTTTTACTTAGTCTTCCATGATGATCAAGCAAAGTTTCATATGAAGACTGCTTTCTTACCCAAGGTAGGATCTGCTTTCCACATACACCAACCCATTTATGTCCTGGTGTTGCTGGACAACGCCATGTCTCCACACTCCATGGATGTTGTTTGGTCTCTTCGTATCCATGTAGCCCACACAGCAGCATTGTGTAAATTAGATGCCTTATTTGTGCTTTATGATGCAGATCTGTGCAATTGGCCACATGCTCAGTGGGTATTTGTTGGGCTGCACATCAAGGTGCTTCTGCTTTGAAATTCTGCGGTCCACCCACTTAGTGATTGTATTGGTTTGAAAATTTTGCAGCTTCTGATTTTCATTTTAGGTCGCAGGTTTCTCTCACCCATGGAGGCAATTTTGGGACATTCGTAGCAACATGAGATTAAGGCAGGGCCGGTGCAAGGTTTAGTGGCACCCTAGGCAAAACTTCAGCTTATTTCACCCCATCCTCCATTGTGCGATAACCCCCCAACCCCCACACTATGCATCCCATATACTGTGCATCTGGCCCCATTCCCCCATCCCACACACTGTCCATATAACACCATCCCCCACACTGTGTATCTGGCCCCATCCCACACACTGTGCTTCGTCACACCCCATCTATGTTGCATTCACCTACAATATCAGCCGGATAGAGAAAGGTGTCCAGGGCTGTCATCTATTTTCACAGCTTGCTACTAGCAGATGGCTTCTCTGAGGCTGAGAGTGATGAGTCATCATCAAGCAACGCAGCTCCCTCTCAGCCTCTTCAATCCTCAGCGATAGCATTCAACAGCTGCCTCAGCATAGTGCCTGCTAGATGTGTATACAGCTTGCGTGTGGCTGCAGGCAGATGCCGGCCCTCAGCTCTAAGAATATTAGCCTGAGGGGGGCAGGTGGCACCCTGGCCCAGCCTCCACAGCATAGATAGGTGGTAGGAGCATACATATATAGACGGTGCTCACCAGCACCTGTCAGGATGTGAGGGTGGATGCTGCTGCAGAAGAGAGAAGGCACAGACTGCTAGAGAGGTGACAGCGGAGTGGGTCAGACCCGCTGGCTAGTGCAATGTACATTTTTTTTTTTTTAGTATAGCTGATGTAACAGTGTCCTCCAGTGGCTAGTGCCCATAGACAGCTGCCTAAAGCTGCTTAGTGGTAGCACCGGCCCTGGATCAATGGTCCCCTACTCGATGAAGGAGAAAATAGGATTTTGGTACATGCTGATGAATTTCAGATTATTACTCACCCAGCCCTGCTTCAACTGCTATTGTCATGTTTCCTACAATGTTGCATATGGAGACTGGTTCAGCAGAATTTGTTCAAGTGCATAAATAGCTACTTGGCAATTTCCAGCACATGCAGGTGCACCAGAGCAAGTGCTGAAACACTGAGAGCTGGCGAAGGACCGTGTGGGGGCGTACTATTGGCATTTTGTATGAGCACTACAGACAATGCAGGTGTATCTGCACCGCTTGAGAGAGGGAGGGCTGTGGTAGTTGCATGACATCACATGCCGTCCGTAACATGGAAAATCTGTGTCCAGCGTCACAGCTAGGTTGTGCAGCCTGTCATAAGCAAGCAGGGTGAAGTGCACTGTACCTGCTATACCCCAAGGCAGGCATCCTTGAGGTATAGTTTGTATAAGAATTCAAGATCCATTGTTCAGCTTTAGTTCATTTTAAGTTCCAGCTCCACTAATCTATAACCCAATGTCTTGTCCACCAGTAGTCCCTGTGACACTTTACAAGAGTTTTATACACACTTGCCTATGCTGGATGCGATGGAGTGCTAGTTGTATCCAATAACTGATCTTGCTAGCAAAGCTTGTTGTTGGCCCTGCATGCAAGGCTGCCTGAGACTACATGGAGGAGAATGCACCAACTGCAACATCGTGGGTAGCCCCAGATCTGATGTGCCATACTGTGATAGCGCACATAACCCAGGCAATAAATTAGGTCCTTCAGTTTGTTATATGAAACATTACAGAAATATAAATGTGTTACACAAATGTATTTCCTCTACCTCCCCATGGCAGCCAATCACTGGATTCCTCCCCACTGGGCAGTACTTTGGTAAAGAAAAAAAAAAAGACATCCTCCTGAATATCAAGCAACCTTCTCCTTCCCTCAGTGTCTTTTTTTTTTTCCTTTCCCAAGGGCAGTAGGGAGGCTTACCCTGTGAAGCTGCAAGAAATATCTGTAACTCCCCCGTACTGTCACGGTGTGTCCGGCAGGGATGGGAAGGTGGGAGCCAGCTTTCAGTGGGTTAATACCAGGGTGCTGGATGCCATCAGGATGGCTGAGCGGCAGTGACGTGGTGCGGCACGTGGCAACCTGGTCTCCGTTCATCCGCAGGGAAAGGGGACTGATGTCATAAGCGGGCGCCGTGTCAGGAGACGCAGATCCAATGACGCTGTTCCGCCAGAGTGAGAAGCAAGCAGGATGCGGCTGAGGCAAAGCAGCAGCATGGAGGCCGGGGATCGCAGTTCTGCCAGACAGGCATAGCGATCATAATGGAACACTTGGATGTGGTAGGAATATCTTTGTTATAGACGGGGGCTGGATGGCATCTATGTATGATTCATTATAGCATGCTAAAGCAATTGATCTCCCTAAGGAGCAGGGGCTGCAAGTAAAGGCAGTGCAGCTATAATCCCGCACAAAAAAAAACAAGTACCCACCGATACCATGGATGAGGAGAAGCGGCAATGTACCAAAAACTCAGGGTAAGCCTGGAAAACTAGCTACATTATTAAGTGTGCCTTGTGTGATAAAAAAAGCTCCCTGAAAATCAGTACCTTTGATGCTTGCAAGGTGCCTCAACATTTGCCCCTTACTCAAATTACAGGACTAGTGGATATGTTAAAAACTGCTTTGGCAGAAACATTTGTGACCAAGGAGGACTTGGTAAAATTAACCACAAAAAGGAGGCATGCGGTGCTATCAGAATCTGAGGCATCAGAAGAAGGGCCCGCGGAAGGGCCATCCATGGGGTTCCAAGATATGGAATTTGATGATGAGCCAATTCAGGACAAATCTGATGCAGATTATAATCCGGTAATGGTGGAAAATTTGCTGGAGCTGATCAATAGATCACAAAAAATTGAACACCAGCAGGAGGCTCTGAACCTGCAGCAGCTTTTGTTCAAGGATAAAAAGAAAAAGGGAAAAAAAATTCCACCGTCTGTGTCCCTAAAAGAGATTATAGACGAAAAATGGAAACACCCTGACAAAAGGGTTACAGTGCCAGTAAGAATAGGCAAGATGTATTCTTTCAACAGAGCTCAGGTATCCACATGGGAGGAAGTGGATGCAGCCATAGCATGCATTTCCAGGAAAACATTGTTGCCTCTCGAGGAGGCGAATGTGTTTAAAGACCCGATGGAGAGACGCATAGAACTGGGCCTCAGAAAGCAACATTTGACAACTGGGGTGGTGTTAAAACCTGCAGCAGCAATGGCAGTGACGTCTAAAGTACTAAGTGGTAGATTTAATATAGCAGCGCCTATCGCGCCGCTATAACAGTTCCTGCTTCGCCTCATTAGCAAGGCGAAGCAGGAGGGGACACCGACAAGATCTATTAAGATCTTGCCGCCGGAGTGGGGAAGCGCTAACTCCCCCCTCCGGCGATGTCCCTCCTGGAGACAGCGCATCAGTTAATACTGATGCGCCATCTCCTTTCCCCCCGGCCGGCTCACTGCGCATGCGCGGGATCTCGCTAGTCTTGCGAGATCCCAGCGCAGCTCAGCGCCAGCAGCAGGGACAGAGCTGTCCCTGCTGTTAGGTATAGGGCATCGCCGCCTGCAGCTGGCGAAGTCGACAGCTGCAGGCGGCGGAACGGTCAGCGATGCTGACCGTTCATAAATCTGGCAGGAGGCAGGGGCACAGGGCAAAATATCACCCCTGCGCTATGCCTCCTGCCCCACACTGCCGGCATTAGAGTAAACGCTCGGCAGGTGTGATAGATCAGGGGATGCGCTATCCCCTGCTATAACGCACGGGGATAGCGCAGATTCACCTGATCGCCTAATCATAAATCTACCCCTCAGAAACTGGTGCCAACAACTGGAAGGAGATATGCTGGATGGCATACGGAGGTCGAACCTGATTAAGTCGGTTCAGGATATAGAATTGGCGGTTGAGTTCCTATGCTAAGTATCGGTAGATGCCGTTAGACTGGCAGCCAGGTATATGGCCACAGCAGCAGTAATAAGAAGGGCCTTATGGTCAAAACCCTGAGCGGCAGACGTACAGTCTAAAAATAAGTTCATGTCTTTACCATTTCACTTATGCAGTAAACAACTGGATGTAATAATATCTAAAATCTCAGGAGGCAAGTCAGTCTGGTTACCGCAGGAAAAGAACACTAAAAAAATACCTCGACAAGGGCTTTCAGATATCAGTCCCAGGAGTTTAAAGAGGCCAGATCATATAGGCCAGGAAGAGGATATAGAAGAGGTCCATACCAATCGCAAGGGAATATTCGTGCACAAAGAGGCAGAGAAGGGAGGTTCCCCTTGCGAAAGAAACAGCAATGACGCCAGGATAGTGTGCGTGGGAGCCAGGCTTTTGCATTATTACCATGCCTGGGAACAAACTGCCACAGACAAATGGGTATTAGAGGTAATACTTTCAGGATACAAGATAGAGTTTATAAAGAGACCAGGGGTTTTCTTCACAGAATCCCCAATCCCAAGCAACAAGGAAGAAAGGTTGGCTGTTCTCAAGTCTAGAAGAGATGAAAAGTCCAGAGAGTCGTGGAGAGGGTTCCAGAGAGTCAAAAAGGAGTAGGAAGGTACTCAAGATTCTTCGTGGTCAGAAAAGCGTCAGGAGGGTTCAGGACCATCCTGGACCTCAGGAAATTAAGAGCTAGAAAGAGAAAGAATTGCACTGTGGACGCACACCAGAAAGATTATTATTGGAGAAGGGTGATTTACCCCCAAAAAAGAAAAAAAAAAATATTTTAAAATATAACTTTTATTAGTATTTATGTTTAAGAAGAAGAGAGACAGACATCCTGTGTCGATTTTTTTAATATATAGAATCACACAGGGTGGTCTCCTTCTAAAACTTGTGAAAATTTCAAGAGATTAAAATGGACTTTAGACGTACATACATGTAACATACATAGGTGACGTGCATTCGCACGAAAGATAGAAAGGGTGATGTTTATAGGGATAAAAAGTTTCCCTTGAGCCGGCTACAAATTATGCTGTGAATTAGTTTTGTAGTATTTTTTATGGGTTAAATTCCCAGTTGAAGCAGTGTTTTGACTCTCTGGGGGAAATTTACTAAAGGAAATTTGTAAAAAATAGGTGTATTTGTATCTAGAAATGCACTTATTTTTGACATTTACTATCCCGAAAATACGGCATTTCGTATACGTATTGATAGCACATCAATACGAATACGAATTGCCGTATTTTTGGGATAGTAAATGTCAAAAATAAGTGTATTTCTGGATACAAATACACCTATTTTTTTACAAATTTCCTTTAGTAAATTTCCCCCTCAGTGTCTTTTTGGGTTTTAATTCCCACTCTGGAGGGATTTATGGTGTATATACCAATATCTGGGTTTAATTCCCAGTCAGAGAGGTGTTTTATCTCTGTGTCCTTTATGGGGTTTTAATTCCCACCTTAAAGGGATTTGTTGTGTCCTTTTGGGTTTTAATTCCCACTCTGGAGGGATTTATGGTGTATACACCAATATCTGGGTTCAATTCCCAGTCAGAGAGATGTTTAATCTCTGTGTCTTTTATGGGGTTTTAATTCACACATTTTATAAGGATTTGTTGTATACCAATATCAGCACTTTATATCATCTTATTTTGAATGGTAAAAAAAAGGGCTGTATAGTCGTGTGCACCTTCTTGGTTAGGTGGCTTCTGGGTATCTGCCTATATCCTTGTATGATAGCTTCCCTGTGTTAGCAATTGTTTGAATACAGATTGCTGGGTATCTTAACCTCTTTCTCATAGTGCTATCTGCACTACTAAGGTTATAGTTTGCAGTTTAAATCCCAGATTTCAATTTACGCAGTCATTTTTCCTGCGTGCCACTTGTGTGTTTAAAATGGTGGATCTCTTGGCTCTCTCACAGAGCTGCAAATGCTGCTTATAAAATATTTTTGCAGTATTTTGATCCTAAGCAGCATTTGCAGCTCTGTGAGAGAGAGCCAAGAGATCCACCATTTTAAACACACAAGTGGCACGCAGGAAAAATGACTGCGTAAATTGAAATCTGGGATATAAACTGCAAACTATAACCAAAGAGGTAAAGATACCCAGCAATCTGTATTCAAACAATTGCTAACACATGGAAGCTATCATACAAGGATATAGGCAGATACCCAGAAGCCACCTAACCAAGAAGGTGCACACAACTATACAGCCCTTTTTTTACCATTCAAAATAAGATGATATAAAGTGCTGATATTGGTATACAACAAATCCTTTTAAAGTGTGAATTAAAACCCCATAAAAGACACAGAGATTAAACATCTCTCTGACTGGGAATTGAACCCAGATATTGGTATATACACCATAAATCCCTCCAGAGTGGGAATTAAAACCCAAAAAGACACTGAGAGTCAAAACACTGCTTCAACTGGGAATTTAACCCATAAAAAATACTACAAAACTAATTCACAGCATAATTTGTAGCCGGCTCAAGGGAAACTTTTTATCCCTATAAACATCACCCTTTCTATCTTTCGTGCGAATGCACGTCACCTATGTATGTTACATGTATGTACATCCAAAGTCCATTTTAATCTCTTGAAATTTTCACAAGTTTTAGAAGGAGACCACCCTGTGTGATTCTATATATTAAAAAAATCGACACAGGATGTCTGTCTGAAGGAAGCCGCTGACGAAAGAGAGGCGGGGAAACGCGTCATCAGCATCAGCCCGTGCTTGTTGTTCACGAGAGACACCGCAGCGTGGGGAGACTCGGAAGCCGGAGAAGTTCCAGATAAAGCTGAAAACTGCATCTACCAGCTGGGAACCCTTACAAGGCGGAAACCAGTCCTTATCCCCCAAGAGTGGATTACAAATAAACCACGCAAGTCGCAGATTATAAGTATACACAACTGCTTTACTTCTGCTTATTCTAACCCATGTGCTAAATATGATACTAAACGTATGGCTGTGTGACTGAATCAATTCTAAAGCTGCTGAAAGCGGAGTATGTGCAGATAGCACAGCACAATAACCTGTCTACTAACAGCCTTTTGGCAAACAGCTTAAACTCATATCTAATCCTGCGTATGAACCAGCAAATTAACCCTGCTTACAAACCAGCAAATTAACCCTGCATATGCTGACCCAGGCTGAGAGAAAGTATTGCTGTTTTTTGCCTTTATTATTGTTATTTTATATATGCTTTTGATTTTTTAAGCGATTGTGTGTATTATATCGTATTCATGGTACCATATTTGTAATGTATGAAACCCCACCGGCCGGTGAATTGTTTTAAAGCTTGATATATCTTTAAAATAAATAAGAGATACATTTTAAATGTATTGAGTGGCTAATTTTGTCCAATCTGCGCTGTCTAAATTGTGTGTGATTTTTGGCCTTTTTTGGTGTAGGAAGGGCTGAGTATACCTTCCAAGACAGCAGCAAGGACAACTATTAGCTGTTTTTCCTGCGCTTGGTTTATAGTCTTTAAACTGGTGGACAGCCTGAGCAGAAAGAAGTGCGGGCCAAGAGAATGGTGTCTCAGCAGGCCACCGCAGAGAACAAGCAGGTGCCAGTGTTTTTTTCCAGGTTCAAGGATCCGCAAGCAGCACAAATAGATGCGCTGATGGCCAGATGGGACATGGAGCTGGCCTATGTTTTTCCACCCTTCCTGGTAATTCCAAAAATTCTGAGGAACATACAAAAGGAAAGAGCATCGGTTATAGCGGTACTTCTATTTTGGCCGCGGAAGGCCTGGGTTTGTGAAACTGCTACAAACACAGTGGATGGGCAGGTTCCCAGAAATACCAGATCTCCTTTCACAAGGCAAAGTAAGTCAACCACAACCACCATGGCATTTTACGGCGTGGCTGCTGAATCCGAATCCCTAAGGTGTAAATTTTTTTCTGAAGCAGTTATAAACAGGCTACTGAAAGCTAGAAAATGATCAATGTCCAATACGTATTACAAAATATGTAAAAAGTTCAGGTTCTGGTGCGAGGAACAGGCCAGTCACCTGCTATGTGCAAAACCAAGTAATCTGAAAAAGGAGAAGTTAAATAAACTGGACTTGGTGAGGGCACTAAAAATGTATGTGCAGTTCTCCAGATGACATGGACAGGAACCCTAAAAAGGGTCACACTCCCATGCTGCAACCACCCAGAGTGACCTCCTGTATCTAAAGTTGAGCCCAAAATGAAGTAACCTACCTGCCTCTAACTAGACAAGGAGACAGGAACAAAAAAAAAAAAAAAAGACACCAGGGAATGGGAGGAGCAGGGATTTATACTAGAGGGGAGGTCCCTGGGAAAAAAGTAATCTAACTACAAGGAATGGGATGAAATCCCAATGTGAAGGCTGCCATGGGATCGTAGAAGAAACAAAGAGTTTGTGCTTACTGAAGGAAAGAAAGCAGGACAGAAGGCCTCCAAGGATACTATTGTGAGGTAGATTAAAAAGGGAATTTTGTAAGAACTTACCGTTAGAACCCCTTTCTCTGAGTCCAGTCCAGAGACACAGCTAACCTTGGGATGTAGGAGGGGTCCGCAGGAGCCAGGCACCTATGCTGAAAGTCTTTGGGAGCTGCATCCCACAATGCGAGCGAAAGGACGGCTTAAAAACTCCAAACTTAGATCCTGTAGATTTAGCTGCAGTTGGCAGAAATGTACTCTTTCCACCCGTAGCCTGTTTTATAATGACTTCCAGTTCTGTCCCAAATAGTAACTCGCACTTAAACGGCAAAGTTTCAAGGGACTTTTTTGATTCGCTATCTGCCTCCCATGCCTTTAACCAAAGTGCACTACTAGCTGTAACTGAGGTAGCGGAAACCCTAGATGCCATCTTAGTGCCGTCCTCACCAGCCTCACAAATGTACTCTGCAGCACATCTCAACTTTTCAGTCAATGTAAAAGCTTCCGAATCATGGTGGAGCTGACTGCTCACGGGGTGGGGGGGTCCATCCCCCAAAATCCCCGTCTAAGCAAGGAGCCGGTTAAGACACCCCCAGAGCCCAGGAAAACCTCTTTTAGGCAGAGGTTAAGCGCTGTGCAGAGGGCGCAGCAGCTTCCCTCTGCACACAGAGAGCTGTCAGGATGCGCTTCTGTCAGCCTCTGCTGCGCTCTCAGTGTGTGTGTGAACTTCAGTATGAAGTAACACACTGGAAAACCTGCTATAACTATTTAGATAAAATAAAGGTGCCCATACACGGTCCGTTAAACGGATCCGTTTGGGTCTTAATTAGCATGCATCGTATCGGATCGCATGCCTAGTGCATGCAATGCGATCCGATACGATACGATGTTTAGCTAGTACAAAAAGTGTACTATGTGATGCGCGGGAGCGCGCATCGCATAGTACAAAACGGACGGTCCGGGAACGGACCGTCTATGGGTACCTTTATAAAAAATCTAGCTAAGCTAGCAAAAAATTCCAAAGAAAAAGTGCAGCTGCAGCACAGCTGCTCAGCATTTCACCCACTCCTGTGGGCACCTAAAACAAACTGAAGCATTGTGGGATGCAGCAGGGAGGAGCCTACTCCCAAAGACTTTCAGCATAGGTGCCTGGCTCTTGCGGACCCCTCCTACATCCCAAGGTCAGCTGTGTCACCATACTGGACGAAAGAGAAAAATTGAATACAGAAAGCTTGTGAGCTGAAAAGGACAAGAGCCCCCAAAGGGGTTAAAAACTCACATAACAAGAGCCATGGCAACATCGTGGGCAGAGAAGGGATCTGCCTCGATGCAAGAGCTATGTAAAGCATCGGCACATACCTTCTTCAAGCATTACAGAGTGGATGTCTGGTCCTCAGCGGATGCGAAATTTGAAAAAAAAAAAAAAAAACAGTAATACTTCACCTAATTTTACTACCTAGAAGTGCATTTCAATGTGCATCACCCCACAGTTTTCTTTCGGGTCTTTGATATTTGGAAAGTTTATTACTATGTCAATGTTTTGTAAGTATTAAAACTATGTAATTCATTTCCTGTACTTTTTTTTTTTTTTTTTTTTTTAAAGTACTGCAGGGCATGTTGACAATCAATAAATCAATACGAATAAATGTTTAACATTTCTTAATTCACAGAATATAAGCTTTGCACACAAGCTTCCTGCTTTTAAAAAGAGCAAGACTAATTGTAAAGGCCCATACACACTAGTTGATTTTCAGCAGAAAATCACTCCAAACCGCTGTTTGGAGCGATTTTCAACTGAAATTCGGCTAGAGTGTATGCCCCACCGACGGCCGACTAGCAATGATGCACAATCCCAAATCATTGCTGGCGAAATGGGTCGTCGGCTGGTTTTACCAGCACATCTAGCGACGATGGCTGTTTTTTCAGCTAGGTGTGTAAGGCTGCCGGGCTGAAAGACGAGAGACTGACTGCCCTGCTCCCTTCCTTGTCTGCCATACTCACCATTTCCACCCATCTGCCCGGTGCCTCCATCCCCACTGGTCTGCCCACCCCTCCAGCCCTGCATCATACGGAGCATTACACTGGTCACCAATGTTTTATTGTTTAAGCCAGAAATATATACATTGCTGGCACGGCCAGCAATGTATATATTACTGTCACCACTGGCCACCAGGTGTTAAAGTGAGCCCAAACGGAGTGGAGCTGCATTCACATGTGTGCATTACACACAAAGCCATAAACCAAACTACACCAACATATATATCTTCTCTTATCTCAAAATATCATCCAACACGACCTCTACGCTCCTCCCAAGATCTGCGTCTCTCACCCACACTCATTACTCGCTCCCATTCCCGACTGCAGGACTTTATACGGGCTGCACCCACTCTGTGGAATGCCCTCCCAAGCACAATAAGACTCTCCTCCAGTCTCCAAACCCATAAGCGTTCCCTAAAAACTCATCTCTTCAGGCAAGCTTATCAAATTCCAGAACCAGTCATAGAACCTTGCGTTCTGGTGGAATCGATACTATAAAGAATACAGTATCTATCATTATGTATCAATGCCTATTTCCCTATAGATTGTAAGCTTGCGAGCAGGGCCCTCCTACATTTTGACTGTCTGTAAATACCCTGTTTTGACTGTCTGTAAATACCCTGTTTTGTTTTATCACTGTCCCCTTTGTAAAGCGCAACGGAATATGCTGCGCTTTATATGAAACTGTTAATAAATAAATAAATAAATAAAAATTAATTCAGTCAGTTCCATTTTGAAGGCAGAACGGTTCCACCTCCTTGTCTCGCTGTCCCTGCATCACTAAAGGAGGGAAACCTGGCCATCAGAGCAGGTCCATCCATCCATGGCACGGCTATTTCAAATGACATGCTGGCTTGTGACAGGGAAAACCAGTTGGAGCTTGTGGCCTGGCAGCCAACCAGGAGCTCACGAGTCTGTGCGTCATTTGAAATAGACGCGCCGCGGACAGAGGACTTGCACAGAGACAGCTGGTTTCCCACCTCTCTGCCTGGTTGTCTCCTTTACCGTAGTGCACATAGTAACTTCCCTTAGCACTGTGCATGTAACCACTGGCAAAGAGCAAGAAAACCATAGCAATAAGCATGGTAAGCAGCAATTATGTGGTATAATATGTAATGGGCATTACTGTGTGTGGCATTATGTATAATAGGCCACAAAGCCATGCGCAGATTGTTCTGTTTTTATTAGGTGTTGGGCTGTCTGTGGGGCATAATTTTAATTAATGGTGGTATTGTGGCCTGCATTATTCTTTTGATGGGTGTGTGGGATAGGCCATAAATTTAAAGCTTGCAGGGGGACACCAAACACACTAGTACCCACCCTGGCTGTGACATATTTGGGGGGGGGGATTTTTTATCGTGGTAATGTAAACATTGCTGGCGCAGGTGAATGGATTGCTCCCTACTTGCATGGCTGCAAATAATAGCTTTGCACATGGGCAGAATTTCCCCGGGTGGGGCGGCGTTTACCTGATTGCTGGGCTCAGAATATACGCAGCTCAACAATCAGTTCTGAATCAGGCCCCAAGAACAGAAATGCATTAAATAAAATAGTCCCTGCTCCCACACTTGGAATTCTAACACCACCCATTATGTATATATCCTTTTATAATGAAAGAGCAAAGTCTTTCACCTCCTGAAAATCTCGTGTGTATGGGCCTTATATCCACTCAGACAGCAGGAAAAATGGGACCTTTTCACCAATAATATGAAATATTTATTTAACCACTTATTTGTGTACAAATCTAAATAGCTCTTAGACCAGGGCTGGGCAACACCGGCCCTCCAGATGTTGATGAACTACACATCCCAGCATGCCTTGCATCAGTTTCAGCATGGCCACATAGCAAAATTAATGCAAAGCATCCTGGGATGTGTAGTTCAACAACATCTGGAGGGCCGGTGTTGCCCAGCCCTGTCTTAGGCATACAGTTCTAATTACAAACTATTTCAATACAGGTTGAGTCTCCCATATCCAATATACGTTTTTTTTGGGTTTTTTTAGTGAAACGGAGATAGTGACAACTTTGGTTTCTGGTGATTTCAATATACACAGATTTTGCTTCATGCACAAATTAAAATATTGTATAAAATTACCTTCAGGCTATGTGTATAGGAAACAAAGGCTTTAAATGTGTAGACCATATCTGGTCAACAGATCTACGAAGTCTAGATTGACCATGTTGTTATGGTCAATCACACTTAGTCAAACCAGTCTAGTTAGATGCCTAAAGATAGTTGACTGCGTCTAGACAGACCGTAACGGAAGTTAGACTCTAACATTAGAGCGACAGGAACATGGTCGACATGAGTTTTTCACGTTGTTTCAGTGCGGAGTGTCACAGGAAGACTTTGTATGCAGAGTGCAGCGAGCCATGCTAGGGGACATACAGTGTCTACGGGGAGAAGTCTCATTATTGTATTCCAAAATATGGAAAATTACAAACGGTCATTTATGGACCATTCCCCAGTTTAATATTGTGCATTTTTCATACTGGGAACAAATGCTCTTCACAGCTATAACCTAAAGCAGGGGTGTCCAAAGTTTTTGCGATGAGGGCCAGATTTGGTGAAGTGTAAATGTGTGGGGGCCGACCATTCAGCCTGACATTCTTTGAATCATTAATCACATCAGAATGGTCCCCCACTCTGCCCCCATTCACTGTATGTCCCCCAGCCTGCCCCTTCACTGTATTTCCCGCAGCCTGTCCCCATTCACTGTATGTCCCCCAGCCTGCTCCTCCTTCAATGTATGTCCCTCATTCACTGTATGTTCCCCACTCTGCACCCATTCACTCTGTCCCCCAGCCTGCCCCCCTTCTCTTAATGTCCATCAGTGCCTCCATTCATTGTATGTCCCCAAGCCTGACCCTAATTTACTGTTTGACTTCCCATTCACTATGTACCCCACGCTGCCCCCACTCACTGTATGTCCCCCAGCCTGCCCCTGCTTCCCCTTCTCTGAATGGCCATCACTGCCTCCATTCACTGTATGTCCCCCAGTATGACCATCCTTCACTGTATATCCCCCACTCTGCCCCCTCCCTTCTTTGTATGTTTCCCAGCCCCTTGTGTGAGCCAGAGGAAGGAGAGGCAAAGCAGGCACTGCAAGGACAGGAGATGCTTGGGCTCCCGCTGCTGCCGTCCTCGGCTCTGCATGTTACGGGAGCAAGCTTCCCCCTTGCTGCCCCCCTCCCCAAACACAGCTGTCACTGTGATTGTGGAGTAGGGTGATATACGATTGCAGCAGCAGGGGTAGGACGCCACACACATCTGACTGTGGCGGCCGGCACCTCCTCACTGCAGCAGACAGCAAGGTAAAGGCGCGTGTCCTGTGCTGTGCTTCCCACATCTGATGCTCTGCCCGCTTGAAATTACAGCACGGGCCGCAATTGGCCCCCGGGCATGACTTTGGACATGCTTGACCTAAAATAATCTGCAATACGGTTTGTAAGGAACCTTGCAATGGAGTATGTGCAAATAAATGGAACACTTGACTTTAGGCCACTAATAGGCACAAACATGAAACACAGTGTGCACAATGCCAGTCTTGCATGTATATAAAAACATTTATAAATAGCTACATAAAAAAAAAAAAAAACACACAACACGTTTCCAAACAAACCAGCTTATTACAACCAATAAAAATGCTTTAATTCCTCTTTTTATATGTTCAGCACAGTACATAATGTTGTAATGATGTTATTTGCTTTACGACTAACTGTAAACAGGAGAAAAAAAAATTCAGCAGTCTTTGGTCAAACTATGTAATAAGTAAACCTATAGTAAGTAGAGTCAGTGAGTTATGAGCATATCCACATAAAAAGGTGTGTAATCTAGGTTATCATTCTCCATCCACAACAATAGAACCTGTTCATCACTGCAATTGCACACATTCCTGAGCTGGATCATAAACAGAACGTAGTCATCACCGGATAACTGAGCTGATCCAACACCACACAACTTCTTCATTACTCTAGGTGTCCGGATTCCTGAGGTGGATCATAAACAGAACGTAGTCATCACTGCAGGTGTCCGGATAACTGAGCTGATCCAACACCACACAACTTCTTCATTACTCTAGGTGTCCGGATTCCTGAGGTGGATCATAAACAGAACTTAGTCATCACTGCAGGTGTCCGGATAACTGAGCTGATCCAACACCACACAACTTCTTCATTACTATAGGTGTCCAGATTCCTGAGGTGGACGTTTTAGACTGTAGTTGTTCCTCACAGGTCTATACAGAATACCTGAGCCAGAGTTCCAGATTCATCTCCACTTGTAAAGTTAGATCTTGCATGGGTAAAAAGTTAGGGTTAAAGTACCAGACCTGAACACAAATGTCTTTTCCTCTCATAAGTGCTTTCTTTGTTGTTTTTCCTCGGAGTCCAGAATACAGGTGAAGAGGAAACTAGTACGTAAACAAAACTAACTGCTATGCTGCACATTTACAGTCTAGCACAACATTTTTTTTTTTAAGTTTTTTTTGCCCAAAGTCTATTTTCACATCCCTCCATCAGTGGACTGAACGCCATTTTTGGTTATCACTTGTGTGTGACACCATGTGTTTTCAACGCTAGTCCTCTATATTACTACTACACCAGACCTTAGGGAAATATGTAACCAGTACCATATGTATGTCCTATCAAAACAGGGCTTCTGTGTTAAAAAATAAAGGATCCAACAGTTTTATAGGCCTGTTATACATGTCTCTTTAAACCAAATGTAACTTCATGGCTTTTATTTATTTTAAAACCCGTACAATTAAAAAAAGTTCTAGCACAGTCCAAAAGTGCCTCAAAGAGCAAAGTTAGTGAGAAATAGTATTTCCAGAATTCTGTGTTTGCTCCCCTGGTATATCCTCACTGCCAGGATCGTCTGTAGAGAAAAAGACAATGTTACAGGATCACCAAAGGTCCACAAGCCTTCTACATAACATCAGAATATGGAACTACAACATGTGTGGTGCTTACAAATAAAGGTGTGTACACATGGTGTGATTCTGGCTCTTGGCAGATTTTGACTATACAATCTTCATTTACAATTTTGGCTATGTGCTTTTTAACCTATGGCCAAATAAAATGTACACGTAGACAGTCAATGTCTTGCCTGCACTCACTCTCTACTTGCGATACCAACCTTGCGGGGCCACGCATCTATATATCATGCAGGGTTAACAGCCAATGTTGGCTAACTTACTATATGATTTTGACTATCACACAACCAAAATCATACCATGTGTACACAGCTTAACTTTAGGCAGGCATTTTTGGAATCACTTAACTGTCGAGTGTGAAGCATCTAAATAGCTTTATTTAGCATATTAGAAACTAAAATTATATGTTTAAGAAATCAATGTTAAACTCTATTATTTTAAAAATAATTATATTTAAATATTGCTGATAACTGCAGTCCAATTTAACAAAAACATAAATTCTATTATAAGAGTTGCTTTGCAAATACAAAATAAAAAATAAAATAAAATAAAAAACAACCTCTCTCCAGAATTGCAATGCATGAAATGGTTATTTATATGGCACCACACGGGTTCCTCAGCGCCAGACAAAACATAGATCAGCAAAAAAACAAGTAAATCGTGATTTACAGGACAAACGCAAATTAGGACAAGTACATGATAAATCAAAAACACAGTTGCAGCAGTGGACACTGACGTAATTATAGAAGTAGCCAAGGTATATTCTTAGAAAACCACAAGAGGAGAGGGCCCTGCTCCTGAGAGCTTACATTCTAAAGGTAAGGGGCAGACAGGAGTGACACAGAAGGGGTAGAAGTGAGCATAAACAGACAGCATGGATGGTGTATTGGTTAGAATTACTGCCTCACAGCACTTAGGTCATTGGTTCGATCCCTACCATGGCTCTAACGGTGCAGAGTTTGTATATTCTCCCGGTGTTTGCGTGGGTTTCCTCCGGGTACTCTGGTTTCCTCCCACAATCCAAAAAATATACAGGTAGGTTAATTGGCTCCCAATAAAATTAACCCTAGACTGTCTGTGTGTGCGTGTACATGTGGTAGGGAATATAGATTGTAAGCTCCACTGGGGCAGGGACCGATGTGAATGTTCAAATATTCTCAGTAAAGTGCTGCAGAATGTGTGCGCTATATAAGAAACTGTTAATAAATAACAAACAGAAGGTTAGGATGAGAAACAGAAAGATTCTTTGTAGCATCCTGGGTGATCTGGTGTCTGGAAATATTTTATGTGGTAACAGGACTGAGAGGGGCTGAATGAGTGGTTTTAAGGATAGAAAAGACTAAAGAATAATGCCATGGCAGCATACTGGTTGGCTAGAGGAGATAGATGTGAAGCCCGCCCGACTTCCCGATTCAAAGCACACGGGACCGCCCATCGGGTCAGACATGATGTCTACATGTGTGATTTGCGCCAATATTACGGCCCGAATCATCAGAATTGGGTGAAATTGTGCCCAAATCGCATAGTGTATGGGGGCCTTTAGACATGTTTAGTTTAAAAAAGCACTGGGACATCCAAGAAGAGATCGTGGAGAGAGTATCATCAGCATAAAGGTGATATTGGAACCCGAATGAGCTCACCTAGAGAGGACATATAGAGAGAAAAGGAGAGGACCAAGAACAGAGCTTTGGGGGACACCTACTGTCCGTTAAGGTGCAGAAGGTGGAGTCAATAGAGGAGACAGGGAAGCAGCATACTTTCCTACTTTTGAAAACAAGTTTCAGGGAGATTATAGTTGGTAGTAGAATTTTGCACAGCACCCCATTGAGGGGGCGTGTCATGCTCCATCCAAAGGGTGTGTCTAGTTCCATATATGGAGAGTATACAACAAATGGTGTCTGTAAATGGCGCTGCAGTCCCTCCTTCAAGAGATGATAAGTTTCTATCACCAAAAGGAAACAATCCACCAATCTTCCGTCCAGTCGTATAATAAGGATATAGGACTGACCTGGGAAAAGTTCCCTATGTGCATGTAGCAGTTTCTTTATACTTCTCCCGATCTATGAATATGAAATGGGCATAATACTAAAACTGTTTTTTTATCTATTTGTTTGTACGTCTTGTATTATACATATGCACGATGAAAATTGAGCGGAACCAAGTTGGCAGTAAAATATGCTTCAGAGATGAGCACAAAGGAAGCTCTCACTTCCGACCTGAAAGCCCTGTGCGTTCCACGAAGCCCACCAATCATCCCCATCCAGCGTGAGATACGTATTATCAACCAGGAAGCATCTTACAACAGCGCGATGCGTTCCAAACGTCACCGGAAGTGACGCATTATGACGCGATATGCGTCTCACACACCCGGAAGCGCGGGTAACAGCGTACTAGTAAACGAGTCAGCTGTGACCCTTTGAGCTAGCGGTAAAACCGCAAATGGACTGTGATCATATTACATATGTAATATCAGTATTTGGGGAACCTGTAAGTCTGTGTTTTATCTGTTTTTCCGCTGGATGTATAACCTTATTATATGTATATGTAATGTATATGTTTTTGGATTGGATTGTTAAATGATTTTAACTTTGTCAAATTTTATTGTTTTTCCATGTTTTGGTAACAGCCCTGTACATGTGATACTTGTAACCGGTATATATACCGGCTAGGTGGTTGTGTCCTCCACACCTTGAAAAAGGGCTTATTCAAAAGAGCCCGAAACGCGTTGGTGGTTGGAGGAGTAAGTGAATATCCCAAAGGTTTGTTGGTAGGTGCTGTGTGTGATCTTCAGCAACTGGGTAGCCTTCTATCCGTATTGGAAGGTACCCAGACCACCACTTACCCTGGGATTCCCTTCCCACTTTTTTACCTGTTTTTATCTATTGTTTTTGGAAATAAATTTGGATTTTTACAAGCACTTTGGAAGTCAGCTGTCCCCCTGTGTCCCGTGAGAGGAAGGGTCGCCCATAAAGAAACCTTTCAGTGCACATAGGGCACTTGATCCTGGTGAGTGCACATCTCTAAGGGTTTCCTGTTGGTGGGATTTTGTCTGAATATTGTGTATGCAGAGATCGGGAGAAGTATAAAGAAACTGCTACATGCACATAGGGAACTTTTCCCAGGTCAGTCCTATATCCTTATTATACGACTGGACGGAAGATTGGTGGATTGTTTCCTTTTGGTGATAGAAACTTATCATCTCTTGAAGGAGGGACTGCAGCGCCATTTACAGACACCATTTGTTGTATATTGTTGTATGGTAGAGATTCAGGAATCTCTAGGTGTTTGGTTAGGCTGCAGCAGTTTAGGCGCTATCAATACTTTCTTTTTGTATCCATATATGGAGAGATCGAGACATTTAAAAAAAAAAAAAATAGAAAACTACTGTAATGGAAAAAAAAAAATATTTATTTCATTCAAACCTGCTACCAAAACAAAGCCTATAATGAAAAGACAGGGCCATGAAATGAGTACAGCACTTGCACAATACTTGGCAGTTCTAGTGAAGTATTATATATACTGTATAGTGACAGAGCCAGACACACTAAGTTTTACTGCTGCCCATTATTAGATGAACAAGATCCATTGTATTAACAGGATTTAGCCTAACAATATACAGTAATAAATGCAAGCACCAACGATGACTTCAAAAGTTACCTGCAAACTAGTAAACAGGAAGACAATGGCACCAAGCAATACACTCACCCAGTAATGCTGTGGTTTCCCCTGCATCTTCCTTGGTACTGTTACACTGATGTAAAGTCTCTCCTGCTGAAGAAGTAGGCAGGTTGTTCATTTCACTTCTGTTTTCCTCTTGGGCAAAACTTAAGGTCCCAACAGATAGGCTGCTGCCAGCGATGGATTCTGGAACAGGAACCTCTAGCGTTTCATCAGGTTCCACCTAAAGATAAGAGAGCTAATGAGGCTGCTTCAGAAATAAGACAACACATTTATACCTAGTGTGTGTGTGTATATCTATCTATCTATATCTATCACATACAAATGCTAAATCTGAAGCTTCAGTTGTACATTAGTGTAAGCCAGAGATCACATTTTAATTGTAAATCTTGCTCACACACACCACAGCTTATTGGAATACTGCATCTCCCCCCTGTACACAGGGGGGAATGGAATCTGGTTTCAATGCACTCTGCATGGATTCACCTTAACTTATCAGAGGCCAAACTGCTCCACAAACACTTCTGCCAGCTTATCTAATATGAAATGGGTGGAGACACTCTGGCACATTCCATGCAGATAAAGTGAACCAGGTACGTGCAGGCAGACAGGGGAGGCAAAGCCTTATGGCTCCAGAGTTTATAGATCAATACGATTCAAATAATACAATGATGCAAATTGTTCGTGTTGACTCTAGAACTCTGCACCACAACCAGTGCAGTTCTTCTTTCCTGCCTGGGGTGCTGATCTCTGATCTGGTGCTGGCCAGTATCTCAGTGTTGAGATGTGTTAATTCTAGCACCCTGCGCCTATTTTAAAACTGGTTCTTGATTATAACATTTATAGCTAAAACTCCAAATCTGCCGAGCCCTCTGGAATTGCAGTAAGAGATGACAGGTGAGGCATCCAGCCTCACCACTGATAGACACTTCTTGCAGAGCTGGGGGTGGGTCCACACCACAGCCAGTAATACTGCACAGAAAGACAAACAAGGCATATGCCTCATTGAGCACTGATGGGACACCTTGGATGCATCATGACCAGGATATGCACTGCTCACAGACTGAGGCACAGTCACTGTCAGCAGCAACAGGGGATAGATGATAAGAAACAGGGATGCAGGTAGGAGACTCCATGGACACTCAGACCCACCCCCATGTCTGCCTCCCCCGTCATAGCTGATGACAAGTAAAAGAAGATTTGGCAAAGCTTTCTATTCATGATTTAGGTGTACCCATTCACACATCTGTTCTATGCAGTTTGAGAAAACTATGTCAAGTGTATTAAGCAGGAAAAAAATAAACATGTAAGACCAACAAATGCTGAAGGGTGTAGCAAATGACTCCTGTTCAGTTCCGGACTTCATACTCTCAGTAATAACATGAGTGAGCAGAATAGGTTTTGAATTGCTGTCTGTGTGCGCCAAGGCAAGGAGCACTCTCATGAACACTAGACAGACACTCTTTGGATAAGAGAGATGAATTTCCTATGCAAGAATTTCCTCATTGCATCTATTTGTGCTTCAAACAGGATGCTTGAACCATAGCAATTTAACCTTATTCAGCAGTGCAGATGGCAGCAACCTGGAAGCACGTTTATCAGGGAGCTTATGGGGAGAAGTACTTTTTTTTTATACTCTCACAAGTTCTGTAAAATGGAACACAGACTGTGCTTTGCTAGAACACGATGATCCAAACATCCCACTGCCGAAGAAGAACTAGATGCCAACGTCTACAGAGACACAAAATGTCTGTGCAATCACTTCATCTATGGACTGCTAGAAATCAGACTTCGCTATGATCTAGAAGTGCAAAGGGACCACACAGAAATGAAACGGTTACCTTGTAAACTTCTATATTGTTCACATGGGTATGTCCTACACTAATTGGGGGGTCCATGAGGATATTGACACCAAAAAGTTGCTTGTGACTACCTCCTCCAGGTCATCCTTTTTGACCTTGTGGGATCAACCGACTGACTGTTGACCTAGACACTGTCCACCGTTTGATCCACACAAATGTGATCCTGACACTCTAGGACCAAAGATTAAAAGACCTACGGTCAAAGAAAGCCTATTTACCATAGATACTTGTGGTACAAGCGTCGGAGCTGCCTGTCACTATTGCAGGATGATGATAGTCAGAGGCCTATAAAAGTAGTGGGGAGATGTGAGGCCTTAGAACATACTTACTACCACTTCACATACGCAAACACACCACAATGCCAGGTCTTTCAGGACACGTTTTGTCCAATCATGGCCCATAACAGAGGTAAGGGAGGAGACTATTTCCCAGCTCCCACCATCAGATATCTGGTTCGATGTACCATGTGACTTCACTGTTAGGTAGCCGACGGGATGATACTGTATACTAGGGGAAAGTTGTGGTGCACTGCCTGTGGAAGCAGGAGAATATACAGCAGGGTACTTAGCGTTACTTTTTGTCCAACCACAAAGCGCTGAATGTCTCTTCTGACACACTAGTGTAGCCAGGGCAGCAACACAGAATCCTGCAACTGCTGTTTCAAACTCCTCCTGTGTGAGAGATGCGCTAGGGATGGCTATCGATGGTCAATTTTTGTTAACCATGTATGTTTTTCTTTTGAGTTTAGTGGTTTTACCATTCTATGGTGTCATTTTGATGCTTGTCATCACTGAATGGTACAGATCCAATGGTTTAGTTTCCCTAATTCCTGAAAGCTGCACTGCCCCTGGCTCCTTTATGTCTGTATGAGTGGCATTTTAGGTTGGTTGGAGGCTGTGTCACAGTCTGCTTCAGACATGACTGCTCTGATACCTCTCTTTACTAGGCTGCTGCAACAGGGTATAAAGTTAGCTCTGATTGAATCTTTGAGCTAGGTTGAACCAAATCAGAGTGCAGCCCTCTGATCTGCAGCAATAGCAAGCTAGCTACACCGCTCACAAGGATTTTATCATTGCGTACTGTTAAGCAACTAGTAAGCACCAGGAATCGGTATTTAAAGACAGTCCTCCTGACTCCTACTAGAATGTAACCAGCCTGTGTACATTGTTGTTGTCCAGTCCAATTCCAGCAGTATTGAGTGAGTGACTTGATTGGATCATTCAGATCAGTGCTGGATGAATGCCGGGGCAGTGGCTGAACCCTCGCTACAGTTTTAAATGAAAGGTCACTCTCTGGACCAGAGGGAAGGGGACAGTGGCAGGGGAACAGCATGTGGCTGTGCAGGGGCAAGGAGGGGGATGTTTTTGTGTTATTGAGGCGGTGTCTGTATTTATGTCTTGTGTACCGGACCCGCCGACGCCACTAAATGGGGAGGGCCTGGGCTGCGGTGCCACTAAATGGGGCGGGCCCGGGCCGCGGCGAAGTCCCTGAGCTGCCGGGTAAGCGCTGGGCATCGCCATCTACGGCGGCACCGGGGGAAAAACCACGGGATAGGCAGCAGGCTCTTTTAGCGGGGCGCATTTTGCCCATGGGTACTAGTGTGTCCTGAAGATGGACATAGTGCCCAAAACACCGTAGACAATTTTTTTTAAAGTGAGACCCGAAGTGACGCCTACTATTGGAGAATATTTGTGGAGGATTTGCATCATCCAGGGGGAAGGCCCACGGGCAGGACCATTTATACCCCTGGAGACTGCTGGACGCAGCATAGAAAAAAAAATAAAAGTGCTGAGAGGTTGCAGTGATACAATGTAGCATTGTAGATAAAGCCTGCATTGAAGCAGACAGTGACACAGCCCACTGGAGTCACACTTGCTGTATTACAACTCATCCATATTCCAGGCCAGGAGGCACTGTAGAACAACTCACTGCAGCCACACTGGTTACAGCTTATCCAGTGGAAGCTAAACAACATTTAAAGACACTATTGCAGCTCATCTAGAGCAGGCATTCCCAACCACGGTAATCAAGGCACACCAACAGTGCAGGTTTTAGTGATATCCTGGCTTCAGCACAGGTGACTTAAATAGTACCTGAGTGATTATTATTAAACTATCTGTGCTGAAGCCTGGATATCACTAAAACCTGCACTGTTGGTGTGCCTTGAGGACCGTGGTTGGGAATGCCTGATCTAGAGGATACTATACTTCTCGTCTGCCTAAATATGTGGAACCAGAAGAAAGGTGGTCTAGGGGTTTCTGGCTGGCTGCTAGACAATGAAAAAAAAAATGAAGGCACATGTCAAACTTTTCCATGTCGTCCCTTTGCATCTGACCTATTGACTATCGACCTAGACATTGTCTGCGAGCTATGAGACAGATGAGGGGACAAGAATATAAAGCCATGGCCTAGGGAAAAATACAGTTAGGAAAATAAGAGTGGCTGACTGATGGAGATGAGCAATAAAGAGTGAGAGGACCAAGAAGTGAGGTGTTACGGCTGAGTGACAGAAGCAGAGAGCGAGTACTGCAGTGAGTAAGAGGAAAGCAGACCCTCAGAAGGTAGCAGGGAGTGATGGGTGAAAGACTGGCCATAGCCCTTACAGTGAAGATTCCCAGCAGGCCAGCACAAGTGACTTACTCTTTGTAAGATGTGGCCCTGCCCAAAGTAGTCACAGAGCAGAGCAAATAGTAATCTAATGCTGCCCATACACTTATGCGATGCGCCATCGCCCAGTGCAGCACCCAATGTTGCATGCCATATGCGATGTACATCGGGTGCTGCGGGGTACTGCCTGGCTGGGGAGCGGCAGCATATGACTTTAAAATACTGGACGACCCTCTGATTAGCCGAGGCCGCAGAGAATGAGGGCTCGCTCAGCCAATCAGCGGCCTCACATTCAGGCGGCCACTGATTGGCTGAGAGAGCTCTCTCTCAGCGGCCTCAGCCAATCAGAGGGCCGTCCAGTTTTTCAAGTCATCTGCTGCCGCCGAGTCCCGCCGCCTTAAAGCTCCACCGCTCCGGTCCCTAGCTCCCGCTAAGGTACCGGCTCCTGCTCCTCGTCCGCTGCCGCCGGCTCCAGTCCCCATCCCTGCCCCGCAGCTGATTGCATTGGAGCAATCGCATGTGGTTAAACAACCACATGCGATTGCTCATGCAATTCGATAAATATTATGTGCAGCTCATAATATTTATCGATGCGACATTCGACGGCATGCCTAAGCATCGCGTTGAATGTCAGCTTAGAAATGCATGCAATCATTCGATTTATCGGCCAGATGTGGCCAAAATCGAATGATTGCATGCAATATCTGACATATGTATGGGCAGCATAAGGTGGTCGACCATCTATATCCATTGTGAAATCTGTTAAAGGGACAAGAGTGGGTGTAACAACCTATTGGGTGTTTTTGGGCTACACTGCGGGAGTATCTGTGGTACTCAGGGGATTATGGTAATAAGGGGTTTGTCTGCTTGATTGAGGTTTTGGGGGTTTTGTTTAGTCTCAGTGGGGGAGATGGGGTATTGTGGCAGATGTATTAAGCCTGGAGAAGAGATAAACTGGAGATAAAGTCGAGATAAGGTAAAAAGGAGATTTAGCACCAGCCAATCAACTCCCAACTGTTATTTTCAAACAGTTCATTGGCTGGTGGTTATCTTCTTTACCTTATCTCCACTCTATCTCCGGTTAATCTCTTCTCCAGGCTTAACACATCTGCCCCATTGTTTGAAATGTGGAGGTTTGTGGCAGTAAGTTAAAGGTCTGGGGGCCACTAAAATGACAAGAATATTGAAACCAATGGCTTCATCTAAAATTAATCTCTGATTTTTAAAATACGTAAAGCTTTTGGGGGCCTGAGGTACCCCCTAAACCAGGGCTGGGCAACACCGGCCCTCCAGATGTTGATGAACTACACATCCCAGCATGCCTTGCATCAGTTTCAGCATGGCCACATAGCAAAACTAATGAAAAGCATCCTGGGATGTGTAGTTCATTAACATCTGGAGGGCCGGTGTTGCCCAACCCTGCTTTATATTCAAATTTTCATACCCAACCTCAATCATAGCTTTTAATATAGATAGCAACAAAGCTCCTTTTATGGCTATTAGCCAATCAGCTGTCTCACCAAGATTTTCTGAATAAATAGGTGTAATAGAAAATATAGGTCATCACTGGGAAATCGTAAATAGGCATTAAGCTGCCCATACACGTACCAATTACCCGGTACTTTTTGTGCTAAAATAGCATCGTTGTGCATATGTTGTGCATGGGATGCGATGCTATTTTAGCACAAAAAGTACCGGATAATTGGTACGTGTATGGGCAGCTTTAGTCTAATACAGTGATTGTCAAACTTGGTTCTCAGGACCTCACACAGTCCACGTTTTCAAGGTCGCCCTACAGGTGCACTCATTACTGACTGACACATTTTAAAAGATCCACAGGTGGAGCTAATTTTTTTTACTTGACTCTCTGAGGAGACCTGCAAAACATGCACTGTGAGGGGTCCAGAGTACAGACTGTGGGAACCTGTGGTCTAATAGAAGACTGCCCCACACACAAAATTTCTCTGTTCACAGTTCCCTGTTCATTTCCAAACTTTCATAACACCTTGTGACACTATAGCACAGCTCTAGAAATTGATCTGAACTGTGAGAAAACAAAACCTGAAGATATTATCAATGCATTCAAAATACATTAACTAAAATTATTATTTATAAAATGTCCTCCACTGCAAGCCGACAGAAAACAGAGGCAACCTTGTCTGCATCACTGGCAGGACCTCAGTTCTGAAAGCAACTAGAAAACCTGGTCTGGGGAGAATTTGAACAAGGAAGTAGTCAAATCTCATACAGCCAAAACAGCAACCCTAATGGGGCGAGTTCAGTGCATTTTCCAAGCAATCTGACCAGATTAGAAATGCCCCTACATCGCTCTGTGTATAGGAGTGATAGGGCCGCGCATCGCTATTGCCCAGCAATTAATATCCAGTATTCTAGTTAAATCGCTGGGCAGGGCCAGAGTTCTCACCGGAGAACACTGGCCCTGACAGATCACACAGCACTGACGCTCAGCAAATCTCCCCAGTGTGTAGACCCTTTAAATGTAGACAGGCATAATGCAGACACTAAAACAAAAAGGAGACACTTATAATACTGATTGCAACAATCTTAAACCAATTAGCAATGAAACAACTTTGTTTTACACATGCTAATATATTACAAATAGCATATGAATGCATTGATAACAACAATGCCAGTACAATTAGAATCAGAAAAGTATCACATCAAGATAATGTTCAACTGATAATTCTGCTGTAGACCTGCACAACCCAGCTTGCCCATGCACAGGTGGCAGGGCAATAGGAGACTGTAGCCGCAGCGCTGTCCCAGAGTCTAGTGCAGGAAAATGGCCACAGCACCATTTTCCTTAGCGTCTGCAATATTGAAAAGATAGGTGCAGGGCGAGCGGTGTGGGCTGCTCTGGACTCTGGGGGAACGTAGGAACCACACACAATGCACAATGTACTACAGACCCTACTTACTTTGGAGCTGCCACTGCCCCTCACTCACCAATAGAGTGACAGTATAGAATTTGAATCTTACATTAAAAGGAGGTGGGACCCACTGGGATTCCCCCTAGATCTCTGTTGGCTAGACTGAACTTGCTTGGTATTCCCTGTCATTTCTGCGCCCCTCCCTCGTAATGCTGCAGCTCCCATTTAGTTTTAGGAAGAGAGTGCACCATACAGCAATGAGGTCACTACTTATCACCGAGTGCTACTGCATCCCTGTGGAAGGCAGTAGGTGGTAACGAGTGCAGGATGGGTACGCGGGTCAAGGGGACGCCACATACCAAATTCTCCTTTTTTTTTAACCAAACTCAAGGCCTGTTAATAAAGATGATCCACTAAATAGTGACTTAACAATATAATATAATCAGAAAAGAAAATGCAGTTGCTAGTGCCAAATCAGATATCCATAAATCAGGTCCACACTAAACTATTTCCACACGAAGGCTGCAGAAGTTTTACATGAATGGAATGAGGCCACAAAAAAAAAAGCAATGCCATAGAACAGCAGGTTTGAGAGAATACAATCTTCTTTCATTTGTTACACAATATATGCAACAATTTAATATACCATTATTATTTTGTTTTGTATATGGCTAAAGCTCTACAGTTATTTTCCCTTCCTCCTTGCAGTTGTTAAGCAAGAGCCATTTACCAATGTTGTAATAAGGTTCTTCCTGCCGCATACCAGTTCCTGTTTCCAAGAGACTGTTTTCTTGAGTATAGCTAGCCATACATCAGGATGACCTACGTATGACCAGGACATAGACAGGTCATGGAGCGGTTGAACAATCGATTGTACGTGCTGAAACAGCACCTACCATGTGCTCACTCCTGCAATGAGAGCACGCCTCATCTGAGGGTTGACCTCACAACCCGTGGGATCGCACAATCGTGTGCACATAATCCGTCGCCTGAGCAGTCGGCATTGGACGTTTGGGTGGTTTCATATTTCAAACTGAATAAAAGTCCTTGTTTGTAAATTCTTGGAATAGCTTCAAGATGTTTTTCTGCTAATCTTATTCAAGCTATATATAACAGATCAGAAAATTCTAGATAACCTTATCAGTTTTTATATGAGACCAGTCAGCTGTTTCCATGCATCTGTACTTTTTTTTTTTTTAAATGGATCTGACCATTCAAGCTGTAAGGCTCCCATATACCAGACCAACATTGGCAGAGTTGGACTGGGACATGAAAGTCCCACCAGGGGAATACAGTGGCAAAGGCCTATGTTTGGGGTTGTGGTCAGTCCCCACATTTGTTTGCCTAAATACTAGAGGGTGCATGCATTGCATTGTAGAGAATACACCCTAGTCCTGTGCAGTAAAAAGGGAGCATATTTATAAATGTATAATTCAAGTACACAGTCTGATACTGGGAGGAGGGACCCCCTGGGAATTCCAAGGGAATCATCTGACCTGAACCTTTGTTTTCATATCCAGCTGTAGAGTGGAATACAGTAACAGACTGAACGTCTGCATCCAAATAAGAAATCACTAATGGTTGAGCTACCTTTAAAGTACTTGTTAATCTGAGTGTTACAGTTTTTGATTACAAGGGGACCTCATTAACATTATGCAGGGCCTAATGCGATTTGTTCTGTATGTTTAGGCCCATTTTATTAAATGTACAACCTTTAATACATAGAACATCTTACTCTAATGCTATGCTGCACATAAATTATGCTGAGTTATGAGACAAAGCCTAATTTACTATTTGGTTAAATTAATAACAAACTCATATTCCTCTCCAGCTAGTAATACCAAACCCTCCAACTGTACCTTTTTGGCAGGTACAGTACAGTTTTTATATGGCCTGTACCTTTTTTTGTTTCTCCAACTGCCCATTGTATGTATAGGAAAGGGGGCGTGGCCACCTCCTTTACCCATGTCACTCCCCTTTCCAAAATTGTACCTTTTTTTCTCTTCAGATGTTGGAGGGTATGGTAATACCATAAAAAAAAAAAAAAAAAAACCATTTAAGCCTGCAGCATAAACACAGCGTTGTATTCAATAGTGACACGGTCTCTTCAGCATTACCTGTAACGTGATCCATACCCTATAGCATAAATTGTAATAAATCTCATTGAGCCTTTTTCAGCCAGGTGGTACTGCTCTTGCAAGAACAGGTCCATGATGGGGCCTAACTCAGACCTGATCAAATTTGTTCCCAAAATGGGCAAAACCATGTGCACTGCAGGTGGGGAAATATGTGACATGTTCCGATAGTTTAGGCGAGTTTTGTTTCTGTGCAGGATATATACTGACTGCTTTACTGTTAAACTGCAATTTATATTTCAGTTTGTACACACCTCACTTGCAGTGCACATGGTTTTGCCCATTTTGATAAATTTGCCCTGTGATCAAGTCTGAATTAGGCCCATGAATTATCCATTGCAAGGTGTAACAGGAACAATTATTGCTGCAAAACCTTAGATACGGCTATAAAATTTATTTGTAGACTAAGATGGGTATTCAATCCTTGCCACTATTCGGTTGAATTTACATTCGACCTATTCAATCTAAGTGCCAATTTTTCCAATTTGGAATAAACCTGGATCAGCGAATTACTCGGCAATCCATGTGTTTTATTGAAAATTGTGTCCATTCTAGACTATTTTCTATCGATTCAGATTCGAGTTTATAATGCTGCTTTCATACCACAAAACCTGCTTAGACCAGGTATTTAAAACATTTTTTTAAAACGGGCCAGAGCAAGTTTAACCCCTTTCACATCGCATGTAAATACCTGGTCTAAAGCAGGTTTGCGGTGTGAAAGCAGCTTTACAGTCCCCCACTGGGGTGGAGAATTGTCACTGTTGCCATACATCTGTCCCAATAAAGTACAAAGCCCTCTGTGCAGCACTACCTATTGGTGCCCACCTGAGAAGCCATACCCACAGAACTGCCACCCCCTTTGCCCCCGGTACCTGGCAGCAGACCCAATGACACCAGGGAGAAGAGTCCCAGCACAGCGAAGATTTTTTCCAGCATCTCGGCAGCTTCAGGGCCCCCGGGCAGCAGGAACGGAGCTGACGTCACGGCAGCTCCGCATTCATACAGCCCCCGGCGCAGTATAGTAGTGTAGCTGCTGTGCCTGACGTCACGCTGAGGCAGAGTTCCCGGTGGTGGTGACGACACGATGCACAGACACAGACACCATGCTCCGGAGAAGAAGCGGAGCTGTGTGTGTGGTTCCCGGGACCAGAAGTCAGCGGGAGCAGGAGCGTGAGGCGCGCCGTGCAGAGAGTGGCGGCGAGCACCTGAACACAGAGCACCGGCAACAGGAGAGAGAGGTCCGCGATGGAAACTGCGGCGGTGAGTGACAGATGAAGAGGACCACGCTCCCAGACCCGCAGCACCCCCCCCCCTGGGAAGCAGCCTTTCCTACCCCCACGGACAGCCCCCACCAGACCAGAGGCGCATTCCCTTCGCTGCGCTGCCCGGGGGGATACCATTTCAGACCCGTTCTAGACACACACAAAAAACGGGTCTGAAACGGGTAGGACCCTCCTTTTTAACCGTTTCCAAAAACCGTTTTTTTTTTGGGAAACGGTAAAACCCCTCTGCACCTTTCAGACCGCACATATTACCGTTTTGAAACTGTAAAAAAAAAAAAATGTATGCGCGGTCTGAAAGGGGCATTACAAAGCTGAACCTGCATCGGCGGAAAAACCGTACAAAATTGTCCGTATTGAATAGGTATGTCTGTAACTATTAAAACCCAAAATTATTATGTGTCAATGGAATTGCACAAACAATAATTGTCATATAATTTGCAAACATACAATATAAATAACCAAACAGGTATTGTGCACATTGTAATTGCCATCTAGTTGGTTGTGTAGGTCATACACAGATTGCCACACTTTAGTTAATTCAAATGGCTTGCACAATGATCAGGCAATAAGTGGCCCTCCAGCTGTTGATGAACTACACATCCCAGCATGCCTTGCATCAGTTTTGCTATTTGGCCATGCTGAAATGGATGCAAAGCATGCTGGGATGTGTAGTTCATCAACAGTTGGAGGACCACTTATTGCCCACCCCTGCGTTAGCCAGAACTGGTGGCTGCCTAGCAGTGGAAGCAAATAAATAATAATACAAACAGGCTGCCTTGTCCTGCTACACACCATCACTCTTACTGACCTACCCAAAATCCAAGAGCTTTAATGACATCCAATTTACACATCGGACATGTTCTGTGTTCAAGCAGCCATGGGTCTATACACTGCCGATGGAAAATATGTCTGAGTAAAAAAAAAAAAAAGGAAAATATATATATATATATATAAAATGTTGTTATTAACATCCTATGTCATAGTGTATTAAAAATAATTCAATAACTTGGTTTGTTCCAAATCCCAATTGGTCACAAATATCAGTGCTGTACCCCAATGTCATTCATTAACATTAATACCTCTGTGTTCAAACAACTCCTGTTTACATTACGATTGGTCAGAGAAATGCACAAGAGAGGAAAGATTTTTTTTTTATGACTCGATCCAGTCAAGGGCTAGCCAACTCTAGTCCTCGAGAGCTACCAACAGTTAACGTTTTCCATGTCTCCTCACAGAAGTGAAGTATTTAGCTCCACCTGTGGTTTTTTTAAAATGTATTAGTAATGAGTGCACCTGCGAGGTAAGCAGGAAAACGTGAACTGTTGGAAGCTCTTGAGGACTGGAGTTGGTTACCCCTGTATTAGAGTATATGGGGCAACTTTAAACACCGATTTGGAATCTTAAGACGCCATGTTGCGGGATTCTGGGTCTAATTCTGGTCTATAATCACACCTAAAGTTATTTTTAACCAGCCAACCCTCCCCCAGACCGGGTGGCAAAGTAATCCAATCCAATCATACTATATTTTAGGTAATTAGTGTAATTATTTCAATACGGTCACTTGCGGGGAAAAATACAACACCAGGGGAAAAATACCCATTGGATACATAGAAGTTACGCACTCTCATCTTCCCATTCTTGACAAAACAAATATATATTAAAGACAAAAAGGAGAACAACTTTTTTTGTTATACCCATATGCAACAAAAAATATCATTTTAAATGTGATACAGAAAATAGACATGGTGTAAGTCAAAAGAAGAAGAAAAACTGATGACGATGCAGATATTGATGGTAGGCTGAAGAGTCAACAAAAGAACCTACTAGCAGTCAATGGAAAACATATGGTCTTCCTGGAGTTCTTAGCAGTGTCTTTAACTGTTCTCTAAATGTATTGTGATATCACCGCATGGATATTCTGCATAAGACATCTGTCATTTCCCATGTGCTAGATGTGACACATGCTCAGTGTGTCACATGCATCATCATGCTGATGATGTGCCTCCCATAGCCCAGCGACCTTGTTGAACCTTCTCACTACCATTTCTGCAAATGCAAAAAGATTTACAGAATCTTTCTGGATGTATGCATCCATTTATCTAGTACACGGAACACATTCTAACCTGGAGTATTTTTTGTCCACAAAATTTGGAACTTTCCACTTACTGCATTTACAGGCAATGCAGGACTAGTTCTTCCAGTTCCCTACTAACCAGGCATTTGAAGCCTCTTTTACTTTCATTTGGTAGCAGGATTAATGCATATACCCAAGTGATTCGATCTGCTTTGTGGTAGTGACTTTTTTGGGCATGAACAGACAAAGATATTAATATAGGAAAGGTAGGTACATACTTGCATGGGAGAATGCGAACCACATCTTTAGGCTTGTAGTTTTCTATGCACACCGCACAATTTTCAGCCTCTATGTCAATTCCCTAGGATGACATGAATATGTTTTTAGCAGGTTTGATAATTACAGGTCAGGTTACTACATACATGGCAGTATCTGAAAGCACCTAATAAGCAGCAGCGAGTCACATCCTGGCAAAATCATATTGCAAATATTTATGAGGACAAGCCCTAAATGACGAAAGCGGAAAGTGGAAACGACTACAGCACTGTCTAATATGTACCAGACAGAGAGGTCTGGACAATAAATGCACAAATACCACAAACCTTATTCTAGGAAAAACAACAATTCTTTCCATTTAAAGTAGTGAGGGTTCTCCTTGGGGAATTGGTGACTCACTGGCTATTGTTTAAAGGTTCTTGTACGTAGTTATACTAATTGCGTTACATTAGATTTTTTATTGTGTAATAAAGAAGCCATTATTTCTATTAACGCTACCTTTGCAATCTTCAAAACCAGGTATTGAGGGTATGTAGTGCAACCCCAGGCTCTAGTTCCCTATTGTTCTGTCTCAACATTACTATAAAATAAAGGGGATTAGATTATCTTCTGTCCTTCCATATGCAGCTAAAAGGTTAAGATCCCTACACACGGAGAGATTTGTGCCAGAGATTCATAATAGGAGATTCAGCATGAGAGATTTCAAATCTCTCACAGAATGTGTTTGGCGACTTCAGGGGAAAAAGAAAAAAATTACATACCACCCCCCCTCCCCCCCTATATTCAAGAAACCAGCACCAGGCTCTTGAGCTTGCCCTGGTTCCCAAAATATGGGGGACAAAACGAATAGGGGTCCCCCATATTTTGGGGACAAGCACCAGGCTCCACTAGCACGGTGTGTAATGCCATAGCCAGGGGACACACTTGACGGGGTCCCGTGGCCAAAGCATTACTCTCCCTAACTTGTTAGCCCAGGACGGGTGTTTTTGGGGAGGTGAGGACCATCCAAATAAAGGGGTCCCCCTCTCCAGGGCACCCCTGGCCTGAAGCTATCCCCTGCACCTCTAGGCGGTGGGTGCAGGGTTGATAGCTGCTTTCAAAAGTAATATTGTCCTTTACAGTGGGACTATAGGTCCAGCGAGCATGCCCAACATGCTGGTACTTGGGAGAACCACAGGTACCAGCATGTGGGGCATTAAAGTCCCGCCAGTACCTATAGCCCCCATGTAAAGAAAATATTAAAATAAATACAAACAATAGTTTTAAAATAATTGTATTAAACAGATTCTTCTTTCTTCACCCAGGGGGTCCCAGTCCCCCCAAGGCTTCTGCGGTGTCTTCACCTGGGGGTGGCGGCCCTCTAAGCTCTTTTGCATGGCCGCTGCCTCCCAGGGCTTCAGCATCTTCATCTGTGTTCTTCACCTGGGGGCAGCAGCCTTTTCAGTTTTTTTTTGCATGGCCACCGCCTCCCAGTACTTTTTCTTCAGGAGCTCAGGTGTGCAGTGAGTGTGGATCAGAAGTGCAGAGAGTGGGGGAGGGCAGGGGTCGGGGAGGGGATCTGGGGTGCCGCATCACCCGATCAAAAGGCCATGCTCATCTGCCTGCGCCACACATGTGGGAGATGAGCAGGAGCTCCTGAGCGACTGCTCTTAATTATCTAACCAGGCCATTCTGAATCTTGGGCAGCTTCAGAATGGTGGGGCCGCGCATTTAAATCGCTTTGTGGCCATGCAGCGTTTTCCGGCATTTTCTGAAAAACGCATTTAGAAAATGCCTGAATGTCGCAGTGTGTGGGGCCCATTAGCTTTAGTTTACAGCTAGCATTTACCTATTCCTTTACAAATAACAAAATGGACTGGTTAAACCAAGCTGACTGTCCTATTTATAGTGTGTTATTTTCCTTAGAATTTGCCTATTTTATATGTGGTGTAAGCATTATACAGAATGCCTGGAGTCCACATGTGTGTGAATATATGTGCACAAAACCAATAACAAGTACAAGTGCAATAACATTAGGCTATCTAAATTGGTGTTTCCCAACTTCAGACCTAAGTATATCTTTTACAGGACTCCTCGCAGAATCACTAGTGAAATCATAAGTCGCATATTTAATAGTAATTAAGTAATTAAAATGTGTAATTTCATAATGAATACATGTGCCACAGCAAGTAGCAAAAACATGCACGTTTTGTGTTCCATGATGACTGGAGTCGGGATACACAATTCATACAAATGGTTTCAGGAATGTGCTGGTACAGGTGAATGCCAGAAGCAGTGCTACTGATTTAAGATGAACCATTTCACCTAGGAATTATCCAGTAGTTTGATATGAGCATATTTTCATCTACTTGATGACAGATGATGCTTTATAAAAGTTAGGTGCAAGGAAAATGCTTAACAATGTACACAGGAGACACCTTTGAGAGGAATGCAGCGTCCGAAAAGGAGGATGTGAAGAAATGGGAGTGTAATTAAGCAGGTGCAGTTGAGTGTGACTCAAGAGGAGAATTAGGCCATTTTGCATTATACTTTATGGGGAAGTATATTTCTGTCTGCAATATGTCTAAAAAGTCCAATTTCCACAGTATTTCCCTTAATTTGGGCGTTAGGCTGGTTCATTGCGGTGGATGGGATGTGTACAAATATACACCAGTGTGAATTACCTCTATATTCATCAATCTTTTTGGAAGTGGTCCCTAAATGTTAAAGGGGTCTTCTAACTATTGTAGCAGTGCTAATGCCATTGGCGTCACTAGGGGGTGTGGCCCACACCTGGGTGTCACTCGTGGGGTGAAACCATACAAAGCTGCACTCACCCCTACTTATACGTATATTCATATAGTGGCATTATCCCGGTTTCGATTTCAATGGGACACAGCAGCCTTTTTTTAAAGGAGTTTTTGTCTCCAATTCTGAGGGGGGACATTTTTCTGATATACAGATGAATATTAAGTTTAAATAGAAACTGGACAGTACTATTAAGCAAAAGCATGTGCACTGATTAGCGCTTGGTGTGCCCAGGCACAATGAAATGTCCAGCACCCCCATCACCAAGACTGGCGCTCTCCCTGCTGCTGTCCTGTTGCTGCCAGCGCAGCGCAGTGAAAGACAGACAGCAGTGCCGGCAGCTAGAGGTTCCTCATACTCTCCTGTGACAGCGGATGTTGAAAAGGGGGTGGATCTACACAGGTCCAGGCTAGGGCAGCTGTACAGTATATCAGAAGGAGATCTGCAGAAGCAGAGGTGGTGAGTACTTCCTTGGACATTATGTATGTGGCACTGATGGGAGGGGGGCACAGGTTATTAGTTATATGGCACTCAGGGGGGGGGGGGGGTGGCGGGCATTGTGTATAGGGCACTGAGAAGGGGGGCATTACGTATAGGGCGGTACATATAGAACAAAGCATGGGGCAGTACGTAAGTGGCACTATGGGTGGGCATTCTGTATATGGCACTGGGAATTCTATATTGCACTATGCGGCTAGGCATTATGTATAATGTATGGCACTACTGGGGGTATTATGTGTAAGCATCACTAAAATGCATTTATTTGAAGAGAAAAGAGTGTCTTTTTATGGTGCACCTGGAGAGAGAAATGTGTTTGTAAAACGTCACTTTTATTTAATTCATTAAAAATGGTTGCGAAATATAAAAGAAAATAAGACAAGACATGAGACAACATATAGTGGTATAAAAAAGGATAAAAATCCTTCACCTAGTGGAAACCCCACTGTCTAGTCTCCCAAATGACTTTAATTATATTGCTGTTCGGCTGTGTTATTGTTAACATAAGGTTGTAACGTGGATCAGGGTTGCTACAATAATCTACAATGTTCTAGTAAACCCTGGGCTCTCTCTAGCAGCCGCTAGCAAACGCCTGAGCACGGACACAGTTCCGTCTCAGCGTTGCTGCTGGCTTGCTGGAGCCAGTGGTGCCACGTCCTGTGTTCTCCCACCGAGCTGTGTCTAAGGGGTGCCTACGTGCACTCCCTTGCTCAGGTAACCCCGAACGCAGCCAACAGTTCAAAAATTACAATTGATAAGTGGGGAGGGGAGAGTGGGGTATTAGACACACTAGGTGTGTAGTTAAGTCACTAGGTGCGCCAGAACCGGTAGTGTCCCTGTTTGTTCTAAACCCACCTGAGCAAGGGAGTGCACGTAGGCACCCCTTAGACACAGCTCGGTGGGAGAACACAGGACGTGGCACCACTGGCTCCAGCAAGCCAGCAGCAACGCTGAGACTGAACTGTGTCCGTGCTCAGGCGTTTGCTAGCGGCTGCTAGAGAGAGCCCAGGGTTTACTAGAACATTGTAGATTATTGTAGCAACCCTGATCCACGTTACAACCTTATGTTAACAATAACACAGCCGAACAGCAATATAATTAAAGTCATTTGGGAGACTAGACAGTGGGGTTTCCACTAGGTGAAGGATTTTTATCCTTTTTTTATACCACTATATGTTGTCTCATGTCTTGTCTTATTTTCTTTTATATTTCGCAACCATTTTTAATGAATTAAATAAAAGTGACGTTTTACAAACACATTTCTCTCTCCAGGTGCACCATAAAAAGACACTCTTTTCTCTTCAAATAAATTTGTCCCTTTCGTGTCTATGGTAGCACACCTTCATACCTACTAATAAATTGATTGTTGACAATACACAATGAGGGTCCATTTTCGAATGCAAATCAATTTAAATCTGTGCGACTGATTACACCTCTTTCAAGCTCCCCATCACTAAAATGCCATGTGGAGGGGGCAGGCGAACACAAAATTTATAGTTACCCCACTGTGTGTATAGTATTACCTGGAAGTGCTAGACACGCTGGCACACCCAGGACAGAAAGCATATTTGATCATGAAACCCTTGACAAGCCGGTCATTGAAAAGTAATTAAAAGCCTAACTGTGGGCCAGAAGTTGTAAGGGGCAATATTGTGTGCAGAACATAAAATTATGTCTGGGGCATACCTGCATGTGGCATAATATGTAATGGGCATTATAGTGTGTGGCATATTGTATAAGGAGCATTACGGTGTGTGGCATATATATGGGGGATTAAGGTGTGTGGCATATTTGTAAGGGGCATTACAGTGTAATCTGTTTGGTGCATTACTGTAAGGAGGAAAATTACAAATAATGGGCCTGATTCAGACCTGATCTCTGCTGTGCAAAGTCACACAGTGTTGGATTATTGAAGGACTGGGTATGCGTACAGTTTGTAGCATTTTCTGGGAGCGTCAGAAAAACTGCAGGCATGCCCAATCGTTTTCAGGAAGGGTCTGTGACATCAGCGACAGCCCTATAAGCCCTTCTGTGTCGCAGAGCTGTGGAATGGCCGAGTTACGTAAACTTGCACAGACTGGGAACATCATTCACTGGAAGCGAGTTGTGTATGGATTTGCAGCTGTACGTTGATCAGAAAATTTTTCGCAAGCTATTTGTAGACTTGTAGGCCGGTATTTCACTCACACAAAATTGCAGTAATTAGGTTTGAATCAGGCCCAATGTATGGTGCATGAATTAGCAATGTTTTTGTTTTATCCTGTGGAGGCCAATGTCTGGGAATGTAGGGTGTAAAACAGGTATAGAGTAGTCTCTCTACAAAGCACAGCCCTTGCATTGAGGCCACACCCCATTTTGGAGCGTGTTCTTTTTTTTTTTTTTTTTACCGGCGGTGCACACCCCAATGTAATGTGCTGTGCAAACCTGTGTATCTATTTAGGAATGTAGCAAGAACAGTACACCTGCCACCCAATGTGCCGATACTAATATATGTACCTACATACGCAATAAGTAATGCAAAGGGCAGCTATCCCTATAACAGCGGCCCTCTGCATGACAGGAGGAGACCCAATGTGGGGTGGGGACACAGTGAGTCACTACTTCGGGTGACACTACCCCTAAAGACGCTTCTTGCCAATGCCTTTCTCCAGCATCTTTTTACTACGGTAGTTTCATTCTGTGCTTTTTTTGACCAAGGAAATGTGTTTCTTTTGATGACTTCTCTGCATTGGTTACAGTTATTTCCAAAAAGCAGCACTGTGTAATATCCAAAAGCAACAGAAATATCTAACAGAGTGATCATCTAAAATATAACCCAATATATTGCATAGAAAAGCAGAAGAAAATAAAGGAAATGCAGTTCTTTAGATAGGAATGATGGTATATACTAGCTGGAATCACCTGAGGCTGGAATACTAGTATTATTTTAAGAACTTACCTTTTCCCCCTTCTTCACCCTGTGCAGCTGAAGTTGGCTGATTGCTTTTTTGGTTTCTTTACGGTTACCCTTTAATGACAAGGATACACACAATATATGGCTTCAGATGAAAAATAGTATCACATGCAGAATGAATAGTCCTTAACACAGTACTGACCACAGCAGTGGGTTATATTTAGGTTAAAGAACTACTACTACTGGGATTTATTGTGCTGTAATTACTGTTTGTAACACTATTAAAAGCATGCATATGGGTACAGCACCTTTCCCATTACTCCCATCCCTCTCAGACTTCTGGACACTGCCTGTTCTATTCACTATGTCTATGTAGGGTCACCCACTGCCATAAGGCGCAAGTTTTATTGCCTGTGCCTTGAATGGCACCATTGGTTGCACCAGCCCTGTGGCATGTGCAATATCTCTATCTGACCCTGTTCTATGCTTGCGGCTGCAGATTATGCCCACTGAATGGTCAATTTGTGCATGCCATGTACTAGTAGCCACCTCCCTCTCACCACCATCTTCCGCTACAGTCTCGCCCGATTGCAACAGCACCTCTGTGGGTACACTAAGTACTGCACTCGACGTAGATTTCTACATTTTTGGTGCATGCACAGTTGCAGTTATCTTTCAACTATGTGAGCATCAGCATTGGGTGTGGATTGTGTGCTACTCAGAATGAGGCCCCAAACGCCATCTTCACATCATTACTAGCTTATCTCAGACATTCTCTTGGACTAGGCTCAGCATGTGCCAGCACAACACAGTTTGCCTATACTGGCTGAGTATCCCTTATCCAAATTATTCCAAAAACTATAGTTTCCAGAATGTACTATTTTTTTTTCAAAAAGACTACTGGATACATCTGTAACTGGCACTACTGGGAACATGATGAAGCCGCTGACCAGAAGGCGGGGAAACGCGTCATCGAGCGTCACTTCCGCAAACAAACCAACACCACGTGAGCTGGGGAGATATCTGCCGGAGCTGTGAGTCCTAGAAAGAAGCTGCAGAATCGGGAAGACCAGCAGCTGGGGACCCGCTTCAGGCTAGCAAACCCTCACCCATCTGTGGGCAACAAAGCGCCGCATTCGCTGAAAAGCCTAAGTATCACATTATCCTTTACTCAAATATGCTGCTTTGCCTGAATGAATGAGCACCCGCAGTTTTTATATGGAGCAATTTTAAAGGCCGTTCTGCATTTGAGCCTTACTGTGTGACTGACTAACACGCTTGCAGTTAACATCTATGCTTATCAAAGTGTTTCAAAAAGTTCTCTGGGACTGTCTAAATATTGAGAGGATTCAAAGTTACCAAGCCTCAAATTCATTATATGCTGCAGCCTAATTGGGCAAACCTAGTTCTAATGGTAATGGAACACTGAGTCTAAGGCATACATCATAGCCTAATGAAAGAAACCTTTTTTTCTTGTCTTTTTTATGGCCAGAAATTACTGTGCACATTTTAATAGCTCTACCGGTCGGTGGTATTGTTTGTATTGTTGTGTATATTTTATTTAATTTTTTTATAAATTTATAAATTTTTCTTGATTACTAATTAGTGTGGTCCATTAGCGCCGTTTACTTGTTGTGAACATGATACATAACTGGCACTACTAGGGGACATCTGTAACTTGTACTAATGGGGGCATAATATGTACCTGGCACTAAAAGAAAATTATTGCTTGGCATTCAAATTCAGTGCCTGAGAGGTTTTAAATTTTTATAACCTTGTTTCATGCACAAATAAAATACATTTGTGTGTATTTCATAAGTTTGATGTGTTTATACAACAATGCAAAATACCTTATTCAAAAAAAATAAAAAATTCCAATATCCATAATAATCTATTATCCGAAATAGTTTTGGTCCCGAGTATTTTAGATAAGGGATACTCAACCTGTATAACCATTTGCTGAAGTACGGGGGAAATCAGTATGTTGGTTTTAGCTAAACTGTTACATTGGGATTGATTTCATTACCAGTCTATAATAAATTTGGATTTTAGGTCCTACCCAGCTTGGGGTGTGGTATAGGGGATCCCGACAGTCATTATGCCGACTGGCCGGACCCAGACAGCATGGCCCCTTGCGGGTTTGCTGCGCTTGCCACACTGTGGTCACGGTGGCTCGCTATGCTACGTGAGCCACCTATTCTATTCTCCCTCTATGGGGGTCGTGGACCCCCACGAGGGAAAATAGCCGGCGGCCGTCGGGAACCCAGCTGTCTGTTTTGACAGTTGGTATCCCGACTTCGGGTGAATGACTGTCAGGACCCCGTCCGGCACCCCCCGGCTTGGCATAAATGATACCAGATAATATAGATCTGAAAGATCATCTACAAAATCTATATTCATACACAGTGTTACACACCTAAAACTATATGTGATGTAAATTAGGGAAAACATACAATAAAAGCAATGACTATTATTGATCAGTTTAGTGGCACTTAAGATTAATGAATAAATTGGTTGCAACATGATTGTATTTGTAAATCAGCCCCAAATTCTTGTACAGCTTTGTATATATGCACATACAAAGCTGTACAAGAATTTGGGGCTGATTTACAAATACAATCCTAAAGCGCACAAACATGTTGCAACCAATTTATGAGCATAAGCTACATACAGTGCAACAAAAAATAACCACATATAGTCTGAGCTAAAAACTAATATAAGTCAATGGCCATATTTACCTGATTGCCATACTTGGCTCCAGTGTACAGGAAGCGCTGCACATAGTAGAATATTAGCCAGGCCAGGGAGATGATCATCATGGTAATAAATGCAATGGCGACAAACACCACCGACTGTCCACTGATGACTTCCTGTACAAGGCGGGTACCTACAGTGATTACCATTTTTACTGGTATGTTTCTTCTTAGAAGCTCCATGATGTCCATTCCTTTTGGATAACTCACCATTATTACCACTGTATTACCAGTTCCTGCAAATGATAAAACAGCCATGATTGGCTTGAATACAGCAATACTATTATGTAGCAACCAAAACGGAATAGCCTCTAAGATGCCACACATGTGCGGGATATTGTGCAAGTCTGTCCATTTTATGAAAAAAGAAATTAACAAGGCAAAAAACAACCCTCCCTGTGTAACACCCCCCCCCCCCCCCCATCCCCTCACCTGACTTTGTACAGGTTAGGCTCATAGATAATACTGTAAATCATATTGTTACACTGATTTTTTTTACATTTCTTTGCACATATTGATAAGTTCATAAAACGCTAATCTTTATTGAGAGCAAATAAAATAAAAACAAACACAAGACTGACTGGATTCAAACAGGTACTTAAAGTGAATAGAGATATTTTCAGTTAGCAGATAAACCACACAGACTTGTTATCTCTGTATTTCAGGCCAAACTACATTCGATGGATCTAACAGACAATGGGAAGCCTGTGAAGATGAGCAACGCAAGAAATAGGAGCTCTGTGTAGTTTTCAGGAAGAGCCATATGAGAAGTTATAAACAGTTCGAACTGTACATATACTGTACTAAAATCTTAGAAATGAAAGAAATATAATTAACTCCTGAAAAGAAAAACAAAATGACTTGATAAACTTCTAAATAAACAGAAACATTTGGGAAGGAACGGTATCTGAAATCTGGTGCACAATGCATAAACCTTGGACAAGTGCTAGAGTAGAGCGCTCCATAAACAGTCACTCCCTTGGCAAAACTATGCCACCTTGGGAAGTATGTTATGCGTAAGAGAAGTGTCCCAAAGCATAGCTTAATCACCACAGAATGTTTACACTATTAAATGCACTAGGAGTATATATTTAGTGTAGTCAAGTGTATGCAAAAAACAACCGCAAAACATCTAAGCATTAAACTAGGATTCCAAGATACCTTTGTACACTCGGTTAGGCAAATGAAAGAGCGAGATTGCACACGATAGATATATAGAGAATATTGATATAATTATATATATATGCAAAAAGTAGACTTCTTTCGTGGATTAAAACTTAGTGAGAGCTCTCAGCCAATCAGAGAATGGCCAGTCATTTGACAGGTATTTTAAAAATCTAGCTATTTAAAGCGTTAGGACCCGCTGCGTCCTACTGATGAGTATCACTGCAGCACCCCGTTACATGTGATAAATCGCAAGCGATTTATCACATGTGAATTGGCTCATCAAGTGCCAAATTGGATGTGGAGCTGGCGGGCGGGTCACAGGAGAATTAGTTCCGACTTGCTCTAAGGACAAGTCGGCCTAATGTATGGGGGCCTTTTTTCTTCACGTGCCGGCAATCTGCTATTTGAATGTTTGTTTAGATTGGAGTTTTATTGCCTGCCTTGTAATTGGGGAGGGGGGGATTGCGCAGCCTTTGATTAGTGGTATTGAGTTCACATGAACAGTATCCATCATTCATAAGGGAACTTCTCTAGGCTGTTGAAGCCTGGGCTTTTGGGTTATATTCAAAGGGTGTTATTTAAAAGGGTGATATAATGAAACAACATATTCAAGACTTAAACAGGATGAAAACAGATGAAACCATCACCAAAACATCTTCACCCTTTTGCAATAACCTCTAAAATTTTACGTATGTACCCAACTTACATTCCAATATACTCACACGGTCACTATGCTGCCTGTTTGTGTATGTGATACAGCAATTATAATAACAATCTGCTTCTATATTGTACTACCTGTGTTTGAAAATGTAGACATTGATGCCTTGCTAATTGGAGCAATATTAGGCTGGTGTCTGCTTCACCAAATACAGGGTAACTCGACAACTTAAAACATTTACTTCACTGCAAACCATAGCATTGTGTGCAATCTATGGTCAGCTAACTAGTCAGAGTGTACATATATGTAGGGTTTAGAAATGACTATCTGAGCAACACCAGTAAGCTGGTATTAACTATCGCAGGGCTCGACAAATTTCTTTAAAATCTATGAGCCAGGATTAAAATGTAGGAGCCAGATAAAAAATAACAGGGACAGTGCTCGCCGAAGGTGTGCCCCAAAAATGTACACACACCATAATGTCCATTACATATACCACACGCCGTAATATTCATTACATAGAATAGCACATGCCAGCATTACATATGCCACATAAGTTTTGCTTACCTACATTCTCGTTGCTTTGGGTTTTATGCTTGGTACCATGGGTTAACATGCTCTTCCAGGGGTAAATGCTTGTTGCTATGTGGTTACCATGCTCTGCCACTGTGGGGTTAACTTGGTGTGCCACTGTGGTGTTAACTAGGTCTTTCTCCTGCAGGCAGGAGATTAGTGTTCCCGCTAGGCTGTTTTAGCGGGGCGCTGCGCCCTGCCCCATTTTTAAAGGGCAAAATGCACCCTGCCCCTCTGGCAGCGCCCCACTAAAACAGCCTCACAGGGAAGTCCCCGGTAGCACAGTGGCTTCGGAGGGTCCGGGCACGCCTCTTTGAGGACGCGGCGGCGGCCCGGGCACGCCTCTTTGTGGACGCGGCGGCCCGGGCACGCCCCCAGCTGTGACCTCGGCGTGCCCGGTCCACCCCCCGGCGCCCTGCCCGCTGTCACTCCTAGAGTGAACACTAGGAGATGCGGGTTGGGCTGAGTGGGGTGATCATGCTGCTGCGCCAGCGGCACTGCCAGGTGGGGGGTGGCCGCAACGGCTTTCAGCGTGGTGACAGCGTAAGCTCCTACACAGAGGCGGCTCCAGCAACCGCAGTGCTGAACATAGACCGCGGCTACTAGTATGACGAGCCCTGTGCAGGGAGCAAGGAGTCGGCACCAGAGTAGTGCACAATGAGGAGCATCAGAGCTGGAGACCAGGGCAGGTGAAGGCCCCCGTATCACAGAAGGCACGGCGCAGCTATGTTAAACCTTGCGCCACATCAGATCCAATCAGGAGCCGAGCTACCACTGCCACTCCTGATTGGCTCCTGAAACGCTCACCGCGACGGACCTGCTTCTTGCCCCTCTCGACCGCACCACAGAGCACAAGCCCACCCGGCCAAGACCAGATTCTGCTTCCTCCCGCAAAAAATCTGGTCACCAGGGAGCAGAATCTGGTCGCCCTGGCGACCGGGGTTTGTCGAGCCGTGAACTATTGCAAGTCTAATATAACTCTCTATGCCTATATAACGCTGTTCAAATACATTATGTACAAACTATTGCTCTGTATTGCTCTCCATGGTCTTCTCTCAAAATCAGCCTCTTCTCTCCCTCTCCCTGAAACTCAGCCCTCTATACACATTTCTGCCTCATGACCCTCTTAGTAACACTCATGAGATTTTTACATCTCTCTACATTAACAATAACATCCACAAACTGTCGCCATAAATAACATTCACAAACCACCTGCAGCTGCACCTATCTTTCTCTACGGCTTCTATTAGCTGGTGAAATTTTACTTAATCCAGGCCCCAGCTGCTTGCCCTGCTCGCAGGCACCTAACTCTCAGGAACGTAGTAATCCAGCTAACCTCATAAACATCAAATGCCTCCCTTCAGCCCCCAAATCACTAAAATGTGCGTTATAGAATGCACGCTCTGTTGGTAACAAATTAACATCCATCCACGGCCTCTTTTTAAACAATTTCAACCTGCTGGCTATAACAGAAACATGGCTCTCAAAATCAGACACAGCCTCCCCTGCAGCCCTGTCACATGGTGGTCTCCACTTCACACACACCCCACAGGCCTGGTGACAATCCCAATCCTTCACATAGACAGTTCTTCCACAGGTTCCATCACTCACATTACCATCATATGAAGTACATTCCATCAGAACTTATACTCCATTCTCACTCCGTGTTGCAGCTATCGCCCACCTGGGCAGCCAACACAATTTCTGGAAGATTTTTCTGCCTGGCTCCCTCATTTACTTATTTTCCTCTGACATCTCAACCATCATCATGGGTGACTTTATTGATAGCCCAATATCTGCTGCTCATGCCTCCAAACTACTCTCTCTAACCTCCTCTCTCGGCCTCTCCCAAAGAGGACCGACTCCTCTACTCATTGGGAGGGCCACTGCCTTGATCTTGTATTCACTAAGCTGTGCTCAGTGTCTGAATTCACCAACATTACTTTCCCTCTCTCAGATCACAACCTTATCACCTGCATGCTGTCCTCTAGTACTTCAAACTCAAAAACACTGAAATCCTTTAATTCACCTCAAGCCCGCAGAAATATTAATGATATTTAGTGTTCCTTCTAGGAACCAAACAGGGCAGGGCGCTGGAGGGGCGGACCGGGCACGCCAACGTCACAATTGGAGGCGTGCCCGGGCCGCCGCGTCACTGAAGGGGGCGTGCCCGGGCTGCCGCATCACTGAAGGGGGTGCGCCCGGGCCGCCGCGTCACTAAAGGGGGCGCGCCGCGTCACTGAAGGGGGCGCGCCCGGGCCGCCGCGTCACTGAAGTGGGCGAGCCCGGGGCGCCGCGACACTGAAGGGGGTGTGCCCGGCCGTAACTAAGTCCCCGAGCTGCCGGGAAAGCACCGTGCACCACAATCTATGGCGGCGCTGGGCTTCACCGGTGCACTCCGGCGGGCAGGCAGCAGGCTGTTTTAGCAGGGCGCTTCTAGAGGGGCAGGGCGCATTCTGCCCTTTAAAAATCGGGCAGGGCGCAGAGCCCCGCTAAAACAGCCTAGCGGGAACACTAATATTAATTTTCAAGTACACTCCTCCTCACTGCAACAACAGCTTGCACCTATTTCTGCATTTACTACTCCTGAGATGGCGGTATCACACCTAAACCTAACTCTTAAAACAGCCCTGGATGAAGTGGCTCCAGTTACCCACCACACTCCACGTAGGCCTAGACGCCGACCATGGCACTCTAAATTAACAAGGCACCTACAAAATCTTGCACGCAAAGTTGAGTGTAAATCTTACAGTCCAATGGATTTCTTTACAGAAAAAATACTTTCAGTCCTATAGTTATGCCCTGGAAACTGACAAACAAACAAACATACATATTTCCAAACTCTCATTTCTGCTCAAGCTTCTAACCCAAAACATCTTTTTAATACATTTAAATACCTTCTCATCCCTCCCTCACCCAAGCCACCAGCCACTATCCATGCATAAGATCTTGCTTCCTACTTCAGCGATAAGATTGACAAGATCAGAGATGAATTGGTATACTCCCAACTCAGTTGGTGATCTGCTCAATTCCATACCTGAGCCCTCTGATGCATTTACTTCATTTGATCCCACGAATGAAGATGAAGTATCTGCACGTTTCTCTTCCTCCAACTCTACTACCTCTCCTTTTGACCCTATACCCTCACAAATAAGTAAATATTGGTCTCCTGTGCTCATCCCAATCTTAACTAAAATCTGTAACCTCTTTCTCTACTGGTGTCTTTCCTTCATTGTTCAAACATGCTATTACTCAGATTCTGAAAAAACAGAATTCTGACCCAAGCGTTCTCTCAAACTACCGTCCCATCTCTCAACTTCCATGCACCTCCAAACTTCTTGAAAGACTTGCCTACACTCTCCTCACACACTTTCTTAACTCGCACAACTTACTGGACCTGCTTCAGTCAGGCTTTCATGCCCAACACTCCACAAAGACAGCACTGACTAAAGTTGTGAATGATCTGGTCACTGCTAAGTCTAAAGGCCACTATTCACTGCTAATTCTTCTAGATCAGTGGTTCCCAACCCTGGTCCTCAAGTACCCCCAACAGTGCACATTTTCCAGGTGCACTCATTCAGGCACATTTGAAAAGATCCGCTAGTGGAGCTAATTATAGCACTTGTGATTCTGTGTGGAGACCTGCAAAACATGTACTCTTGGGGGTACTTGAGGACCAGGGTTGGGAACCACTGTTCTAGATCTCTCTGCTGCTTTTGATACTGTTGACCATACACTTCTCATACAAACACTACAATCCCTAGGTCTTAAAAGAAACAGCCCTCTCTTGATTCTCATCCTACCTATCTAACCACTCCTTTAGTGTTCGTTTCTCTGATTCTACCTCCTCTTTGCTATTTCTTTCAGTTGAGAGTACCTCAGGGTTCAGTTTTAGGTCCTCTGCTTTTCTCAATCTATACATCATCTCTTGGCAAACTAATCAGCTCCTTTGGATTTCAGTATCATCTGTATGAGGATGATACTGCGCTCTACCTATCCTCCCCGCACCTGCCCCATCTGTATTGAGCCACGTGTCTGAATGCCTTGCTGCCGTTTCATCCTGGATGTCATCTCGCCACCTCAAACTTAATATTTCAAAAACAGAATTTGTTATATTTCCGCCAATAAATAGTAGTTGCCAACCTGATATCTCTGTTGCTGTTGAGAATATGATAAATCACTCCTACCTGTCAAGCTCGCTGCCTATGTTATCCTTAACTATGAACTTTGCTTTGTACCTCACATTCAATCAGTCTCAAAATCATGCCACATGCACCTAAAAAAAACATTCAAAATTCACCCTTACTTTACACAAGACACTGCAAAAACTCTAATCCATGCTCTCATCATCTCACGCGTTGATTATTGCAATAGTCTCCTGATTAGCCTTCCCCAATACAGACTCTTACCACTACAGTCCATCATGAATGCAGCTGCGAGACTAATCTTCCTAGCCAGACATTCATTGTCTGCAAAGCTACTCTGTCAGTCACTTCATTGGTAACCTGTATTCTACCGTATCCAATCCAAAATTATTTTACTTACACACAAATCCATAAACCAGATTACACCAACATACAGATCTTCTCTTATATCAAAATATCATCCAACACGTCCTTTACGCTCCTCCCAAGATCTGCATTTCTCATCCACACTCCCATTCCCGATTGCAGGACTTTCTTCTGGCTGCACCCACTCTGTGGAATGCCCTCCCAAGCACAATAGACTCTCCTCTGGTCTCCAAACCTATAAGCGTTCCCTGAAAACTCATCTCTTCAGGCAAGCTTATCAAATTCCAGAACCAGTCACGGAACCCTGCATTCTGGTGGAATCGATGCAATAAAGAATATAGTATCTATCAGGGCTCGACAAATACCGGTCGTCAGGGCGACCAGATTCTGCTTCCTGGCGACCAGATTTTTTAACAGGGAGGGAGGAAGCAGAATCTGGTCGTGGTCAGGAGCATTGCAGGCAGATCCCTCCTGGCAGACAACCGGCAGCGCAGGCACAGGCGCCCGACCCTTTCCCCATTCTGCTGGAAGTCTCCCCACCCTCTCCTAACAGACAACCAGAAGCGCAGGCACCGGTGCCTGACCCCTCTCCACTCCTAAGTGACTTGCGGCACCTGACCCTGCCCTCTCCTCCTCCTAAATGAGCCGCGGTAGCGTAGGCTCCAGTGCCCGACCCCTCTCTCCCTCCTCCTGCTGGAACCTGGATGTCAGCAGCAGCGCCTGACCACCGTCCCTCCTGCTAGAGGTCAGCAGCTCAGGCACCGGCGCCTGACCCCCCCCCCTCCTAAGTGAGCCGTGGCAGCGCAGGCACCAGTGCACGACCCCTCTCTCCCACCCCTGCTAAAACATGGAAGTCAGCAGCGCGGGGCAGTGGTGTCTGACCCTCCTCCCTCCTGCTGGAAGTCAGCAGCACAGGTACCTGCACCTGACCCCCTCTCTTGCTGGAAGTCAACCCCCCGCCTAACTGGCACCAGAACCTGACCCCCCTCCTGCTGGAAGTGGTGCCCAACCCCCTCCCCCTCTCCACTCTCCTCACTCAGTTTGAGGACTGGCAGAACTTTTAAAAGTTCGGTCCTCAGTCCTCTTTCCCCAGAAGCTGCAGGACCAGGTTAATTCCAACCCAAGGCACCAGCATGGAGAAGCGGTGGCCTATGCCGGGGATCAGGCGTGGTGGGCGGCACTGGAGAGCCTGCCACCAGTGAACGGGAGGCCTGCTGGTAAGAAGGATGCCTGCATCCTCTCCCATCTAACCACCTGTCGTCCTCTCATCCTGTCACATTTCAAGTGACCCTTTCAACCACACCCACTCCCATTCCATCACCTTACACCCTTTCGCCACCCTCTCGCTCTCCTCCTAGCGCCCCTCCATCAACTCCTCCTGTCTCCTAACCCCCTTTTGCCCCATCACCTCTCCCGTCACCTGACCCTGTCTCCTCACTCCCTCCTGTTGTCTCACCCACTTTTGCCCACAGTCACCTATCCCCTCTCACCTCACCCCCAACCTCTTTTTGTCACCCATCACCTCATTACCCTCCTCTCACCACCTGTTATTTTCTACTGCCTCCCCGTCACCTCATCCTCTCTCAGCGGTGCAGGACCTGTAATGGCGGTGGCCAACCCCCCTCCCCCCCTTGCTTTTATTTGTGGGCGAGTTATGGGGCCCAATTATACGTTTTGTACTGTTTAAGGTGATGCTTGCTTCTGTATCACACAGTACAGAAAGTATGTGCAGCATGTAGTTTTTGAACTAGATAGAATTGCATCTAGTTTATAACGCATGCTGCTGTAGCACATCACATGCATTTTGAACTAGTTACGATGTGATCTAAATAAAAACACACGGTGTATGGGCACCTTTAGTATGGCTGGCTCCTACACTTTCATCCTCGCTCCTAGAATTATAAAAAAAAATTGTCAAGCCCTGGTATCTATCCTTATGTATTAATGCCTATTTCCCTATAGATTGTAAGCTTGCGAGCAGGGCCCTCCTACCTTTTAACTGTCTGTAAATACCCTTTTTGTTGTATCACGCTATCCTTTTGTAAAGCGCAACAGAATATGCTGCGCTATATAAGAAACTGTTAATAAATAAACTTAGGATTTATTGATTAGAAAATGTTTAAGAATCACTGATCTAATCACGGCACCCCAGAGTATCAGGATTTTTTTTCTTGGCATCCCCTATGTCAAAAATGTGAAATTCAGAAAATAATTAAAAATTGTATTTCTAGGTCATCCTCATGTGGCGAGGGACTTCTGTTTGTCCACATATTTTATGACTGGTTTTGCTTATTACCCTGACCAGAATTTGAACCGATCCCAGACCACCCCTGCAAGTGCTCAGAGGCATTCTATGGTACACACGTTCGCTCAGCCAATAGTCAGACCTATGTGTCGTGACGTATGCTACAACTGTGTCGCCATTTGAACGTATCCACCCAGTTGAAATGTCAGTGTCTGGTGGTTGTCCAGCCAGATGCATTGATATATTGACACATGTATATCACTCATCGGCTGTGCTGTGGGGCTGATGAGATGAGTCGTCACCGATATCGTTCATACCCATATCAAGAGTTCACACACCAAAGGACTTACAATGGCTGATATAGCGCTCAGCGTGTACCCAGCTTTAGACTTCTTACAGTGAACTCTGCCTGTTCATCGGTCACGTGATAAACATGTTAAGCCATTTCTTTTGCATTAGCTGGGCTCCAGTTATACATACATTTTATACACTGTATCTCGACAAGTATGGGATTTTCCCTTTAAAACTCAGTCTTATCACAATTTTTGCATGTATATTTTATAATGTACCGTTCTAAAGAAACTGAACGCACGTTTACACTTATTTTGAACAAACTGCCATGACAAATTTTTTTTTTTTAATTCAATAGTTTTTATTGAAAATTTTGATAATAAGAAACATAGCAACCAGACGTGGTATGTATGACAGTGTGTACATATGGGTTAGAATTATGTTGTTGTTTGATAGTTTCGTATATAGGAACGAATACAGACCAAAAGTGAACATTATGATAGGGTTAACAATATAGCACGGTGTATTACATTCAGGTTGGAAATAAAGCCAATGCCCGAAGGCGCCATTCGGGCAGACAATCTTAAAGAGAATAGAATATAGTGACAGAGTATTATCTAGCATAGTTGGCATATACGACCGTTTCTTAACCAGTTATAATTAAAAAGCATTTGAATATCACAAAAGCCCAAAAGTACAGAAATGAATATTGGACGTCCGGTTGCTAAACATCCTAAAACTAATCTACCCTCTACTTATCTAAATCTACCCAAAACAACCCCCCCAAAAAGCCCTTAAAACAAACCTACCATATAACCCTCCACCCTGTACAACCCACCCCCAACTCAGGCGTACTTGGATCCCGTAAAGAACCTACCCCTAACCTATAAAAGAGAATAAGGTAGTGGCATTTAGCTTCTGTTAGCTAATTGTGCCAGGAAAAAACTAACCTACCCTCCCATGTTCCCCACCTTTAACCCTCCCTCCCCTAACCCCCCTCCCACCCCCCCCACCCCCCCCATGATCGGATAGTAGGCGAATGGGCTGGATGGGGCAATGACCTGGTAATTGCGAATAACACAGGATGTTAAGTAAAGGATATAGCGAGGGCTAGAGACTTATGACCCTAAGCTAGGCCGAACCATGTCTAGCCCTCCCACCTGGATGTACAAATATAATAACCATGGCAATGAGGATATATATATATATAGTGTCATAAGACATAGGGTTATATAGGGAAAGCTAAGTTGACGCAGGATTATAAAATGAAAAAAATATGGGGGTTACCAGAATTTAACTGAAGAATAGCAAAATGGACAGGATATGCAATCAAAGGAACGGATATCTCCATGTACAGTACGGTAATCAGTATTAATCCAGCCATTTTTTATATATAAGAGAATGTATTACTGTGAAAAATAATAAAAGAGGACAAAATTGTAAAGGGCCACTTGTACAGCAACGTGACACCAAACATTAGTCCGGCCAATGTTCAGGACCCAGTTTGGATCGCATCTCAATAATAAAGTCAAGTCCAGGTTCCGGAGGGTAATCAAGGGGACAACCAGGAGGGACAGAGTGTGGTCTCCATAATCGCATAGCTATAGATAGGAAAAATGGATGATTTGCAGAATGAGTCACAGCATCTTCCACATGTATAGCTTCAGGATAGCAAACATTTCCAGAACTGGGTTGGTCCTTCCCGAAGTTCTCACCCGGCAGGAGAGCATTCATGGGTGCTGCAGGGGTATCCGATACCTGGCACCTAGGCAGGATCTTGTTGTCTTCAGTGATAAACTCCCCAGATGCAGTAGAGGCAGGGAAAACATTTCCCCGCAATGCGTCCAATTTGTTAACAAGCCTGTCAGAAGAGGCGTAGATGGCCATCAGGAGTCGTTGGACAGATGTGTCCATTGTGGAGGAGATATACCCACTGGGCCACAGACTGGAGGAGAGCAGGTGAGCTGCCGCTGTTAATATGTGATGGCGGCGGCTAGCACACCGCCAGTCCTAAGTAGGAGGCTGGCAGCAGCAGCAAACTCAGCCGCAGACACAGCAGAGGGCACGCGGACCACAGGAGACACAGACACACAGGATCGGCAGGAGTCAGTCCTGCGGGCACAGCAGCCGCCGCTGGAGGAGTTCACTGCAGGACGAAGCCTCCAAGATGGCGCCCAGTCACGGGTATACAGGAGCCAGAGAGCCAGGCCGGAGATCCCGCTGCGACCACACCAGACACCCCACAGGAGTAAGAATGAGCTCGTCGGCAACCGGAGAGTATCAGGGACAGAGGTGAGTAGAGTAGGGGTGCCCAAATGACCACAAACAGGATAATTACCAGGATGTTTCACGGAGCTCACACACCCTGCCTCCTTCTACTTGCTCGGTCAAGCCACGCCCCCTGCCATGACAAATTTAGTAACAATTTAAACCATTTTCCAATATTGCGTTAGAACCTTATAACCATTTTTGGTGCTAACAAATCTCCATGGAACAGATTGTACTAAAATTCTCTTAAACCAAAAGCCTTTGTGTAACATTTATGAGTTAAGCCCTGCAGCTAAGCTTTCTTCATGTGACTCCCCTCTATAAATTGGCACAACATGTAACAAGAGCAGATTGAAAGAAGCTTATTCTCCATGTTTGTTTACTGTGCATGGATTTTTTTCCATTATACTACACTGAGAGATGTAACATTTTTAGATTTTGTTTTTATCTGTATAGTAAATTACTATTTGCATTTAATTAAGATCAATAAGTAATTTTTTTAAATCAAATTAAATATAGAAACATTAGAGGCGATTCAGTTCAGTGGTGCAGTGAATAGCACCAGGAAGGGGCTTCCAGAGATATTTAAATGCTAAATCCAACTAGAGGTTTTCTGCTTGCACCCTTCCTGGGATATAAATGGAAATCCAACTGAACCAGGCCAAAAACGCCGTTTTGTGCCCTAGTACAGTGCCTGGCAATCTCTAACATAACAGCGTGTTGATCTGAATGGCTCCGGGAGCTCTTTCCCAATGCGCTGAATTGAATCAACCCCAATATTTACTTAAAATGTACAAATAAAGTGCTGATAATTGTAGTTTTACATATCTGTTTTTTGTTTGTTTCTTGTGTTGTGCTGGTTTATCTATTTTTTCAAGGCTTTATTAGCATTTTATTTAAAACACAAGGATATAGTGTGCAAATAAATATACAGGTTTCTTTTTAAAAATTGTAACCTGGTGAGCAGGGCCTTCCTACCGCTTTGACTGTCTAATCATTCAGTAAATGCAATGGAATTTGCTGCACTATAAGAAACATATTAATAAAAAGTAAATTTATTAAAATAGAACACTACGTTAACCAAATACTTTCTAAATAGTTTTAAATTTAATAATTTTTATTCGTTTCTGAAAATAAAGAAAAAAAATATATACCCCAAAACAAACAATACTAAATGTTACGGACACACAGAGCATACACAATATATATATAGGCGAAAAAAGGCTGAGGAGATTCGCATTTTTAGGGGGAGGGGGGTAAGGGGGGACGTTTTGACCTTGCCTTTGTTGACCATAAGCTTGTGTCGACCTAAAGTATGTTGATCCTTTTTAGGTGTGGACCTAGTCAATGTCAGCCATTAGTGGTCGACTTAAACATGGTCTATCATCCATACCGTAATCCCTAAAAAGTGCAATAGACTAATGACCTTTAACAAGGCCGAGCTCAGCTCTTCCACCAGTAACAGACTTCGCCGGTCTTCCACATATAAAATATTTATAATCATATTATAAGAATAAACAGGATATTCGGTACTTATATGTTAGTTGGGCGCCCACTAAGCTATTTGCTTAGTTTTCCATGTCCGCTCGCCTCGCTGTGCTCACCACACTATATAAATTCAACTCCATGCCGACATGGACAGTGGGGGTATGAGCGTACTTACTATAGTGGAACGCCCAACTAACATAAGTACCGGATATTGTAATATACATCAACCACACCAAGTAGCATAAAAAGAAAAATTAAGCACAGTTGGAAAGGGCTTCCTTAGCAATAGAGAGACTGAAATCATTAGCGAATTGAAACATCTTGATAGGATATAAATATAATATCAGTCTCATCCCAAAGCACTCCAGGGTATAGAATCAAACAATTTTGGAGTTTCAAGTGCCAAACCAGTGTAAACACAGCATCCAGACATGAAGTAGAAATAATCCTTTCATTTGGGCAGAACTAATGACAGGATCAAGTCCAGAGTTAACATAGTCTCAGGAGTTGTACTGTAGGAGGAGCAGTGTTACAGCTGACAGATATATCGTCCTCAACTCCATCATCACATTCCTCATGAGTACAAGAGGGGGATAGTGTATCCAAATATACAATCATCAGGATTTGCAGGTATTGTGGGATTACAACAAATAGGCTCAGCTTACTCAACCCCTTCATCACCTTTAGAAAAGGTACAAGAGGGATCAAGTGTATCTGTATAACTGCAGGATTTGTGGAAATTGCAGTATAACAAACAGGCACAGCTTCCTCAACACCTTTGTCACAGTTCTCAGGGCTGCACGAGTGGGAAATTGAGTCCAATTGTACAACTCCAGGATTTGTAGGGTTATAACAGGTAGACACAGCATCTTCAACCCCTCAGTCACATTCCTCAGGGCTATAAGAGGGAACAGAAGTGTATACAACAGAATTGCATCAAATATACAGTATGAAGGAGTCTGAGTAGAGGCATGAATAACCTGATGGAGTTGTAGCGGAAAGGTACAAGAGGAGCAATCAATCCACAGCTCCAGGCACTCTTCACTGCACTCTGTGCAAAGATGCTGAAAAAGGAGGATCCATGATGGCCGCGGTCACACCAAAATGCTGAGACACACTAGCCAGACGCCAAGGAAACAGCCAGGAGGGAGCAGTCCGGTGCACCAGACCGCAAAACCAAGCACTTAAAAAGGACCACAAATATGCTCCAGGATACTGAAGGAGATGTAGGAAAGGATGCACAATCTCTGTAACCTAAGGGGCAGCGCTTCCTTAAAAGGATGATTAGACTAGGATTTTAGGTGGGAGAGCCGGCAGACATGTCCTACACCTAACTACTCCAGGCCACGCCCCCCTCTTTCTAAATAGATTTAAGCAAGAAACATGAATATTTTTTTTCCTTAAAACTTGCTTAATTGTAGAGTGGGTGACCCTAATAAAGAGATCATTGTGATTTTTTTGTTTTATGAGTAAGGGGCCTATGTACTTATAATTGCAGTACAGGAGTTATTATTACGCTATTGTGTATCACAACTGATATTTTAATTCTGAATTAAAATATCCACACTGTGCACTGAATTTAAATTGTAGGGACATTGGTAGCAATTACTACTATATAAGTATCAGGAGATAAAGGCACTCGTATTGGGCTAATAGTATCGCTGCCAATAGATAATCCCCTATTTAGAAATAAGATGCTATTTTAGTGTATTAACTCCTGACAAAGAATTAGAAAGAATCTACAAAATGATTAGATCACAGTCTCCTGAGATCTGTTCATAGTTAAAAGTTAAAATTCCTGCAATGTTGTACCTTTATATACTCAGAGAACACTTAAGTAATTTGTATTAACCTTTATAATATCAGTTTCAAATGTTTAGATTAGTCATTATTAAAAAAAATATCAGGAAGGTCTGACTGGCATTTAAAAGGGTTATGAAATCAAGTGCACAGCCCACATGAATTATTGTAGACTGCTTTTATAAATAAGTGAAGCAGACTGAAGACAATGTGACATAAGATTTCAGAATGAGAAAAAAAAGTTGACACTAATCTGTCAGTTATATAAATATTTTATCAGCAGCATCAGCTGGAGTTCACCTTAGGTGCGTAGGTAAAGGTATCCCTATCACTGATCCAGAAGAGTGGCGCTGTGACGGCCATGATCCCCATATTGTTAGTTAAAGCTGAAACCCAATAACACACAGCAGCATGGGTGTTCACCCAGTCCTCACTAGAATATTAATAGATTCCCATCAGACAGAATAGTTAACCGCAGACCAACACAGACTGATAACTGAAACAATCATACAGAACAACCACCTCCACAAGGTTCCACTGGAGCGGGCAGAAATTAAAAAAAAAAAAAAACGCTTTTCCATCTTAGACTAATGGGTCATATGGTTCAGTTTAGTCAGTAACGCAACTGAACAGAACATAGGAAAACTTTAAGTAGGATGTGGGAAGGTACTGCCTATGTAATTTTAAAAACAAACGCAAGTGTAGACTGAGAATATTAAAACACAAAAACAATCTTTCACTGAATAAACATGTAAAGCAAAACAAATAAAAATTGACTACTATGCATTGGCTGTGCTGGAAGAGGCAGGAGTGTGTGGTACTTGCAGGTAGAGTCAGCCCCATTGCTTGTAGGAGTACTTGGTGTGCACTAGAGCAGATGACACCGCTTATCTTGCATGAAATCACTATATCTATATATTTATCCATCTATACACACACACACACACACACACACACTTCTTTTTGAACAGCTACTCCACAGATTGTTAGAGGGAATTCCATGTGAACAAATAAAATGTTCCACAGTAATGGCAGCTCTGTCATGTCTTTATGGAAGATCTGGGATAAATTAAATAATGAAAGACACCTGGGCGTTTAGTCACAATACCAATTTAGGGCCTCTCTAAAGCCTGCAGGACACTGTACATCTAAAGAATAAAGAGAGTGTATAAAACATATGTGCTAAACAGGACTGCTTTCAACTAACTATACAAGACATGCAAAACACATGTATTAAAGCACTAAAAGCTCTTAAAACAGGTTGAATACTGTCAGGTAGAAATTAATATTAAGACAAACAACCCTTATGCTCTAAAGTAGTAGAACAAATATTTTTGTTAGGAACAATCCTCTATCAACCAGTTTATGTGCATAAAAAGGGTATAAATAAAATAGTCATATTTTATCATGAATATACGGTAATCACCAAACATTCCGTCTAATTCATATTTGCACACACTTAAATATACAACTGCAAATGTTTAAGCTATGGAAGGGTTTAGCATCACAATTGAAGCTGCCGCCCCAAAAGGATTTAGACACCCCCCAAAACCATCAAACTCATTCCTAACTGTGTACACATACATAGACTATATGTAAACAAATGAGAGAAATTGACTGCTAGGGTAGCCTTATTGCAAAAAACAGCTAGGCACTGTAGTAGCGCCTCAGTTATTATGTTTTTGTACATACATTATGCTTGTGGCATATTCACACTCCAAAAATGGCCATTTTTGTAGTGACTCTGAAACTTCCCCCAATGGTCTTTTCCTATAAATCACTCTACGATAAAAGTCTCAGGGCAAGTGTATCTCCTGTGTATCCTCAGCACGTGTGCGGTCTACCAATAATACCTACCTAAAGTGGACATTGGCATAGCATGACTTTGCCCTATTTTTTCTAGCACCACCTGTAAAAATCTCTCTCCATGGCTTCCTATATCTCCACCTTGAGCACTTATGAAGGGACTGGACTAATCTGCCATGGGAGGCTAGGAAATATGCAAGCAGATATTTCTTATGCCTTTATTTGCTTAATGCTATTGTAGCATCACATCCATTGATTTGCGGGATTCAGCAACTTATTTTTGCACTATTGTGAACAGAAGATGGTGAAAAGATGCATACAGTATATACTTGGAAGATCCACATTCTTTTCAGATAGCCAGGTGCAAAGATACCACTGTAGTCTCATATATGGAGCCAGATGTAATGCAGTGCGGGATGCCGGACGAACATTGAGTTTTTTTTAATATGTAGTAATTTACCAAAACCTCCTGCTCGAAACCCCAAAAGTCTGAGGGATTGTGAGGACCCGCTTCATGTGCTATATTCATAAAGATATTTTTACAGGCTGTGCTTGACAAATGAGAGAAGCTGATTGGTTTATACTTTATATCTCTCCAATGCTTAATAATAATCTGCTTTTAGGTAATAATGCAATATAATGCTCCAATATCACAACTGCTAGATTAGATCTAAAGCAGCCCTGACGCGGTAAGAATTTTTTAATTGATATGCCTTTTTTGACCAATCGGTACGACCAATCGTTTAAAAAAACGTGTGGGCATAATCACGATCCATCGCATGCACCCACCGGTCATTCATCGAGTGCTGTAGTGCGCAATCTAGAACATAATTGTTTAGTGTGTAGGCATGATGAACGATGTGGCAATCACTTGGTATATGAGCAGTTGTTAAACTACCCATCTAACCCTATGATCGTGTGTGTGTGTGTGTGTGTGTGTGTATTATATTATTTGGCATGGGGTACCTTTACTTGCAAGGTTTTTCTTCAGCACATGAAATAGGTTGGCATGAAAAAGGTTTCATACTTTGCTATCCAAATGGGTACAGAGTAGAAATATATAATAGTGTGCCGAGTACAGCCCACTTGTGATGTGGGTTTGGACGGATCAGGCAGTGTGAATGGAGAACACGCTGTCTGATCAGTCTGTAGATTTACCTGCAGATCAATTGATTTGCAGATATATCTATTAGTGTGTAGCCAGCTTTAGGGTGCACGGAGAATGAATCATGGAAAGCTTTATTTAAGTATAAAGAAAATGGTTTAATATCTGCTTAATTTTATTTCAATAAAATCTGTCTCCAGTGGCGTACTGTCAGCCTTCACCAAGGTGGCATATCACATACCAAGCCTACATGTGTTATTTTGCCGTTTTTATTCAGACTGTACTGAAATGAAGTCTGAATAAAAACTTTGGTACTGGTTTCCTAGCACGGCGCCCATCGCATACCGTATTTAGTGGTGTGCGATGCGATCTTCCAGTTAAAATAACAGGAATGCTTGTACAATGAAATATCGCAAAGCATTGCATGCCAGCAAATGGCATGCGATGAGATTTTTAATTGTACAAGCACCCTGATGGGTTCTTACAATGTTAAATGCACCCCCATTGTCAGCGCCACCCCCACTATCAACGCCAACCCGAAGTGTGGCGAGCCCGTGAGGGGCGGCGGTACGCGTCCTACGACCTTTTCATACCCCCACTATCCACGTCAGCGTGGAGTTGATCTTAGATAGTGTGGCGAGCGCAGCGAGCCCCGCAAAGGGATGCGGAATACGAGCCCGAAGCGCGGCGAGCGCAGCGATCCACGCGAGGGGACGCGGAATACATATAAAGTAATCCGTGTCTGCTCGCCTCGCTGCGCTCACCACACTATCTAAAATCAACTCCACGCCGATGTGGATAGTGGGGGTATGAAAAGGTCAGAGGACACGTACCACTGTGCTCGCCACGCGTGGTGTTGACAATGGGGGTGCATTTAACATTGTAAGCACCCATTAGGGTGCTTGTACAAAAAAATTGAATCGCATCCCGCTATATTGCATGCGATGCGATTGCATAAGATGCACTTCGATCAAAATCGGGGGCGCTGTGCTAGGAAACAAGTACCAAAACTTTTTTTTTACTTTTAAAATTTCTGCAGTCTATCAACCTTTGTAACTTTTAAAAAATTGTGACTTATTTTCATACATAACAATATTCAGTATTTGTGTTTTTAATGAACTCCAATACCAAATAGTCTTTATTTTAAAAAATACTAAACTTAAATCAAATTGATAAGTTTACATTAGCACTGATTTGGATGTGGATTATATTGACTTCATTCTATCTGCTGCTTTTTACCTATAATTTAAGCAAGACAGAGGAATCACAAGAAGGGAAGGTCAGCTTGTCACAATCGGATTTGGAATACTTCAGACATTACTAGTGGCAGGAATATGGTTTGCTCTGCAAATAAACCTGCTGTCAAGTAGCTATTTGTCTGTATTGTACAATGCAGAGTACTACTACTGCATTGCATGTCAAACATCCCTATTTGAGAACACTTGTGATTAAACTACAACACAATGGGCCAGATGTATTAACACACACCCCCCCCCCCCAGCCGATAAGGCGGCTCCGGCATCCCTGCACACTCACGCTTTCCCTAACCTTCTCTAATGGGCATGCGCGAGTTCTCGCTATTAATGCAAGATCTCAAGGGCAGCCCGGAGCAACAGCAGGGGTAGCGTTGTCCACGCAGTGGGGGATATGACAATGCTAGCCCTGAGCTGGCGAAAGCGGCCGGTGCGATTTAAAGCCTGGGCGGCTGTTAATAAATTGCCCCGGCCGCTAATCACTGGGGGGAATTGCAGGGAACAGCCCCACGGAGGGTAACTCAGCAGGCTGTCACTAGCGCATACATTGGGGAAAACGTAATCCCCCAAATTAACTAGCATAAAGTGCATTTCTGCACTTAATGCTGGTTAGTACATCTGCACCAATGTATTCAAATAAATGTAACAAAATAGAAGCTGTAAGACTAGTGAAATTAACAAAACGTGTAGTATCTTCAATTTAATTTTCTGGGTCAAAATATAAAAATTAGAATACAGATTGACAACACTGATATAAAGGGTAGTGCTGCAATGAACTAAAGAACCAAACCTCTGGTTATTTATTTATCTGTAGTACATGTACTGTGTTTACAAGTAGCAGAACTCTATATATGTTCTTGTAACCCCAGAAATCAAGGACAGAGTGCAATAAGGAACAATCTACTAATGCTTGTGTCTATATTTTGAGGAGGAGGGGGGGGGGGGTTATACGGTCATTGGGTCAACATTGGAAAAGGTGAACATGGTTCTAGGGCGAAAGGTCATTAGTTCGACAATGTTTAGGTCGACAGTCAAAAGGTCGACATGGGGGTTTTCACTGCTTTTTGAACCGACAGGTGGTATTTCATGCCCTACCATCCACTAGGGCGTGGTGATAGAGTAATAAAATAGTGTGCCCGACGCATAGCGAGCGAAGCGAGGGGATGCAGTGCACTTGAAACTGTGTCCATGTCGACTGTGTTGACATTCAGGTAAAAAAACCTGAAAAACCCCATGTCGACCTTTTTGACTGTTAACATAGACATTGTCGAACTAATGACCTTTCAACTTTGAACCATGTTGACCTTTTCCCATGTCGACCTAATGACTGTCGACCATCATGCTGTAGACCAAATGATCCCAACCCTTTGAGAGATACAGAGATAGCTAATTCCACAAATAGACATCAACACTCCAAGTACTTTTTTGTCTAATAACTTATATTATAATCTTTCACAAAAATTCCCTTGGAGTGACGCTGTTTTTTCATGAAAAGTCTGCAATATTGAACCCAAAGTGCACCAGGGTCATTACATATTAAGGAGTGAGTAACAAGCAAAACCTGATTATAGCTATATATAAAAGGTGTGCCCAAATGAAAAGGAGACTTTTGCTGTAGCGGAGTTGTATCTAATCGCAATGGGTTAATGTGCTTGCTGGCAGATGGCATGGCGTATTTCCCAGTTGCGCATGTGTAGTGAATGTCTTTGCCTCAGTTGTACGGAGAGGACACGATTCCGGCTGTGAAGGACCTCATTCGTCAGATTCGTAGGATCATCACAAGTGAAATTGCTGCTACACTGTGGATAAGAAAGGGAACGGTGCATCACACATCAAGCTTAGTAATGGCAAACCGCGCTTTTACCAGTTAATGTGCAGCAGGTGAAAAATAAAAATACATTTATTATAAAAATACACTTATAAAATTCATTTATAAAAACATATATAATTATATGTGGTAGGCTAGTACTGATTGCTAATAATATGGAGCCGTGATAGTCACCCAGATTTTCTCGTTTGAGAGTCCCAGTGTCCGTTCCTATGGATGTCTCCTGAATGTCCCAATAAATGTGCCGATAGGACTGTTGATAATAGGTTCTCCTCCGGCCTAGGGAGCCCCTGTTGGTATCAGGCTCGACCTAGTGGGTAATTTTCCAGCCCAGGGAGCCCCTGCTGGAATAGGGCTCGACCAGCCTACCACATATAATTATATATGTTTTTATAAATGAATTTTATAAGTGTATTTTTATTTTTCACCTGCTGCACATTAACTGGTAAAAGCGCGGTTTCACACCCCCTTTTCTTTCTATATTTTGTGTTTGGGCTTGACACCCTTACTTACGAAACCGCTGCTCTAGCAGAGTCACCCATTTATTGGCACCCTCAAGGGACACTTTGTGCCCACCCTCCTTCTCTTAGTAATGGCAAAGTCTGTGCCCAAGCATCAGTCAGAAAATCAGAAGTTACAAGACATTGGTTCCCCCGGCACACTGAATAGTTTTAGCAACCAATCTTGAACACTACATGATAATAGAATTCAGAGATATTGGTTGGTGGAAAATCAGAAGTTGCAAAGAATGGGTAATGTTCGATCCATCTGTTTTAGTATGCAAAGCAAGGGATGGATTTCAATGCCATTGTAGTGCAGCAGCAATTTCATGTGTGGTGATCCAAAGATACTGGCGCAATGCTCCACAGCCAAAGTCGCGGCAGGGCTGGTGACAACCTGAACCTGCCTGGGCCATGGCAAGTCCCTGATGCTTTTGTGTCCTGCCTCATAACGCTGACACCACCGGAATATTTTGCACCACCTTCATCCTGCAATACGTTTCTGAAGCATGCTCACCTTCTGCGTGAAGAAATTGGATAACGGCTCTTTGTGCTTATCTGGCGGAATCCATCATGCATTCCACTGTGCAAAAAAATTTTTTCCAAAGATGTAGAAACTGGGGGCGAAGCCATTCACTACACATGCGCACCTTGGAAAAACAGCAGTTGCGCATGTGAATTTTCCCAGGTCATAAACACCAATTCACACACGTTTCCCTTAAAACTAGGTAATCTATAGATTTAGCTGTCCAAGCTGGTGGGAACAAAAATCTGGTACTGTACGAGAGCAAAGGACAATTAACCATTTGATCACAAACACTGGAAATCAGACAAATGGTTATTTAGACAAATAGTTTTAATAAATCTGATTGAAAAGATTTGTCAAAATAATGTTTGACCATTTTTTAAGGTTTAGGAGTAACTAATTGATTGTCATATTTATTATTTATTTACAGTTTCTTATATAGCGCAGCAGATTCCGTTGCGCTTTACAATAGTAGACAGTGATAAGACAAACTAGGTAACAACAGACAGACTTGGAGGTAGGAGGGCCCTGCTGCAAGCTTACAATCTATAGGGATATAGGGGGGAAACATAAGGACAGGCACCAGTAATAGCATAGCAGTTACAAGTCCAGAAGGGAAGCTATATAATACATAAGTGCCTCGGAGGGTTATGCATGTAGAACTTAAATATGATAGGCTTGCCTGAAGAGGTGAGTTTTCAGGGAATGCTTGAAAGTTTGGAGACTGGTGTAGAGTCTTAATGTGCGTGGAAGGGCATTCCATAGGATGGGAGCAGCCCGATAAAAGTCCTGTAATAATGAATGGGAGCTAGTGATCCGTGCAGAAGAGAGACGCAGATCTTGTGTAGAGCGTAGTGGTCGAGATGGGAGATATTTTGTGATAAGTGCAGAGATATATGCTGGTGCAGTATGGTTAATAGCTTTATAAGCAAGTAGAAGTGTTTTATATTGAATACGGTAATATACAGGCAACCAATGGAGGAACTGGCAGAGCGGATCAGCAGACGATGAGCGTCTTGCAAGGAAGATCAGCCTAGCAGCAGCATTTAAAATTGACTGCAGTGGTGAGAGTCTGTTCTTGGGAAGACCAGTTAGGAGACTATTGCAATAATCAATGCGGGGTATAATGAGTGCATGGATAAGAGATTTGGTAGTGTCTTGTGTGAGATAGGGTCGTATTTTGGATATGTTTTTTAGATGCATGTAACATGATTTGAAGACAGATTGAATGTGGGGAAGAAAGGACAGTTCAGAGTCGAGGATGACCCCTAAGCAACAAGCTTGTGGGGTAGGGTAGATTATCGAGTTGTCAATAACGATGGAGATGTCAGGATGGTAACTGTTCTTAGTTGGCGGGAATATAAGTAATTCCGTTTTGGAAATATTGAGTTTGAGTTAGCGACAAGACATCCAAGATGAGATGGCAGAGAGACAATCAGAAACTCGACCCAAAACCACTGGTGACAACTCTGGGGTTGATAGATAGATTTGAGTATCATCAGCATACAAGTGATACTGAAATCCGAAAGAGCTGATTAGTTTGCCAAGAGAGGAGGTATAGATTGAGAAGAGCAGAGGACCTTAGACTGAACCTTGCGGAACTCCGACTGACAGAGGTAATGAAGAGGAAGTAGAGTTAGAGAAGCGAACACTGAAAGAATGATCAGATAGGTAAGATGTGAACCAGGAAAGGGCTGTATCATTAAGACCTAGGGAGTGTAGTGTTTGTAAGAGAAGAGAGTGATCGACGGTGTCAAATGCAGCAGAAAGATCAAGAAGAATAAGTAGTGAGTAATGGCCTTTAGACTTAGCCGTTACCAGATCATTCACCACTTTAGTCAGTGCTGTCTCAGTGGAGTGTTGAGAGCGAAAACCTGACTGAAGTGGGTCTAATAGGGTGTTACAGTTAAGAAAGTTTGTGAGGCGAGAGTAGACAAGTCTCTCCAGTAGCTTGGAGAGGCATGGGAGCGGAGATATAGGACGATAGTTAGAGAGAGTTAGGGTCAGAATTCTGTTTTTTTAGAATAGGAGTTATCACTGTGCTTTCATCCATTATCACAGAGGCAAACTTCCATTGGTGCAGCAGGTGCATTACCTAAGGGGCCCACTGCTACCCAGACCAGCAATGAGTTTTCCCGAGCCACGACACAGACATTTTGAACAAAGTCATACGACTGGATCACTAAAAAAAGAGACGGGTTCACCTTGTGTGTGTGCAGCTGCATCAGTTTGCCTTCCGAGCTGGATTGATAGTAGGGATGGCCATCATTGCCAATTCTGCAATTGTCCATCGATAGTGCTAAACTATGCAATGTATGACCATTGATATTTTTACATATCAATGGTCATCCATTGTGTTTGATTGGCCTGTGGGCCAATCAAAACACAGGGGGCTGGGCTTTGCAGGTGTTGGGGGGCGGAGCTATGCTATGTGTTCCGGCACTTTGAAGGAAAAAAAAGCAAAACAAGTTTTGCTGTTCCATCGATGTAGGAAAACCATCTGGTTCTCTCCCATCGATGGCAAAAGTATTTGACATCGGCCATGAACCAATGATGATTTCAAATCACCGATTGTCATCCCTAATTGATAGTAGAGTCCTGTTTCCTGTCAGCACTGGTGATCAGACACTTCCTGTCTCTAATTCTCAAAGCTGTGAAATCAATCTGAATCAGATGTAATTGGTGCTGTCAGAGCCCGATGGACTTGATGCCAAACTGAGAAAAGCACTGGGGACAGGGCCTCCTCTCCCAGACAGGTCAATGGCCACTGTGTCCGCAATGTTGTGAATGATGTATGTGCAGATGTTGATACTGCAGTTTTAAAGAGGCACACACCAGTAGGTGACTCAGACTATGAACAGCCCAGTTAATGAACCAGTGGTGTTGGCTTATTTAAAGCCGTACCCACTGTTACATGTACAATGGTGAAGAAGCAGAGCTGGAGAGGATCAGGGATTCATACAGCTCACCAGATGGTGTTGTAGTGTTCATTCTAGCACTCTGCAACTTGCAAAAGCCGTACAGTTCAACCTCTCTGCAGTGGTACACAACCGCAGAGAGCGACATCCCAGGCAGGGAAGAGGAAATGCATGGTTTTAAAAGATATAGGGCGCTACAATGAACACTAGTGTGGTATATAATGAACCTGGGATGGACCAACCAATAGGTTTGCACCTGGACCCACTACCCAGAAGTTCTGCCAATGCATTACCAGATTGTTTATACTAGACAAATACATTTTTAGGTGTGTACCCAGATCCCTGTATTTGCACATATACTGCAGGACTAACTATAAACAGCAACACACAAAGACATGATCTGGAGAGGAACAGGATATACTACACATACACTTACTAAACTAACTGCTTCCTTAAGCACCAAATAATAGCCATATGCTGGTTCGTAGATGAGCACAGAATTACAAACACTGACTGTATAGTCCATTATCTAAATGCAACTATAGATCAACAAAATATGCAACTCTTCTGTGATATAAATCAATACCATCTAATGGATTTCAAGTACACTGCTACAGAACTACATATTTAGGGTTCCATCTTAAAAGAAAGCACACTGAAAAAGTTTTTTACGTTTGTATGCTTAAATCAAATATCCTTAAATTAAGATTTATATCAGATTTGTGTTTATGTTGTAACATCCAAGATACTTTAAGGCAACAATATTATGCCCCTTTCCCACTGCAGCCTTAAAACGGTATTTTGCCGATTTTTGAGGGCAAAATACCGTTTAAGGCTGCAGTGGGAAAGCGCCAGAGTTGAAATACCGTTTAAAGTTAAACGGTATTTCAACCCGTTTTCAGAGCAGGGTTTTGCACGGTAATCTACCGTTTAAGATGCAATGGGAATGCATCTTTAAACGGTAGAGATGATTGCTGATTTTTTCAGCAATCATCTCCGTGTGTGTACGCTGCCGGGCTAAAAGATTAACCACTTTCAGCCCGGCGGTACGCCCCGCTGCCGCCCGCCCCCTCGCCCCCGTCCTGTTATACCCCTTTTACACCTTTTACACGGGTCCCGTTTAAATGGCGGTGTACATGGTCCCGCTGCGGGTGCAGGCACCCGCAGCGGGTCCACAGCGTGCAGCGCTGGGCAAGATGTGCCCAGGTGCTGCGGGAGGAGGGGGGTCCCTGCTGCTGCTGAGGGGAGAGGGGGTACCTGTCAGCCTGACACGGCGCTGCCGCTGCTGTATCTCCCCCCCGGCGGCCGCTGCCGCTGCTGTATCTCCCCCCCGGCGGCCGGTCCTTGCGGCAGATGTACAGTCAGTATCGGCGGTCCCTCTGGCGCAGGGGAAATAGTACTTATTTCCCCTGCGCCAGAGGGACTGCCGACACTGACTGTACATACGCCGCAAGGACCGGCCGCCGGGGGGGGGAGATACAGCAGCGGCAGCGCCGTGTCAGGCTGACAGGTACCCCCTCTCCCCTCAGCAGCAGCAGGGACCCCCCTCCTCCCGCAGCACATGGGGACAGCTTCCCCCCTCTACCCCCACAGCACCCAGGGACAGCTTCCCCCCTCTACCCCCTCCAAGCTGCCTGTCTATCCTCTATATCTATATCTATCTATCTATATATATATATATATCTCAACAAGGAAAGACAGGCCTGACCCATTGTCACAGGCACTAAACGTTTTGAAGAGCTAAAACGTTTTACCTGCAATGGGAATGGTACTTAAATGGCATTTGAAACTGTAATCTGCTGCAGTGGGAATGCTAAATACCATTTAAGATTACCTGTAAACTAATGCTGCTTTCAGACCGCATAACTGGCTTTGACCCTGTATTTGGAAACGTTTCCAAAAACGGGTCTGCCAGATAAAACCCCTTTCACACCGCAGCACTTAAACGGTATATTACCGTTTAAGTGCCGATTTTTTGACACTGGCAGACCCGTTTTTGGAAACTTTCCAAATACAGGGTCAAAGCCAGTGCAGCCTTCAGCCCTCCCCTCCGTGCAGCTCCCCCCCCCCTCGCGTGTCGACCGAGAGCATGTCGACGCCCCCGCGCATGTCGACGCCCCCCGCGCATGTCGACGCCCCCCGCGCATGTCGACGCCCCCCGCGCGTGTCGACGCCCCCCCCCACCCTGCGTGTCGGCGCCCCCCCCCCCCCGTGTCGACTTACCCCGTGCCGGTACCTCCGTTGTGGACTGCAGCTCAGTATGCTCGGAAAGCACTTATGAAAAAAGTGTCTTCCAGAAAATGGCTGCCCCATAGGAAACCCTGTTTAAAAAAAACTGTCTTCCGTATGGGGGGCAGCCATTTTCTGAAAGACACTTTTTTCATAAGTGCTTTCCGAGCATACTGAGCTGCAGTGCCGGGAACCACAACGGAGATACCGGCACGGGGTAAGTCGACACGGGGGGCGCCGACACGCGCGGGGGGGTCGACACACGGGGGGGCCGTCGACACGCGCGCGGGGGGTGTCGACACGCGCGGGGGGGGGGCTCCAGTGCTGTGAATACTTAATGAGCGCTCATTAAGTATTCACTGTGCTGAATTTAGGACCCAGCTCATTGGCTGGGTCCTAAATACCGTTTCTGAGCCGATTTTTGCGCTAAAATACCGGTTCAGAAACGGGTAGGACCCTGCATTTTAACCGGTTAGAAAAAACGGCATTTTCTAACCGGTTAAGTGGGACTGGACCTTTCAGACCGCACACATTACCGTTTTAAAACGGTAAAAAAACGGCAATTTACCGTTTTAAAAGTGCGGTCTGAAAGGGGCATAAAACGGGTCTGCAGTGGGAAAGCAGCATTATTTAGCAGTTACAAAAATCAAGTGTTCAACACAGAACCATGCCCCTTACTTTCAAATAAAATTAACATATTTTTTTTTAAATTCTCCTTTAAGTATATTACTTCTTCGGGGACCAGTAACTAATAATTAGAAGCAAGCCCTCAGTGAGGTCACTGTTTCTTAGCAACTAGAAAGGCTACATACAAATGCAAGCTACAAAACAGGACACCTTTATTGTGTGCAAGAGACAGATTCACTTTAACCTGCCCAATGGCAAGATCACAAGTAGTATTTAGTAGAAATATGTCCACCTCCCTATAGGTAAAGTATGTACAGCACAGAACAGACCTCGTGCTTAAAATTCAATTAGAATAGATCACCAAAAGGGAAATATCCATAAATAGCAACTCACATAGAGGGTCGTTCAACTTAACACCAAGTTTGTTGAGCTCTGGTTGATGAATGCCCAGAACTATTCAATTGTACGCCATTAAAGTGGGGAGATGCAATTGACTGCAACAAATTCCCAGGGCTCAGTTAAGGAAAACTGTATTTTTCAACTTAAGTGCTGGACGCGAATTTACTAAGATGGGCGTTCTATTGAAGATGACATGTTGCCTATAGCAACCAAACAGAATCTACTTCTTAATATTAGCTCCTTCTAGAACATAAATAGAATCTGATTGGTTGCCCATAGCAACATCACATCTTGGTAAAACCTGTGGGTCTTCAATAGCCGGATAATTGGCCATATTTGTTTGAAAAGAAATGAATTATGGACACTGATAATGTACACTACTTAAATCTGTAACATGTGTACAAGTGTTGGGTACCTTTACCATTTAATTCCTTCATATACGGTCTCACTTTTGGAAAGGATGAATTGACATTAGAAAATAGTCACATACACACTATATAGTTACAGCTGTCAGCCACTTAAAGGAACAGCAAAGTCATAATCCCCTTTCCAGAAGCAGTGCGCAGAACTATGGCACAAGCACATTAGTAAAACTGTAAAGCACTTGTCCACCGCAAATGGTTCTCGTACTGTATCCTTATCCTCCTATAAGACCAAAATAGATTGTCAATAATAGAGTAGAGCGTAAGAATAATTAACACTGAAAATCACAATTTGGGCTAGAACTAGATTCACTTGTGTCTTGACTCAAGAATAGTAAAAATTGTTACAGAACACCTTGTGGAATTTTGACAACATAAGGTATGTACACACTACACACAGCAGGATATGCCGTGAGATGCGAGTCCCGATACGATCAGATCGTATCGGGATTTGCATCACACGGCATGCATGCAGAGGGACAATTTGGACTATATAGTCATAGTCTTGGCTGCCCTCTCTATTTCGCTGCCGATTTGCGCTCACACAGGAGCGCACATCGGGCTCGCAAGCCCTAAAAAAGCATGCGATCTGCCTTCCGATGTTCACTATATCGGCAACATCGGAAGCCATATCGCCCTGTGTGAACACACTATAAGTTTAACTATTAGCAATACACAATCTATAGTAAAAAAGGTACTTATATGTTAGTTGGGTGCCCACTATAGTAAGTACGCTCGTACCCCCACTATCCATGTTGGCACGGAGTTGATTCTATATAGTGTGGCGAGCGCAGCGAGCCACCGAGCCCCACGAGGGGACATGTAAAACTAAGCAAATAGCTTAGTGGGCGCCCAACGAACATATAAGTACCGTAAAAAATAGATTAAAAGGTGCATACAATACTGGGCATTTTTGCCCAGCATGTATGGACAGCAATGATGGGGCAAAATGAAAAAAAAATCTCTAAGTGCATACACACTGAGCGATTTTCACCCATCCAAGAAATTTTACCCAGGCTTGACAGCTTCCCATAGCAGGACGCTATGAAAAGCTGTCCACCACCCCATTGCTCATCTGCTGCCGGGCCATAAACAATGGCAGCTTTTGAAGCAGCTGAAACGGTTCAAGTGAGCTGCTTTCAGCTCAACATCGCCATGGGCCTTTAGTTTAAACCAGATTAAAAAAAAAAAAAAAAACACAGCTTGATATAATGCTAGGTGTATATAACCAGAGCCAGCTTAATGGAGGGGCAACAGAGGCAGTTGACTCAGGGTCCCCACACTGAGGACAGCCACTGTTCCAAATGTTGGGTCAGAAATCATGTGGCTGTCGATACCCAGGTAACATGATTCGGAGGGGAGGGAGGCGTTTCATTGCACAGTGAACAGGGCAATGGGTCATTTTAATTGAGGGGGCACCCCAAAAAAAAATTAACAGCCCTGTATGCGGAGGTTAATTAAAGGATAAAAAAAAAAAAACATTTTACCGACCAAGTGGTTCTTATGTGCTGTTCCAAATCTCCAAGAAAGTCCACTAATACCCCAATTCACACCACCACGGCTCTAAAGTCCCGGCACTCTGACCTTGGACAAGAGCACCACAACACCACATAAAATTCCTGGCTAAAAAAGCTTTAACCAGGCAAAATGACTCGGCACTCAAAAATGCCAGGTGGCTAGTGTGAAATGGGTATTACACAGGGATACTATACTATCTGCCTACTGAAATTCGTCACTCATGGGTGGACAGCAGCACTAATGCAGGGTACACACCAGGACGACCCGCTCACGATGCACATCGTGAGCGGGTCGTCAGTATCTCGTCCGACCCGCTCACGGTGACGCGGGGGGGGGGCACGACCCGCTCACGATGTGCACCGTGAGCGGGTCCGATGGCGACCTGCACCCGGCTGTATGGTCGTCATTGAGATCCTACCTGCAGCAGGTAGGATCTCAATAACGACCGACCGACCCGCGGGACCGCGCATCGGTCCACACCAGGTCAGAAAAGGGCCCAATCAGCACACAATCTACATCCAATTGATCGGAATTGGATCTAGATTGTGGGGATCGGGCCCTAGTCGTCCTGGTGTGTACCCAGCATAAGACTTGTAAATATTATATTTTGATGTCACTCATAAGCCAACATTTCCTTGGCAATGCCCAGCTTTGCATACATCAGCCGCTTACAGTGGTCCCAACATTTGCACCGTGATTCTGGAGGGCACATTTCATTAAACAGCACTTCACCCATGCACATAGAGAAATGCCCACAAACTCATAGATTATACATACATTATATATAGAGAGCAACATACATACAGAGTACAGTATGAAAGGGGAACAGAGCCACAATAAATTACACACGCAATACAAAGTGTGTGGGCACCCGGCAGGTTACCTGTCACTTGCCTACCTAGGTGAGCCATGGGCACCGTGGCATTGCCACTCTTCGCATCGTTGTAAATAACCACAGCTGCTGCCTTCCTGCGGGCCGCGTTCACCACTTTATCCTTGAAGGTGCAGCCTCCCCGGGCTACCAGCGCTATCCAGGGCTCGCCTTCCTCCATTACCTCGGTGCTCATGCCGGGCACTGTATAGTGCGTGTGGGGGTCACAGCCCTCCAGGTGTCCCGGATCCCTCGGGAACCCCACCAGGCCCTGCACGCTCTCCTTGGGGGAGCTGTCCCCATAGCGGCCGCTCTCCGTGGTGCCCTGCACCGTGCTGTTCGTCAGCGGCTCCGTGTACTCCGTGCGGACCAGGGCGGTGAACCATTCCAGCGGGCGGCCGGAGGAGCTGGGACACAGCCCCAACAGCACCGAGCAAACGTACAGCCAGACCGGCATCCTCAGCGCCTGGAGACGGCAGCGGGCATGGACGCCTTCACCGCCGCCGGCAGAACATGCACTGTACCCGTGGGTCAGATGGATGGAGGCTGCTGCAGCTACTGTGCTTCCCCACCTCCAATGCTGCCCCCACACAGCGCTGCTGCTGCTACTGCCGGTGCCCTCCTGTCACTGCTATACTGCTGCTGCTGGTGTAATCACACAGGTACAGCTGCACCCTACACTCCGCCCACCGACCCGCCCCCCTCACACGACAGCTCCTCCCTTTCCTCTTCCATACAGGCAGCGCAGCCGCCGGGCACCGCACAGTGCAGGGGAGGTCAGCGAGCACTAACGGTGACCGTAACTAAGGGCGGAGCTAGCGCCTGGCAGTCATGGACGCACTGTGGGCGGAGGGAGCGAAGGCATCAAACTTGGGGTAGCCTAAATACCGAAAGTGGCGTCACCCGCTGGGCGGGACTGCACTGGCACGTGCTAGTGACGCCTGGCTCGCACGGGGTTGTGTGATTGGCTGCAGCCTAGAGATGGGATGTGAATGCCAACTTCGTTGCTAACTGGTTTTAATCCTAGTTGCCAAATCAATTTATAGCAAGCGGATTTGGGCTTGTTTTTTTCGTGAGTTGCTTTTTTTGTTTGTTTTGGTGGTTGCTTGTTTGTGGGCTTATAATATTTTTTAGTAGCTTGTTTTATTTTGGGCTCGGTGTTGTATTTCTCTGTAATTCAGTTATTCAGCAGAGAGATAAGGGACAAACACGGGTGAGAACTAGGCTTATCGAAATGGTAATGACTCCCAGGTACTCTTTACCTAGCACGGCGCCCATCGCGGGCATTGAATGCACTAAAAAATCGGGTGCGACGCGATTTCCCATAGGGACCAATGTTAAATTTCTCAATTGACCCGATTTTTCTGTTCAGTGCCTCAATTGACACGATTTTTCCATAGGAATCAATGTTAAATGGCCCACAGAGGCCAAATAGCCACCCTGAAGTCTGAAATGGCCCCCACAATTGTTAACGCCACCCCACGATCAACGTGAACCCGAAGCGTGGCGAGCGCAGCGGTACGCGTCCTACGACCTTTTCATACCCCCACTATCCACGTCGGCGTGGAGTTGAGAATAGAATAGTGTGGCGAGCGCAGCGAGCCACCGAGCCCGAAGCGTGGCGAGCGGACGAGGATACCTGTGAAGCCCGCGAAGGGACGCGTTTACCTGTGAAGGTATCCGCGTCCCCTCGCGGGGCTCGCTGCGCTCGCCACACTATTCTATTCTCAACTCCACGCCGACGTGGATAGTGGGGGTATGAAAAGGTCGTAAGACGCGTACCGCCGCCCCTCGCGGGCTCGCTGCGCTCGCCACGCTTCGGGTTGACGTTGATCGTGGGGTGGCGTTAACAATTGTGGGGCCCATTTCAGACTTCAGGGTGCCTATTTGGCCTCTGGGGGCCATTTAACATTGTTTCCTATGGAAAAATCGTGTCAATTGAGGCATTGAACAGTAAAATCGGGTCAATTGAGAAATTTAACATTGTTCCCTATGGGAAATCGCGGGCATCGCGTCGCACCCGATTTTTAGTGCATTCAATGGCCGCGATGCCCACGATTTTTTTACCTGCGATGCCCACGATCAAAATCGTGGGCGCCGTGCTAGGTAAAGAGTACCGACTCCCATTATCCAGGGTTGCTGACCCTCCGCATTTAGTGAGAGTATCCCATTTTCTTGTTCCTTCCTCCCGGGAATGTGTGGGATCCTCCCGGTTTTTTAGCCTGCCTGCCAAAAAAAAAAGTGACTGCGCATGCGCAAGTCACGAAGTGCCGGGGGAGATGTCGCGGCTGTCCGGCCGAGGATCTGTCGGCAGTGGCTACAGCAGCAGCGCAGCAGGGGGCAGCCATAGGAGCAGGAGCAGCAGTTCAAACGCATCTGTGTGTGCGGATGTGCCCGATTGTACAAATGCGCCCGAGCTCACCGACTACAGGAATGCGCCCAAGTGCCCGAACTCCAAAGCACCTGACCGCACTCGGACGTGATCTTCTCTGCGAGAAGTGACAGGGCGGGGATCGGTGGCTTTACGTAAATGGAGAAGTGGCCCCCCTATTTTCTGGGAGTGGCCAGGCCAAGAAGCAGTTACCTTGGTCTTGCAAGACAGTCAGTGTGAGTTAGGTTTTAGACTTACTCAGGTTGGGTATAGGTCATTGGGTCAACCCAAGTTAGGTCGACATGTATTGGGTTGACCACTGAAGGTCAACAGGCCTTAGGTTGACAACTGAAATCGGTCTACATAGCTAAGGTCGACAGGGTTGAAAGGTCGACACAAGCATTAGGTTGACAATGGCAAGGTCGACTGTCAAAATGTCGACATGAGACTTTCATGTTTTTTTGTCCCGAATGTCGACATGGACACCGTCAAAGTGTACCGCATCCCCTCGCATGGCATGCTGCGCTCACTATGCTTTAGGCTCGGTGCCTCGCTGTGCTTGACACACTATTTTATTCTCCCACCTCGCCGTAGTGGATGGTAGGGCATGATACCACCTGTCGGCACATGTCGGCTCAAAGAAATGTGAAAAACTGTTGTTGACTTTTTGACTGTAGATCTTGCCATTATCGATCTAATGCTTGTGTCGACATACCAACCCTGTCAAGGTGGCCATACACTATCTTCAGATCTGGCTGGTTGGAATAACAACCTGGCAATATCTGATTGACAGTTTGTCAGTTTTCCAGCATTTCCAAGCAACTGTCATTTGCTCTCATCCATAACCAGGTTTTTGTTCCAACCAGCCAGATCTGAAGATAAATCTGCATGTGTATGGCCACCTTTAGCCATGTCGACCTATTTCTGGTGTCGACCTAAGGCCTGCGACCTTCAGAGGTCGACCCAATGCATGTCAAACTGAATTGGGTCGACCTAATGACCGTAACACCTCAAGCTGCAGTCACAGAGGGACACTGTGACTAATAGTCGTGATGTTACTCTTAAACTGCAATTGCAGTTTTATGTGATTATGTATGCACCTCCTCCTGCATTGGCATTGATAACGACCGCATATGGGCCCTGATTCTGGTTGACTTAGGAATCTGCGAAGCTCGCAGCTTACCGAGTCGCAGAGGGCCTGCCTCGCCAACCACCACCTAGCAACCATGCAAAGCGATGTGTGACGAAGAGACATCCCCTCGCATGTGCCCGCAGCAGGAGAAATCATTGGATGGTCGCCGACCATCCAATGATTTCTCCAGGGCTCCCAAATATAAGTCAGTGGAGACTGTCTTATATTTGCGGGCTTCTGCCCAAAGACAGGGCGGACGGCTGACATCATGTGACATCAGCCGCCCGCACTCGGCACACCTCCTCCCACCCACAATCCCATGGGAACGCCCATGAAACGCTGGGCATTCCCATGAGTGCGACTCGGGCCTGCCGCCCCCACCCGCACTGCTCTGTGCAAGTCCCTTCGCCAAGAGAGCCTGCACATGCGCACAAACAAAACATCGCAATAAAGCCAGAATGACCCCCATGCTACGCTGCTGCAAACAGCTTATTCTATGCAATCCATGCTGAATGAGGGCCTTTATCTCTTGTATCCCTTGTGATCCCTCTCTCTCTCTTTCTCTCACCCTCTATCCTCTGTCTTTTTTAGCCTTTGCATTCTCTTTTAGCTGGCCCTTCCATTCTCCCTCATATTTCTTTCTCTCATCTTTCAATGAATGTTTATCTATTTTTCCCTGCCTCTCTCCTTTGTGCTCATCCTCTCTTATACTTGTTACAGTATGTCTGTATGTGGTAAATCCCAGCACTTGGCAGCATCTGATGCAGTATGTTCCACTAAATGTTCCAGGGCATGCACAGTGATAAAATACCATCTGCAAACAGGCGTATGTGTAGTTCTGCATCAGGCCCAATATGTGTATTAACATGTATAGCACCAGCATATTGTGGCGATTGTGTACACAAATATAGTCAGAGTGCATGTTCACGCAGTCAAATATTTTGGAGTTTGCGCGTTCGTCCGCGTTGGCATGATTGGGTGTTCGGGTGAATACAGGCGCTCATGATTTAGGGTGTTCGGGTGTGTTTAGGTGCATGGGTATTTGGATGCGCTCAGGTGTTCGGGCGCACGCGGGCATTCAGGCATATTCAGAAATGAAGGTTTGGAGTCATCCATAGTATGGTAAGCCTAGCTACTGTATGATGTAAAAAAAAAGCTACACTACCAGTCCAGTGAATACAGGATGTACCCCCCTTTATTCTTATGTTATGTGATAGATTATATTAACCTTTGAGAACCGTCTTGTCTTAATCATTTTAACAGCTAGCGCTGGCACATCCTTTGAATACAGGATGGTGCCTGAACTTCTTCCTGCTAAGGTATACAGTGAAAGAGGGCACTGCTTCCAAAATCAGAGTACCCCTAGTTTTGCTCTGTATGCAAGTCCAATGCAAACCCTGTGGACATCCTAGGGCCCCTAGGATGCCCATAGGGATTGTATTGGCCCTGCATTCAGAGCAATAGATACATCTACATAGAAGAAAGAGGTAGCAAAGGCATCTAAAGTCTACGCAAAGTACTAGGCTATAGTGATAAAAAAACAACAACTTTACATCCATTTCTAAATAAGTCCCATTGTTTGGCAAAGATTACATTATCATCTGATTTACAGCACATTGCTTTTATGTATCCTACAGTATTCACAGAGGAAGGATTCAGTATAGATGGTGGAGCAGTTGTGTCACAGCCTTCTGTTATGTTTGAAGACCGCATTCAAACTGTGCTCCAATGTGATACACAGGGAACATTGTTCAGACACATCACTTACGTGTGTACTGCACTCAAAAGGCTGTTGTATACATGTAGCTTCTTCCCTAGTCATGCGGTGCAATGTTATGCCTTCTGTGGTCTCTCGATTATTTACTGGGACTTAGAGCTGTAGGCAGATACCTATATGTATTAACAGATCACTATGTATGTACAAGTGGTTATCACTTCAGTTGGGCCAACGGGTTAGGCCGATATACCAACCTATCTAATGATTGGTTAGTACATATACACTTACCAATCACCGGGCCGATGTATTGTGCCTTGTGTCACAATTGGGCGGGCACTGGCTGTCCCTGCAGCACATTTACAGGCAGTCGGCAGACCACTCGTACATACTGTACGTACTTACATACATCCAGATTTGCCGATATATCTGAAGATTGCCCTAGGTCAGTACAGATTCCTTACCCATGGAATTCTAACCAGCAACATAACCATTCTTGCCAAGCTTCTGGCAATTCCATTCTGCAATTACCCAAACTGTTCTCCAGATCACACAGGATGTATGCCAAGGAAACTAACTACCTTTGTCATCGTCAACATTTTTTCCATCTCTAGATTTCCCGCAACGCTGAGAAAGTGGCAGTGGTGGTGTCCTTGGATACTGCAAAGTATTTCTATTCAGTGGCAGTATCTATATGATGTATTTTATCACTTTGGCTTTGGCCAAGGCTTTATAATCCAGATACAGCTGTTCTATCTAATGGCAAGAACTTGTAATTAAAGTTACTCAATGTTCTGGTTTGAACTGGGTAGAGGCACTAGGCAGGGGTGCGCACCATCAAATGCATCACTTGCTCTTGCTATAGAACTGATAGCATGCATAATTTGTATTCAATCTGTTGGAGCATACTTACCTACTTTTGAAACAATGGGGCAGATGTATTAAGGTACAATCAGGAGGATTGCTGTATTTAAAGGTGTCAGGGAGATTGCTACTGTTTCAAGCAGTCTCCTTGACATTCAAGTAGAGTTGGCAGGTAAGACAGTATGTAACATTAGTAAGGAATAGAGGTCTGTTTGAACATAACCTTCTCAGTCAAAACTTAATTGAAGAAAACCACAAAGTTAAGAGGGTCACCTTTTGTGGTTTCCTTCAATTAAGTTTGCAGTCAGGCTGAAGTACCGGTTCCCATCATAGTAGTCAATGTTATTTTTAAAACATTGACTTCTTTGGGACACAGACTGACAATCCCTGACAGAGCTATTCAGGAGTTTGAGGGGGGTTCCCCATCATTTACGCTGAGGAGCAGCAACAGGATTTTTTATTTTTTATTTATTTTTAACCCCTTGGATGCCTACTTTGGACCAAAGAGGATCGATCTACTCTGATTCTTTTCCACAGATCCCTATTGGATTCTACATTAACAAGTGGACCAATCTACGTGTCAACATAGGTAAGTATGTGTGTTTCAGCATGAATGCGTGTGTGCATATATGTTAATAAAAAGGATAGCCGGGGTTCAGCACTGTCCCTTGGGTGGCCTGGGGGACCCATTTTTTGGGGGATCCCCACTCCCCCTGGGAACCCGGCTAGGGATGACCAGTTGAGGGGTAATGGCACAGTGTCGGGCACTTATATAAGAGTGACCCCCGGCTGTGGCATTACCTTACTGACTGGCGGAGCCCGATGCTGGTTATAAAAATACGGGGGACCCCGAAGTCTTTTGTCTCTCTTATGTTTGCAACCAGGACTAGTACCAGAACTCGGTGCTCATTGTTATAATACAGGGGGACCTCAGACATTTTAGCCCTGTATTTTTACAGCCAGGTCCATCTCAAAGAGCTCTGGGCTTGTTACGCTTGGGAGGAGGAGATTTTTAATAATTGAAACACTTTTCCAGACAGAAGATTTACTGATCTTTGTGTGCTTCGGTCAAACTCGCAAGCCAGAAGCCAGTCTAAATTTTCCTTGGAAAAACAATTTGGATGCAAGTTTATGGCCCTTATTCATATCTGATGGCAGTACAAATTTGTTCTCAAAATGGGCAAATCCATGTGCCACCCCATGTCGCCCTTTTGACTGTCGACCGTACCCATGTCGACATAATGCTTGTGTCAACCCAATGATCATGTCAACCTGACCCATGTTGACCTTCAGTCACATCGACATTCCTGCATGTCGACCTTCAGTCATGTTGACCTTCATGCATGTCGACCTAATGCTTGTAGACCTAGTGACTGTATCCCAGTCAGATCTGGGTTCTAAGTTTTGATGTGGTAGTTTAGATCTGGGGTATGTTTTTTAATGAGTAAAAATGATCAGATCAGGGGTATAATATCTAATAGAGAAGGGGTATGATTTTTTTGAGGAAGGATGGAGGATAAGATCTAGGCCATATATATAATAGCAGAAGGGCAACTTTTATGAGTGGACACATTTCTATAATGCGGCTTGTCACATAACAAATTAGAGCAGAATCATTGGTTGCTTTAATACTGATTTATGTGGCTAAATATCTGCCTGCCATTTACAATGCATCACCATTGTGCTCTGGAAAATGTGGTGAACTCTTTCTGTGCACCTGCTGGGTGACCTGGAACATGTGGTCTGGAAACTGTGACAGTTATTTGATGGTACCCACTAAGCAGGAATATTTTGACATACAACTGCAAAGCATGTGAAAATGGTGCAAATATGTAATAGTAAATGGGGCCCACTGTCTTCTAGCTCATGCACTGCAAACAGCGATCAGCATGTCTACCATCAGTACTGTCACACTTATTCCAATGGGTGTCCTGCAGCACACAGGCCCAATGTCATCTACATTCTCCTTCCGTTAAGCTCATCCAAACTAGACAACATCTAAGGATCATACAGTTAAATGATGATTTGTATATATTTATCGGGACTATACATAAGTGCCTTATTTTTGTGTATTTTGTGCTTTGTCCTGTTTATATTAAAAGTTTTGTGATGCCTCCTTATTATACAAGAGACTGCTGTGTAACTAGTGCCCTAGAAGCCTTTCCACATTTTCTATACATGCCACCCCTACAGTATTTGGCCTTTTCACAAATACAGCCCTAATTGTAGAAGTGAGAGCTAAAGGGCAGCAGACAGCCCACTCATACCACACAGAATCTGACTGCATATCATACAGCTTAATGCAACGCAGATGAGAACAACTGTTCCTTTACTAAACAAAAATACAACAATACAGATGGGTAGAATGAGTGCCTGAGATTATAAATATTAATAACCTCATAAATGCTACTTGGTACAGTCTATCCAAATTTTGAGAACTTCTATTCTTCATTATACTATTCTGCACAGCATATATTATTTACATATTTTATTATAATCAAAGTCCCTTAAGAGTTCAAGTACAAGTCACTTGGTAGCGAGGGGCTAACCTGTACAGTTTCCCTTAAAAATTATTAAGTGTAACACACTGTTTTAGTAAAACAAAACACAGTAAAAGCATTTCTAATGCTAAGTACACACCAGGACGACAAGGGTCAGATCATATCAATCTAGATCCAATCCCGACCGATTGGATGTAGATTGTGTGGTGATTGGGCCCTTTTCTGTCCTGTTGTGATCCAATTCCGATCAGATGTGCTGCCCCGCGGGTCAGTCGGTCCTTAATCAGATCCTACCTGCAGCAGGTAGGATCTGGACATGACCATACACCTGGGTGTGGGTCGCGATCGGATTGGTACCGCTCACAGTGCACGTCATGAGCGGGTTGCACGCTCTGTGTCATCGTGAGCGGGTCGGACGATACACTGACGACCCGCTCACAATGTGCATCGTGAGCGGGTCGTCCTGTTGTGTACCCCGCATAACAATTCTAATAATACACTCAAAATGTAAAACAGAAGTGAATCTCAGATATTTTAGGATAACCCCCCCCCAGTAGAAATGCAGGATTGTCAGTGTTTTTCTAAATTGCTTTTTTGGTAACAAGATCACTTATCGCCAAAAACAATTAAGACAATTGTTTTTAATATATACATTTAAAACATATTACATTCATATGCTTAGGTTACAATCATTCATGTTTAAAATCCATGTCAATTCCTTTGGTGGCAGTTTAACCATACATACACTGTATATTATACAGTGATAGTACATAACGTTACAATGTAATAAAGAAAATAACACATGTTGTAATAGGACATGATCACAACTGTTACTGCAATATCACCAATGATGCAAATTATATTTTTTATAATTTATGCTCACATGTAAAATACCAACAATTATACTAGAGCTAAGCTAGGAATACACAGGCTGATCATGCCAGTTTTGGATCTCCATCAGATTAGATCAATGATTCTTAAGGCCCCCATACACTATGCGATTTTCGGCCGATTTCATCTGATTTCGGCCCTTTGGGCCAATAAATCAGGTGAAATCGGCCCAAAATCGCATGTGTTTGGCATCTGATCTGATGCGCGGTCCCGCGCGCATCGGATCGGATCACGGCGTCGGACCTATAGAACATAAGATATCTCGGAATCTGAGCCATCATGGGTTTTAGCACCCACGATGTTCAGATCCGATATATCTTTATATACAGCCCCTTACTAGCAGCAACACCCCCCCCCGCATTGACAGCTCCCGGAGGAGGTAGTGCAGACAGGGACCGCAGGCGTCGCAGAGCAGAGACCATCGGCGCGGCGGGAGAATAGGAAGAAATCCTATTCAAAAGACCGGGCGGCCGCTGATTGGCTGAGCTCTCAGCCAATCAGCGGCCGCCCAGTCTTTTGAATAAGATTTCTTTCTATTCTCCCGCCGCGCCGACAGTCTCTGCTCTGCGATGCCTGCGGTCCCCGCCTGCACTACCTCCGCAGGGAGCCGGGAGCCGTCAATGCGGGGGGGGGGGGGGGCTGCGGGGGACATAGAGTTGGCAGTGACAGAGCCTGGCAGGAAAAGCTGTCAGCGCTGGAAAAAAAAAGCCCATACAATGAATGGGCAGCCTGTGATTGGCTGAGCGCGCTCTCAGCCAGTCAGCAATTGGCTGAGAGAGCGCTCAGCCAATCACAGGCTGCCCATTCATTGTATGGGCTTTTTTTTCCAGCACTGACAGCTCCCACCTCCCCCTGCCCGGCTCTGTCACTGTCCCCCGCAGCGTCCCCTGCACGCTGCCTTAGCAGCGCCCCCCACCAGCAGCCCTGTTCTGCAGCCCCCCCCCCCCTGTTCCTTAGGTTTACATGTGATAAATCGAGATGATTTATCACATGTAAAAAATGGCACATCAAGTGCCAATCTTATCAAGCTCCCCCGGGGAGCTGCCGGGGAAGTCGGGGGCGACTTGTCCTCAGGACAAGTCGCCCTAGTGTATGGGGGCCTTTAAACTCCATCCTCTGGACCCAAAACAGTTTACCTCTTCCATGCCACCTAGGTGGGAACACTGCCACAGGCAACCCAGAAAACATGAACTGCGTAGGGTCACGAGGACTGAATTTGAGAAGCAATGGATTAGACCATACTTATATATCACGGACGTGCAGTCAGGCAAATGGCAAAGGAGGTACTGGTTAGTAATTACCCACAATATATGAGCCAAAGGGTTCATGTGGGCATTATGCACAGGTACTGCAGTGTCACGTCTGAGGAGTGACTTTGGACTGGAGCTGGAGTATAATGGGAGCTGGGTTCTTTGATAAGCTTAGACTGCATATGGGACTGCTAAAGGCAGTAGAGGAACCGCACTGAGGAGTTATGAGGAAGCCTCTGAAGAGTAGGAGTCATGGAATACCTGGTAAGTACGGATTGGGTCTGACTAATGTTGACCATCATTGAAGACTGCTTGAAGAAGTCACTGCAGGTAAGTATGCTCTGGCAAAAATCACTAGTGTAGCCACTGAAGAAGTTCACTGATGATGATAATGGCAACAGCAGATATCTACCTACAATGGTATTGATGTTGCCTCTCTGAATGGTGACTGGTAACTGTGGTGGGAAGAATAAGGAGCAGATAGCAACCACTTGCAGGTAGACTGGATAGCAGGTATTGTAGACAATCAGGAGAAAACAGATACACTGTAATGGAGGATGCAATATCCTAATTTGGACACTGGAGGGAGTCAGACTGCAGCAGAGTGGGAAGCCACATATACTTGTAAATAGCAGAAGTACTCCGAGAGCTAGGACTGCTGCTTCTCTAAGGACAACATTGCACTGACTAATTTCCCAGTCCGGCGCCCACGCTGCAGGCTGGTGTTCACACGGGGAGACCTGAGGCCTATACTGGAGCAGGGAGCCAGCGCTACATTCTGCACTGACCAGGTCACAGATGCAACCCAGCCGCACCCCCTAAGATGACAGTGCCACAGGATGTCAGAAGTCTCTGTGCAAGCCTGGAGAAGCATCTGGATGGTAAATAAGTATTTCTCAAACCTTGAACCGTGACACTGCAGTATATACTTCTTTACATTGGATGAGTATTGATTAGAAATGTGAAGAAAAGTAGGGACAACCTCTACCTGGGAAAGAATCAAACCTTGAATAGGGGGTTTAGTAAACGCACCCACTTTTCTTCCTAAACTAACCTCAGCTCCCACTTTTTACTTAAAGATCAAAAGAAAATCAAGGGCCAAATGCAGATTCTTAACAGCGCCTTGTTTAATGTGACCCTTAACTGGCAAAAAAATAACAGCAGAAAAACCATACTTCGAAAATTCTGCATCTGCTCGCAATGGGTATTTTTCTAACCGTGCCTGTCTCGGGGACCCGAAGGAGATCCTGACAGTCCTCTAAGTCCAGTCTCTCATACTGAATACTTTATTATTTGTCAATCACGATACAGCAATGTACTGTCAATGAAAATTATATACAAGCACTTGCACAATAAAAAAAAAAATGTGAAGAAAAGTTAGGTTGGGGAGGAACCTGTCATAGACATTTTACTCTTACTCTTTACGCGTATGGTTAGAATAAAGCAAAATATATTTATAATATATTCTTGGTATTTTTCATATATTTTATATAGACAGCCCATCCACTAGGGCGAGGTGTCTCATGCAGTACCTCACATGCGATACCCCACCAACTCTCTACCAGGTGGCAGGATCGCATATGATACATTACGCCAGATGCACTAAGCTTCAAAAGTAATAAAATAGAGCGTGATAAACAACCAACCAATCAGCTCCTGCTTGACATTTTTCAAACAGAGTCTGTGACATGGCAGGTAGGAGCTGATTGGCTGGCAGTTTATCACTCTCCATTTTATCACTTTTGAAGCTTAGTGCATCTGGCCCATTGTATGCAGTCCAATGTAATATGCCATCTTAGCCAGGGCTATGGGCTGCGACAAGTATTCATGGCCCGTAGGATCTGCGTCTGCACTGCAAGTCACATGGGGACACCCTTACATCACAATTACATGAAAATGACATGCTATGTGTCACTTTTCATGCGATCCATCACAGAAATGCGTTGACATCACATAAAAAGTAGCTATATCGCACTAGTTGATGGGGGCCTTTATACTGGAGTATACCCCACCGCATGTCACTACTATACATATGGGATCTAACAGAGATTGGTTGGAGAATGACCACATATACGGCAAGATGTAGTTATTGTTTAACCTCATCTACCATTGGCCCATTTGACAACTGAAGGCTCCTGATAAACTGGATTTGTGGACTATCTGGAATTTGTAGCCAATTAGTTCTAAAAGACCCTATTTCCCTTTCTTACTTATGATGTATAACCAGCATTTTTGCAGAAAAAACTAGTTTGCATGAAGACACACTGTTAGCATCTATATGCTTTCAGGAGGGGGGTGGCATTAGTACCAGCGTCCCCCCCACCCCCTCTAAGTGCCACTGACTTCCCATAGAAAGTGCTCCTTTAGATACTTTATTTCATCCATCTTCAAAGACATGAAAAAATAATGCAGGCTTTTTGATGGTAAAAAGGCTTTCCCCTTGGGGATTAGGGATGCAGGTTTAGAGGATCCCGAATCTTCACATAATTAATCACAAAATGTTCTTTCTGCATTTATGTACATACGGCCTGCTTCATATTTGTATGTAAGGCAAAAAAGAAACCTCAGGGCAAATCCATGTATAGCTGGGTACACTCTGGACAGTTTTCGAATGACATATTGGGCTCACTAGCAACATTATCAGATTTGATGTGTCCTGTAGTATGCTAATGAAGGACGGAACAATCAAGTATGCTACTGTAGGATGGAACATGACCATCCTTCATTATCATTATTCCCGTATGTACATATAGTGACAGGCATTCTCTCTGACATTGGAACGAATGGGATCGTTCAAGTGTGCGTCCAGCTTAACGTGCAGAATTTCGATTTTAGGTGGGGTGAGTTCAAACTTAAATATAAATTGCAGTGTAAAAATAAAGTAATCTAAAATCACATTCAGCAAGGAAAGTACCGATGTTCTGTAGCCCCACTCCTCAGCAAAAGCAAGCTTTTTGCACTGCTGCAGTTCTTTTTCTGACCTGCAAATCAAAAGCAGTTACCCACAATAGATGATATTACGTTATGTAACTGCAGGTGTGCTACCAATTTGCTGTTCTGCAGCTTGTTAAATTACCCCTCAAATCTCTGTCTGACATTACTGTTTAATAAGGTAAGGTTTCTTCCTACAATTTCCAGGGCACCTCTTAAAAGTGCTGAGAAAAATGGGGAGGACCAGACTGCGACTACACCTAACTTAAAGGACAATGATGCATCTGTAAATGGTGATGAAACAGACATAAGTAGAACAGCTCAGTCACCCCTGTCTAACTGGCATGTATAGGCTCGTGTCCTATTTATATCATGAGGAATTATGCGTCTCCATCTCATTTTAATACTGTGGTTTTCTTTCAATGTAATTTAATAACATCCATTTTAAAGTGCACAGCAATATGAACAGTACCTGAGTGCTTACCCAATTTATAACATATTATATTAGTGGTTACTGTATTTCACACAGACTGTAATTGGTTCATCATCAACAAACACCTTGTAGGTAATCAATAATTTGTTGGTCATTAATATGTTTTACATGAAACTTAAAAGTATTCAGTACTGTATATGGTCACTGGATGTTTCCCATGCAGTGTCATAGTGAAGAAAACATGTTTGGCAGATCAGTTTGGGCTTACGCTATAATAATCTTCCAGCGAGAGGCTGTACACTCCCCCATAGCAGTCTGTTACATAGATATGCTCTGTATTCATCTTCATTAGCAGGCAGTTGTAGTTCTGGGACCATTTCCTCATACCAGGATGCCTGTGAGAGACACAAGAGAGAACTGATATTTGTCCTGTATTGGTTAGGGATGATATCCAAGGTTATCCACTTAATTAATACAATAATTTCGGTACTTGTTTCCTAGCACGGCGCCCATCGGGGTTGATCGCAGCGAGCCCGCGAGGGGCGGCGGTATGCGTCCTCCGACCTTTTCATACCCCCACTATCCACGTCGGCATGGAGTTGATTTTATAAAGTGTGGCGAGCCCGAAGCATGGCGAGCGGACGCGTATATCTGTGAAGTTATGCGCGTCCCCTTGCGGGGCTCGATGCGCTTGCCACGCTTCGGGCTCGGTGGCTCGCTGCGCTTGCCACACTTTATAAAATCAACTCCACGCTGACGTGGATAGTGGGGGTATGAAAAGGTCGGAGAACGCGTACCGCTGCGCTCGCCACGCTTCAGGTTGGCGTCAATAGTGGGGTGGCGTTAACAATTTCACCTAGTAATACTAGCGGGCACTTGCTGAGGTAAACTGGGTGTAAAATACAGTACTTACTGTGTTAAAACACAGCATATATCCTCACGCGTCCTCATAAGTTTCCATGACTTCCGGGACGTGGAACGCACGCCCGGAAGCACAGTGGATGGTGCTTGACCCGCATAGGTCTGATGCGATCTACGTTGTGTGGAACGCACTCCCGGAAACGGAGTCTTTCAATGCCCTTCCGCCTAGTGGAACGTAGTGGCGGGGAGGGAGCACCCATCATTATTACAAGCAATGAGGCCCATAATATTTATACGGACAAATAAACAAGTTTTGTTATGCTTTATCCAATGGTAATTTAGTAATTTATAAGGTCTGTGTATATCTATAGATATATTGACCAGTGGTGTATAGGGTGCATCTAATAAACATGTCCCCCTATTAAGGGCAGGCTATATATGGTTCCTCCATTCACAGAATAAAAATACATCATACATTAAAATACAATAATAAAAACAGTTAAAGTTATAGGAACACTTCAATTCAAATTCATGATTCAGACCGTGGGGAGCCAAGGTGGACAGGTTAAAAATCCACCTCATTTCCGTTTGGGCCAGGCGGATGTCTCGATTATTATGTCACCAATCACATTTGACCACTTCTATCCCCCAAAAACCCGTAATTGATTTAGTGGAGCTATTATGTATTTCTGCAAAATGGAGGGAAAAAGGGTGATCTTTAAAACCTCTCTTAATGTTCCGTATATGCTCGGCGAGGCGAACCTTTAAATTCCTCTTTGTCTTGCCCACAAACAATTTTTCGCAAGAACAGCGAATGGCATACACCACGTAATTAGAATTACAGGTGATAAATTGTTTAGGTTTGATATTAAGATGATTCAATTTAATCTCTGTAAACTTTCTAATGGCAGATGGATATGATTTGCACATGGCGCAGTTGCCACATCGATGGAATCCATTGTTCCATGTTAGCATACCCCCTTTATCCATAAATGCGCTATTAACTAATTTATCTTTCAAATTGGCGGCTCACCTATAAATGAAGTTTGGGGTTTGGGGTAAGATCTTGGTTAGAACAGGGTCTTCAAGTAATAATTTCCAATTTTTCTTGAAAATATGTTCTATCGATCTGTGATAAGCGTTATATTGTGTGCTGAACGCTATAGTATAGCCCGTATTCCCTGAGGTTTTGGCTTCTTTGTCTTTGAGTAAATCTTCTCTTTGGAGTGCCCTTGTCTCTTCCAAGGCTCCTTCCAATAATGTGGTCCCATAACCTTTATTGACAAATTTATCTTTCATTCTGCTAGCACTGCTCTCAAAATTAGCATCAGTGGAGCAGTTGCGTTTTAACCGCACAATCTGTCCTTTGGGGACATTCGAGATCCAGCTCTTAACATGGTTGCTAGAGGGATTAATATATGAATTCGAATCGGATGGTTTGTGGTACACTGTTGTTTCGATTCTACTATTCTCAATGTAAATTCTTAAGTCAAGGAAATTAACCTCCATCTTACTTATATTAAATGTGAGCTGGATGTTAAAGCAATTCTGGTTTAAATATTCACAGAATTTGTTCAATTGTATCTCATCTCCCCTCCACACGAACAGCACATCATCAATATAGCGCCTCCATACTACTATTTAAACCCTGTTAGTTTAACTCACTGTTTATCCTTGAAAAAGGCGGCTGGGACCGCTGAAACATGTTGGATTACAAGTGAGTTTGTTGTTCTTATTATTGTTTTTATTGCTGCAGTTGTGGCTTATGGCCATTGGGCCACTTTGCAGTTTTATAAATACATTTTTGTTACTGAGACCAGTCCTCCTCTTTGCTTTTTGGTACACCATCTCCCATATGGGTGATTTGGAGAGCTGATTGGAATTAAGGACTATACCCAGAAAGATACCTTTATATGCGTTGAATACCTACATCTGTAGTGAGTACGGTACGCAGTTACCACTTCATAGTGATTGGTGATCGGGTGACTTGTCATTAAAGATACCTTGATATGCATTGAATCTCCTGTATAATCAGTGAGTACGGTACGCACAACAGATTGCCTACAATTTGGTACTTATTTCATCTATATCACAGTGGTGAACCCATAATAAAGAAACCGTTATACACTTTGAGCACATCACTGCATTGTAAGTTTCGGTACGGTTCATTCCTGGGGAATTATCCAAACCCAATACTATTGTCCATTTTGTGTTACTTATACACATATTTTGTCTGTTTCCTTTTTATCTAAGAAACATTTTGAACACACCAGTCAAGCGCCATTGATTCGAGTGCTTGGCAACCCAATGGCAAATGCCGGATTTTTATAGGGGGTTTCAGTGTAAGTGTAATCCAAAATCTCCCACTCTGCAGCACATTGGAGTAAATATGGGAGTCTGGGGGGGGGGGGGGTGTTACAGCCTTGAAAATTGGTCGTTTTATACACTGGATACTGTATGGATTACAGTATTAATATATAACAGTACAGATGGTCTATAGTATCGGCTGTTTCAAACATTTAAATGTAATAATTGGTCAGGAAAAGGCTAAACATAATAAACACAAAAACATATTAGAACCAGTACTGCACTTTCTAAGCTCACAAACTCCCAGTACATGGTAAGGCTCCTGTCTCTTCCTCCTGGCAGCTACTCTCTGGCCCATTGTAATGTTTGAGGGCTCAGATCCACACATACAGTAAATGTGGTAGAAGAAGCCGGTACACTAGGCATGTGCAGCAGCTCTGCTCTGTTACACTGCATGATGTGGTGGCAGCTATACTGATCATACTATATACCAATGCTATTGTCATAATTAAAGGCACTTGCCAAGAGGAGGGGGGTTTCCAGGCAACCAGAAATTTGCCCCCCCGCATTTGCCTATACAACCCCCAAAAATGATGAAAATAGGGGTTGCGGCAATAGGCCACATACCTCTACCCTAGGTCATCTACCCTCAGCTCCACCCCCTTTTTGGACCAGCTGCACCTTTGGCACGGCAGAATGCAGGAGGGTAGGCAACTATGAATGTATGATTGCCATCACCTGTGGTGAAACGCCATTTTTTATCAATTACTTAGCTCACCACGGGTGATGGCAATCATACATTACCAGGGAAGTCCAGGATTAGAGTATTTTCCCCCTGAACAAGAGGGTCAGGTAGGCAAGTATGAGTTACATGCTGTTTTTGATTTATTTACAAATCTGAATCAATCTCTTTGTACACATATTCGGACTGTTTCGAACAGATATACATAAGCTGCACAACGGAATATGCTGCGCTATATAAGAAACTGTTAATAAATAAATAAACTGATCAGTAAAATGTAGCATAGTAGTTTTGTCACTCCCCGTTGCACATATTGAGCGAGAAAGGTGATTGGTGCAGCTGAGAAGCCTGGGATAAAATGCTGTTTAGCAGCCACAGTGTATGAGCACACATCTGTATCAGATTCATATGCATTCTGAACGCATCTACATGTGTGAAAATGCAATACCGGGGTATTAAGAGCTTTCCCAAGTTGGAAAAATTCCCTGTGTGCATGATTATGAAACTGTGTCTTATTTAGACCTGGGTGAAATTTTATTTTTATGCATATCTTGTGTACCCAGTGTAGGCCAGGTGCAATAGCATGGTGATGAAGAGGTCTAGTAGAAAACCTGGTGCATCTGCTACATACACAGAGGCGGGTGTATAGTACACATTTCTAGATATGCCCGGCTCTGCGTACTATATGTAGCATATGCACCAGGTTTTCTACTAGACCTCTTCATCACCATGCTATCGCACCTGCCCTATACTGGGTATGAATAAACATTTTCTTTGCATGCTTCATTTAGGCATCCAATTTACTTCCACCTCTGCACCGGCCTCAGTAGTTCACAATAGTACAATATTATAGTAAATAATAAGGCTGCAGGAAACTGACACACTATAATATACAATAACAGAACCAATCATTACATTGCTCCATCAGATGTACACACATGCTACAAAACATTGGCTGCATATGGCATACTACCTGGAAAACAGTGCTTTCTTGGCAAAATCTGCTGTCACTGGCAGCACATTAACCATCTGACCTGCCAGTGTTAGTGCCGCACATTGTGGATCTTCTGGGTTTGTTATACTCTTTCTGTAAGCAAACAAATAAAAATATATATTTGTAAATCATCTTTTGTCACCTTCCATTTAAGTGTGTATGGGGCCCATTTATCAAGGATCAGGGCGGAATTTTACTGCCCATTGACGCACAGGGACAGGGATCTGGAAGGAGCCCTTCCCTATGATATGCTGAGCCGGGCCCAGTTAGCGCTGAAACCCCGCTGACTGCACTGCCCCGGTGGCAGTGCGATCCGTAGCCCATAGGCTACAATGGGATCTCACCATCAGTGCTGCTGAAACCCATGGGGGAAGCGCCCATTAGTGGTGCAGGAGGGATCGGAGAGTCCAGCTGTGGTCCCTCCTACATACATTTGTATGATACATAATATTTATGGCTAACCCGATTTAGCCACAAATATTGAATGATAAATGGGCCACTTATACCCCGTTCTCACTGCCGCAAAAACCCGGGTATTTCCAGGGCAAGCAGTCATTTCCCGTGTCCTGTCTCAGTGTGAACGGGTGTGAGTGAAATTCCCGGGTGTAATGCCCCAGGAATTACACAGTGTTTTTGCAGGGTTATTCCTGGGTAATACACGGGTGTATGGCATTGTGAACAGGCTAGACACGGCTTTTTCTCACAAGATGCAAAAAAGCAAGCTCATTGCTCAAAGCTGCTTTTTAAACAGCCAATCAAGGATACTTTTTAAACATTCAATTAAAGCTGCTCTCAGATTCCACACACTTGTTGGCAGGCATACTAGGGGAAGCAGTGTGAACGGGGCAGACACAGGAATTTCCCGGGTCTTAGGTGCATTATGAATGGGGTCTTTAGAGCTGAGATGCTCTGTGCCCCGCCAAAAACCCATCAACCAAAACATGGGTTTTTGCAGGGGCAGCAATGAGAACGTGGTATTAGTATTATGCACAATTGCATTTGCACGGCATGTAATGTCTCACCATGCACCAATATTTTGAGCTGCGTACAAAGCTATTTTGAGTCATTTTCTAAGTGATCTAGGGCGGGATGTATTAATATACATCACCGCCCTTCGCCTGACAGCCGCCGCGATGCTACCGCATATGTACTAACATATGCAGCTAGCATCGGGTTGCGGTGACGAAGACCCCCGCGATACCTGTTATATGGTCTGCGGGGGTCTCCGTCACATCCCGGCGGCTGCCAGTGTCCCCCTGTGTCTCCTCCTCCACCCTACAGCTTGATGTCCTCCCGGCTGTGACACCTGCTGGGGGAGGAGGAGATCAAAGGAGGACGGGAAAGGGGGGGGCGCGGACGGCGGGCGGCGATAGAAGCCCATAGGCTTCTATAGGGTATCGCCACCCTCTGGTGGCGATACCCTGCCAGGCGAAGACGGGGCGGATGGGTATTGGTACATAGGAAAATGCGGTAAAACCCCCGTTTTACCGCATTTTTCCTTTAGTACATCCCGCCGCTAGTCAGATCATTTAGAAAATGACCCAACATCACTCCTTGTTAATGCCCCATTACTTGTTTTAAAGCCCTTCAGTCTACCTGGTACAACCACACATTTCTGGAAGGCTTGTCTATCATTCCAGAAGTGCAGAAGCCCTCCCCAAAATGTACCGTATGTGTTTTCCAAATGTTCAATTAGCAAAGGCAAGTATTAATAAAACAGAACTACAGAAAGCTAAAAGGCAAAAATGCCTGCTACGCAGATTCAGGGATCTCACATCCCATTGGCCAAGCTCACATAACAATCTTTGGTACTTGTGTAGTTTCACGCCGCCAGCATTGCCGTGCGCCTGAGTCCCCTTGCGGGGCTCGCTGTGCTCGTCCACGCTATGGGCTCGCCACTCTATCTAAAATCAACTCCATGCCAACGTGGATAGTGAGGGTATGAACAATCCATGTTGGCATGGAGTTTATTTAGTTTATTTTAGAAAGTTTGGTGCACGCCATGAAACTACACAAGTACCCAATCTTTTGTTAATACAACTAAACATACTGTAATAAGCTGGGAACAAAAACATTTTACTGGAACTGCAAATATAACAATTTGTTAGAGAAATACACAAGAAACGACAGTTTCCAATTTGCAGAACCAGACGCTTAGCGGGAAGGGTAGTGGTGGAACACAAAGAGTTCATAGATACAGGCAGACAAACGGGAGCCCCCAGGTGCAGTGTGTTTTGCAATGAAAAATTGGTAATTTGAAATCAGAATGTTCCTATTAGCAGACCCAGCAGCAGTCTCTTCACCCTTTTATATTCCCATAGTCATTTTGATTGCCCCTTTAGTTCCTATATTTTAGCCAAAGTCCATTGATTATTTGAGCAACTTTAGGTAAATCTGATTTTTTTCCCTTGTCTGCTGTTCACAATAAAATGTTTTCATTTCACTGTTTTCCTAATCCGTCACATCTGTCTAACCAGCCAATAAATCATTGGTCCTATAACTGAGAAACATGTATTTCTCTTTTCCCTATTCAACCTCTGTGGGATGGATTCATTGTGCAAACAAGGATGCATATTTAATTTAGTATCATGGTGATATTATTGATCATGCAGTGGGTATTTAACATTACTTACCTCTCTGATGTGGTCCTGCGGCTTTCCCCTCCCCAGTGGCTTGCATGCTCTGCTCTGTGCTGGCAGCCTACCAATGCCAGTGTGTGGCTGCTGTGTAATGCGCATCTACGATGTTCATCTGTACATGTAAGCTTGCAGCAGGGCCCTCTAACCTCCAAGTCTGTCTGTTGTTACCCAGTTTGTTTTATCACTGTCTACCATTGTAAAGTGCAACGGAATCTGCTGCGCTATATAAGAAACTGTAAATAAATAAATAAATGTGCATTGTATTTTCTCTTGGCAGGGACCTGCCAAAGGGGTTATTTCTTATTGTTAAATGGAGAAGATGGAACAAGCAATAGCATTAGCCTTAAGCCCCGTACACACTCGATGAGTATCAATGACCTTAGGGAGTCCCAATAAAGTAATTGAATGATATCGTTAACCGATATCGCTCAGTGTGTATGTACTATATCGCTTGACCAACTGTGTCGCTAATCAGCTAGTGTGTATGGAGTTTAGCAACACTTTAGCAATCCCTTAGACAGGTGTGGTATAAAAGGTCTACAGTGAACAGGGTGGACAATGGCGTAACTATTACATTTCCGCCCCTCTGCCGCAAATTCAGGCAGTGCCCTCCCCCCCTTTTTGGGTTAACAACCCCCCCTCCAACCCCTAAGGTTTCAGTTTGAACACAGCCCACCCAAATGTAACTCTCTCTCTCTGCACATGTTACATCTGCCCCACCTGAAGTGCACATGGTTTTGACCATTAAAGAATGAGATTGATTGTGCAAACCAACAAGAATTACCCCCAATAAGCATAAGACCCTCTGACTTCTGACTTCCCCTTTTCCCTAAGATATATCTGCATTTCTAGGGGAAATCCTCAATTTGCAATGGAGATTTGTATTGTACTGAATTATCTGAAGTCTGTCTGGATTCCTGTCATTATCTTACTTTGCTGGACATGCATAACATAATGGTATTGTTAATTATGCTCTATTTACAAGTATTGCTGTATTACCTACAAATGTCACCATCTGGATCTGCAAAGGTAAAAGATGCAACTGGATTCTTCATTAAATCTACAATAAAGTTGGACTTCGGAGAAACACAAAAGAATGGAATGCCGGTACTGTTATCCGGAGGACCATCGCTTGTTAACAAAACCTGACCAAATGGCATTTCTTGGATCTGCCAAAGTAAAGGACATAGATAATTAGGAATTTGACATACATTTATAGATTAATCCTTTAGAAATATAGATCAGGAAGAAAATATGAAAAATCGATTTACAAAATACAGTGAGAAAAATCTGAAGTGACGCTGAACAAATGCATCTTTAATACAGAAATACCGGTACTCTTTACCTAGAAGGGCGCCAGCGATTGAAATCGCGGTCGTCGGGGGTAAAAATCGCGGTGATCGCGGGCATCGCGGGTAAATCGGGATGGCCGCGATGCCCGCGATCACCGCGATTTTCCCATAGGGAACAATGTTAAAACGGCAGATTGACCGCGATTTTACTGTTAAATGCCTCAATGGACCCGATTTGGGGCCAAATAGGCCAAATTAACCCTTAAATGTCCCCCCAAATTTTTAACGCCACCCCACGATCCACGCCAACCCGAAGCGTGGCAAGCGCAGCGAGCCCGCGAGGGGCGGCGGTACGCGTCCTCCGACCTTTTCATGCCCTATTATCCACTAGGGCGTGGTGTGAGAATATAATAGTGTGGCGAGCGCAGCGAGCCACCGAGCCCGAAGCGTGGCGAGGGGACGCGGATACCTTCACAGGTAGACGCGTCCCCTCGCGGGCTTCACAGGTGTCCGCCTCGCCACGGACACCTGTGAAGCCCGCGAGGGGACGCGCATAACTGTGAAGGTATCCGCGTCCCCTCGCGGGGCTCGCTGCGCTCGCCACGCTTCGGGCTCGGTGGCTCGCTGCGCTCGCCACACTATTATATTCTCACGCCCTAGTGGATAGTAGGGCATGAAAAGGTCGGAGGACGCGTACCGCCGCCCCTCGCGGGCTCGCTGCGCTCGCCAGGCTTCGGGTTGGCGTGGATCGTGGGGTGGCGTTAAAAATTTGGGGGGACATTTAAGGGTTAATGGGCTCTGTGGCCCATTTAACATTGATTCCTATGGCCAAATCGGGTGGATTGAGCCATTTAACAGTAAAATCGGGTCCATCGCGCCTTTTAACATTGATTCCTATGGGAAATCGGGAGCATCGCGTCGCGGGCATCGCGGGTACATTTATGGCCGGCCGCGACGCGACCGACACGATTTCCATGTTTAACATTGGTTTCAATGGGAAATCGCGGGCATCGCGTCGGTCGCGTCGCGGCCATACATAAATGTACCCGCGATGCCCGCGACGGGCGCCCTTCTAGGTAAAGAGTACCGAAATACCTTTTGCCAACCCCTATAATCTTCAATGATGGCTATTATAGACCATCAAACGTGTGCCATTTTGTTTAGAGCCATCTTCTAGTAAATCGTTGGGCAATTTGAGAACATTAGTACAGGGTAAGTACAAGATGTAAGCCATTGGGGATTATTCAGACTTTAAATCCTCAGTCCAGCGACCAGGTAGCTGCCTCCCCTCATGAGTGAAATCCCGCCCCTGTGCACAGCTGCAAATGCGATCGCAGACATGCGAAGAGGGGGAATTAATTCAGAAAAATGCTGACGTATCGCCCACAAATGGCCGCCAACTGTCAATCAGCCAACGTACAGCCTGTGTTCAAGCATGCTGTACTGGCTGCAAACCTGAACGTTATTTTAGGAATGGTTTTGTCTTGATAATCATGGTTTATTTTTATGTACTGTAAATTCTTTCAGACATTTACTGCTATTGATTTTAATGGAACATTATTACAAGTGAATAATTAATGAGCAGTTCTCTTCAGGCATTAATTAATGTTTTCAGATTACAAAACCTTCCAACAGGACACATTTCTTTCTATGCAGTTCCTGGAAAATGTGGCCTGCTACTATTAATGAATCAGTAACTGTCCTCTTTTGTTATAATTATGTTATTGTTGATTTTAAAATGTGACTATGCCTTTGACTGTTTCCAGCTCTGACTCAGGCTTAACACTTTAGATACCAATCTGAATGTCGGCTTTGGTTCTATATTTCCCATAGCCTCCAACAATTCCTGAAATAGATCCCTGCAGCACACTTCCTGGAGCTCTTGGTGACAGGAGGGAGTTGGCTACAGGTCAGGTTTTCAAAACAGTTGCAGGTTTGGTAGTCTAACCTGACATGGGGCCTGATTCAGACCCCCGCCACCGTTTATCCTCACATCCATGCAAGGCATCATGAAGACCCATCCCCTTGCATGTGCCCGCAGCCATAAAAATCAATCCATGATCGGAGACCATCAAATAATTTCTCCGGGGCTCGCAAATGTAAGTCAGTGGAGTCTGACTTATATTTGCGAGCTTCCGGCCGAAGACAAGGCGGGCGGCTGACGTCATGTGATGTCAGCCACTGGTCCCCGGCACACCTTGTGCCACAATCTCATGGAAACGCCCACCATTTTCATGGGGACGCCCATGAAACGCTGGGCGTTCCTATGGGCTACCCCATGCCCCTGGCCCGCATCGATCCATGCGAATGGCTTGGCGAGTCCGTTCGCCCAGCGACCCTGCACATGAATCGTTATGCGCATACGCAGAAAAAAAAACAATTGAATAGGAATGTCCCCATAAAAGGTGTTTCTTCAATTGCATATAAATGAATCAAACGGAGCAGACTGTGCTTTCTCTAAGGGTCGAATAAAGGAATTTTCTTTTATTATACCTCGCTGGTGGATGATGACTCTCTTTTCCACGTTGCATACTACCAGGGATGTTTAATGCAGCCATTATATGGGGTCTATTTATTCTTAAATATTTGCAAGATATTACCTGAAAACAGCATTTTTGTGGGGTACCTGCAGCTATTTAGTATCCCCACGATGTACTATGCGAGGATAGCAGCATATATTGGATAGACGTCTATTTCCACAGCATCTTCTGCCAGATGTACCCAGCTTTGTAACGTAAAACCTTCTAGAACAGAACCACGGCAGGATAATCATGGGCTACTAATTTGCACGATTTTTGTAATTCCTCTCTGTCTACTCTCAGCGAAGAATCCACCAGCTGCTGGAGACCCAAGCCTGGAAGAGGTGAAAGCCTGTCTCCTGGCAAGAGCGTTTACTATATTCACATGAAAGTACTCTCACTTTATGAATGTGAGAAACATATATTTAGCACATGTATATTAAAAAAAAAAAAAAGATTGTGATAAATATAATGCTATAATATGGGGGAAATTTACTAAGATGGGAGTTCTATTTCAAATGGAATGTTGCTATGGGCAACCAATCAGATACTGGGGGTTATTTTGGTTCACTCACAAAGGCAAATTCCTTCTTAAATGGACAAAACTATGGGCCTGATTCTAGTTCACTCTTTCTGACAAAATCCTTCTTAGATGGGCAAAACCAATGTGCACTGCAGGGGGGCAGATGTAACTTGTGCAGAGAGAGTTAGATTTGGGTGGGGTTTTACTACAAAGTGAGATCTATATTGCAGTGTAAAAATAAAACAGTCAGTATTTTCCCTGCACAGAAACAAAATAACACCCAAATCTAATTCTGCACAAGTTACATCTGCCCCACCTGCAGTATACATGGATTTGTCTATTTGAGAAGGAATTTGCCTTTGCGAGTGAACTAGAATAAGGGCCACTGTCTGTTATCTTCTAGAAGGTACTACATAAGTAGATTCTGATTGGTTGCCCATCGCAACATCCCATTTGAAATAAATCTCCCATCTTTAGTCCCCCTTGACATGGAGCACTTTTAGTCCCCCTTGGCAACAATTTTAGTCCCCCTAGGCAACAAGCAACTTTAGCCCCCCTTGGCAACGAGCAACTTTAACCCCCCCTTGGCAACAAGCAATTTTAGTCCCCCTTGGCAACGAGCATGAAGCTCCTTGGCATCGAGCATGAAGCCCCCAGAATCTAGCAGGAAGTTCCTAGCAATGAGCATGTAGGTAAGTGGCACTTATGTGTCAGATTTGTAATAGGCATTATGGTTTGTTATAAATGTAATGGGTATCATGTGTGACCTTATGCGTAATTGGCATTACAGCATGTGGCTTTATGTGCAATGGGCATTACGGTGTGTGGTATAATGTTAGGCCACATCCCCTTTTCGCCATGCAAGAGCCCCGCCTACTACAAATGAGGGGGGGGGCGCGAAACATGCCCTTGCTCCGGGCACCGTGGCACCTAGCTACACCGCTGTCCGGGGATGTAGTAAAAAAACCATATGGAGAGGCTGCAATATCTCCCTCCCCATCTCCCAGTTGACCCCCGGACAAGCATAGCCCTGGACTGGACACAATTTATACGATACATTAAAACATACCTTTTATTAGAAATGTATTAAAATTGAGAAATATGACATACTACGTGAAACATAGACAAAGTGAAAATGTGCAAGTTAAAATGACACGTACAGGGTCTCCATGTGTTTGTTACCTCCTAAATAATAATAGGTTTACTCACAATGTATTCTCTTTATTGTTATCCAATTGATGGCTGCGTGGCCAATATTATATCAGGGGGAAGATATACTATATGTGAGTACCGTATTGTGCTTTTTCATAGGCTTGAATTGGCGTATGGGCCTGTGCAAATTAGTCTGATATTTTGCTATTATCTATGTTTCCTGTCCGTGGTAGCACACCCCTGCCATATCTATAGCGACAAATTCGCCATTTACATTTCACAGGGGGCCTCTCTTATACAATCCAAGAATTATCTCTATGAAGTTCGGTGCGACTGACCCCCAAACACTCCCCTTTTACAGCATCCAAACAGATTCTAGCTGTCATTTATATATAATATATAATAATGATTGCTAGAATCTGATAGGTTGCTATGGGCACCTTCTCCAATTTTCCTGTTTAGGTTTAATACACCTGCCTATATTATGGAATGACCATGAGCAGTGCGCATGTGCGAGCCGTCCGTATGAAGACTAGTGTTCCCTCTAGGAATTTTGGGGGGCAGGGCGCTGCTGCATGGGGGCAGAGTCATGGGGGCAGACCGGGCCCGCGCTGACGTCATCATTGTAGGCGGTCCCGGGCCACAATGTCACTAAAGGGGGCGTGCCCGGGCCGCCGCGTCACTAAAGGGGGCATGCCCGGCCCGCCGCATCACTAAAGGGGGTGGGCCTGGGCTGCTGCATCACTAAAGGGGGCGTGCCCAGGCCGCCACCGTTTTGCAAGGGGGGCAGACCTGGCCCCGCTGAAGTCCCTGAGCTTCCGCCGAGATTGCAATGCCTGGAGCTTCCCCGGGCACACCAGCAAGACAGGCAGCAGGCTTTTTTAGCAGGGCTGCTGGAGGGGCAGGGCGCATTTTGCCCTTTAAAAATCGGGCATGGCGCAGCGCCCCGCTAAAACAGCCTAGCGGGAACACTATGAAGTCAGCAAGTGAAGGTTAGCCTTCGCTGGCTGCTCGCAGAGTGATTTATACCATGTGACCATGTGGTCGCAGTGTTTATAGATAGTGCTCCAGAAAATGAAAGCATTCCCTGGTCATTTGGAGGAGGGCCACTGACGCCATCAGCCGGCTGCTTCTCCCCGCAGCCTTCACAGCGCCGAGTGAGTCTAGTCTTACTCAGTGCTATGAACAGAAGGGAAAACCATAAGCAGTGTGTGATTCCAAATGGTTTCCCCTCATGTGCACAGCTGCAAACTGAGATAGATAGATAGATAGATAGATAGATAGATAGATAGATAGATAGATAGATAGATAGATAGATAGATAGATAGATAGATAGATGAATGGAGAGAGATAGAAGTGTGTAGTGGGTACTTACCATCTCCTGGTTGGAAATCGTTGCCAGGATGCCCCACTTGCTTTTATGGGCTAATATTCGAGCATATGTGGCCAGCTTTTGCTGAAGGGCAGCTGCAGGAGAAGGGGGACTCTCAGTTACTGTACTGCTTTCTCTTCTGTATGAGAACATCCTTGATGCTGAGGAGATCTGTTTATTCATGTCAGGCCCTGGCCTGGTCTTTGTTTCTCTGCCCTCCTTGTAAGCTGATTCTGGGTAGCTCTGCTTCCACATGCTAATTGTATCTTCTAGCAGTGCTGGCAAAGGATCCTCAGTGGAGGAGCTGTCCAATTCTTCTTCTACTTCATTTGTAACTGACCATGACACCGAGTTTAAAATCACATAACCTTGAGCATATGACAGCAGCGTGCATCCAAACATCCATAATAGGCAGGATGCATGAGCTGTTGTTTTGCAACTGAAGCAAGACACAGACATTTTCAGGCAGGCAAATGATGCTGGTGGAATGTACATTTGCCTTTCTACCGTAGCTACAAGGCTGTGAGTGCCATCTGCTGGACAATTTTATGATGCTTGAACAATACTGTTTCTGAACATTTAAAAAGATTTGCACTAGCCCAGGGGTAGCCAACTCCAGTCCTCGAGAGCTACCAACAGTTAATATTTTCCAGGTCTCCTCACAGAATCACAAGTTAGGTAATTATGTCTACCTGAGTATCTTTTGTAATTTGGCAGTGAGTAAAGAGTGTACCTGCTAGGTGGTCTGGAAAACATGAACTGTTGGTAGCTCTCGAGGACTGGAGTTGGCTATCCCCTGCACTAGCCCATAACAAAGATTATACTGTATATGTGTGTCGTATAATGCTCACAGTCGCAGCTAACATGTCTTTCGTACACTACCGTTCAAACGTTTGGGGTCACACAGACAATTTTGTGTTTTCCTTGAAAACTCACTTTTATTTATCAAATGAGTCAAAATAATAGAACATATAGTTAAGACATTGGCATGGTTAGAAATAATGTTTTTTATTTGAATAATAAATTTGTCCTTCAACCATTGCTTTCGACAAAGAATGCTACCTTTTCAGCAATTACAGCATTGCAGACCTTTGGCATTCTAGCTGTTAATTTGTTGAGGTAATCTGAAGAAATTTCATCCCACGCTTCCTGAAGCACCTCCCACAAGTTGGATTGGCTTGAAGGCACACTGCCTTACTCCCCCCCCCCCCCCCCCCCCCCAAACACACACAAATTCATAACATGACACAAAATACATTTTGCGCGCCGGAGACGCGCAACGAAATAGGGAGTGTGGTTTAATTTTAAAGGGGGTGTGGTTTAATATAAGGGCGTGGTCTAGCAGGACAACAATTACCTTAAATCACACTTTTGCAACCTGCATGATCATACATTGGTTACCGCAAGAATTGTCATTGTCCTCCCGCACTTAAGTTGGCAGGCTGAAGGCCACACAGTGGCCTAGTACGCCTCACCGATCAAGGCCAAACAATGACAGGCTACTTAAATCATTATACACTCTTTATCCGTGATGACAATTACACATTACGCCGCACACTGTGATGATAATTACACATTATGTTGCACACCGTGATGCCCATTGGAACCCACACTGTAATGGCAATTACACAATACTCTCTACACCGTAATGCCCATTACACATTATGCCCCACGCACCGCTGCCGCACAACTGATGCCGTTTACTAATATGCCCCCACAGTGCCAGATATGCCTCCACAGCGCCACACATATATGCCCCCACAGTGACAGCTATGCCCCCACAGTGCCACACATATATGCCCCCACAGTGCCATATATATGCCCCCACAGTGCCAGATATGCCCCCACACTGTCACATATATATGCCCCCACAGTGACAGCTATGCCCCCACAGTGTCACACATATGCCTCCACAGTGCCAAATATTCCCCCACAGTGCAACAGATATGCCCCCACAGTGCCACACATATATGCCCCCACAGTGCCACACATATATGCCCCCGCAGTGACAGCTATGCCCCCACAGTGCCACACATATATGCCCCCACAGTGCCACATATATGCCCCCACAGTGACAGCTATGCCCCCACAGTGCCAGACATATGCCCCCACAGTGCCAGACATATGCCCCCACAGTGCCAAACTCACTGTCTCTGGCTCTCCCCCTTGGCCCCTGCTGCCATCGCCTGTGCTGCTGTGCTGCTGCTGCTTCCTTGGGGAGGGGAAGAGAGTGCATTGCGCGTCTCTCCTTCCCCTTCACTGTGTTCCTGAGCCGTCAGCCATTCATACCTCGCGGGCTGGCTTCTGATTGGCTGCCGGCCCGCGAGCTGTGATTAGCTGACAACCCAGGGACACAGTGAGCGAGGGGAAGGAGAGACGTGCGATGCGCTCCCCTCCCCTCTCCTGGGAAATCAGCCTCTGCCCAGTGACTGTGGACGGACGGGGAGAGGAGGAAGGGAGGCGGTGGCGGCGTTGGGGGGAGCTGCGGGGCGCCCCAACTGTTTAACAGAGGCGGACAAGCCATGCGGCACCCTGGGCTGCTGCACGGCTTGTCCGCCTCTAGAAACGGCCCTGTTCTATACTGTAACAAATGCGCTCCCTTACCCTGCGCTCTATTACACCGACACAATCCCTCACCCTGCGGCCTGCATTCTATCACCTTGACGTGCTCCTCCACCCCAAGGCTTGCGCTCTCTACCACACTAATGCATTAGCTCACCCTGTGGCTAGCGCTATATCACACTGACACATTCCCTCACACTGCGGCCTGTGCTCTATCACACTGATGAACTCACCTCAACCCATACCTTCCAACTTTTTCAATTGAAGAATAGGGACACTCAGGGGTGGGCAGCAGGCTCAGCATGAGCGTCTCACTGACAGCGTGAGAGTTCATGCTGAGCCTGCTGTCAGCACACTAGCACAGCACATGCTGCAGGTGTGTGCTAATGCTGCTGCTGAGAGGGGGGGACAATAACACCCCCCTTAACTTTAGAGTGTTGTTTCACCCCCTCTCTAAACATTTTGGGGGCATGGCCTAATCACAGCAGGTGGCTGCGCCTCCCGCGATAAGGCCAAGCCTATAAAAAAATTACCTCTCGGTAGCCCTGTCTGTCCTCCTATAAATTTGGTGGTTTTTGAGCAGCAACTGGGTAGTGACAGTAAGATCACATGTAACACCCCCTGACTTGTGAAAGTGTCATGGGAGCATAGGTGCTGGACTAGGGGGAGCAAACACATAAAAAAAAATATTTTAAAGGCACCAGGCAAAGTACTGGGTTGTGGGGAACAGTGTGGCTGCCATCTATAGCTAATACAGGCAGTGCCAGGAGAGATACAAAAGTTGTAGAAAAAAGTAGAAAAAAAAAGAAGAAAAAGCGCTCATTACTCTTACATAAAATGAGTCCGTCTTATCTTTACTTCCAGAGTTTCTTCCTTTCCTGGATGATAAATTTTCTTACAGAACAGTTTGTGGTTATATGTAATTAAAAAAATATATAGTGCAGACTGCTTGGACGAAAAAGTCTGTAGAGTGTCAGCAATTGGACCACTATAGTCATCAAAAGGGTTCTTTGGCTGCTCTGCAGAGAAGTTGGTGATCTCTGACTTCTCCAACCTGCCTCCCCTACCCACTGGACACTGCAGGGGAGGAGAGTGTTCAATTAGCGGGACTGTCCTGCTGTAATTGGGACAGTTGGGGGTATGTGATCCATAGGATTACATAGTTGTGTATGCTCCTGTGAACAGGATGCACATTGATGCAGCTAGCTGCAATTAAGATGCTTCAGCACATGTGACCCATATGTGGGAAGATGATGTTGGTGGCATTTGTAGATTTGTGACATTAGGTAGGTGGTGTGTTCCCAAAATTAAATTATATCTTGCCGCCAAACCAAAATAGTTGTGGTGCCCCTACTTGGGAGTTATGTGCACATGTTGCAAAAGCTCTGTACTATTCTAGTGTCTAGGGATGGCCATTGGTATGGTTGCCATCAAAGATTTCTATCAATTTATTTGAATCAATTTCAATCAATCTATTTCACCAATCGATGATCATCTCTGGTCTTTGAGCGATTGACCGTGGGAATCACAAGTATTCGGGCGGGGCTGCGCTCAGTGTCTCCACACTTGTAAAATAATAATTAAAAAAATATTCAGTTATTCATATGTTCCCTCCCGATTGATGAAGAAAACATTCACCATAAACAATCGATGATTATAAATCATCAGTCGATGACCATCCCTAGTCATGTGTGAGAAAGCCTGTTTCTGATGGATCGCTTGCACCTAGAATACATTCTTCAATTTTACAGATCAGTTTCCACAAAACCTCTTATGTGTAAGAGAATTGTGACATGTTCCCAAGACCCCAGCTGCCAGTTCTATTTATTTTAAACTTAAAGTGTACTTCCTCCATGTGGCAATGTGCCAGGAACTCTCTCTTCAGGGATCATTAATATAAAAGTGAGGAGGATAAGGCATATATATTTTACTGTCCAACTACTGAACCCAAAGAGCATGGCAGATATCATGGCTAAGAAGGAACTATTGCGGTTAATGTCTTCTATGAATATAGTACTGCATATTGAAAATACTGTAATGTTCTACACAATTGGCCCAATTTAGTCCTGATCTGCAAAGTTGCAGATGTCTACAGGTAGTTGGGCGCTGCCCAGACAGAAAGAAAACACGCCACCTGTAAATTTGCGAGTGAATTGCGAATGGAACGCTATTCACTATCCACTTGCAAATCCATACTCAATTCACAGGCCATTTAATGATTTTTACAAGTCTTGCTGTGTGGCTTGAGAAAGAGGTGTAAGCCCCGAAATGTTGCTAATAAATTCCACAGTTACTTTTTATACCGTATTGATGGTCTCTGAGTGCCGCCTTCTATCCGGAATTCTACATGTGTTTGGACCTTGGCTCATTCAAGGTTTGAGCAAGGTAAATTACCTTTGTGGTTTCACCCTGCAGTTGTTTGGAATTTATATATATATAAACATATATTAGTGCTGGGCAATGATTACAATTTTTTTTTTTTTGTAAAACAATTTTTTTTTATTTTGCATAATAAAATAAACAGTATACAGTTTTGATGAGCATATGTTGCATATAGTATACTTTTCTTAAACAACATTGGCGTGTTCTTCATAGGGTTTGAGAGATCGATCACTATCTGAGTCTCTATCACTTCTTTTACATATAGCTAATTAGTATTTCTCTAATATCTGACCACAATAATATAAACGATTACAGAGAAACTATATTTGTATTAAAAGGATAACATGAATTGAAAAATAAAGAGCCTGGTATTATATTCATTACTTGTCTGAGATTCTGTGTTGTCTTATCTATTCCTATAAATCTAGTCAGTCAGTATTTGTGGTATTCAGGTTGGGGTTCAGAGTTCTACCTCGAAAAGAGTATTCCTCCAGACATAGGTATCTCAGTTACAGAACTCAAGTGGCTGTACTATTGAATTCAACAACAACAACCAAAAAATTAACTATTACATTTATACATAAACTCATCTCACTAGACAACAAGGAGGAAAAAAGGGGGGGTGGGAAGATGTAGGGGGTGGGGGAACCAGATATTCAATATTTGGGTTTCGTTACTCTGTGTCGCATGTCTCTTCACCAACTCTCTTGCAGAGACTCTCCAGTTTTCTCCATTATCCGGCAATTTGCCACAAGAGGTACCAGGAGGTAGATTCAAAGAGCTTTTGTATGCGCTCCTGTGTAGTCTGGTCAAGACTTTTGATATATAGTTCCCACTTCTTGTAAAATCGTGGGGCTCCCTTTTCCAGATCTGGTATCGTGCTCTGTCTTTGAAATGATTACAATTTTTAATCACGCTTAATCACATGAAATTTTGGTGAACATCCCAGATGACAAATGGGTTCAGCAGCAAACTATCAGCAAGGTCCTCCACCACCAGGACATGTTCCACCCTCTTGAATCATTCCGGGTAAGGTTTCATGAGGAGTACAGATTCATCAACAGACATTCCATCGGCTTTTAAACTTGCTTTTATGTAATTTTATTGGATTGTTGTTCGTGACCAACAAATACCTATTGGAGTTTGTGGAACCGGTGTTTTGGAACATAGGGACCCTTATTTGGGTGAGTGTTATTCATACATTCATTGTCTGGTAGAAGTGTTGCCCAGCTATTCACGGTACCATAGACAAAGAAACCTTTATGGGAACGTCACCCACTTATGTGAGGTGAGTGTTATTCCGTTTTGTCCCAGTGTTGGTCAACTTAATATTTAATATTAACTTGAACCATCTTTTCTTTGTGGGCACCGTGCCTGGAGTAGAGAGACTGGACACTTATTTAATTGTATCGCTATGAAACCCAGTATGGATATTCTAGTCAACTTCTGGTGATATATATTGCCCCTGATGAAGTCGGACATTGAAAATACTCATGTGAATATTATACCTGGAATGTTGTTGAATAAAGTTATCTGATTTTATCATTGTTTTATCATTTAGAAGTATTCAATATCTAAATATTGGTGAGCTGGTCTACAGCAAGATTCTATACTTTCTATAACCATATATACAGTATATTGCCCTGGATGTATGCTCCTAAATGTGCTTTGATAAATGGTATTTTTCCTTGAAGTGAGTGTCATGCCATTTGGCCTAGGGTTTAGTCAGTGGCGTAACTATTAATAAGCTCCCCCCCACCACACATTTTGGCAGCGTCCACCCCCCCTCCCTCTCCCTTACCGCTCCCCCCCCCCTTTACACCTCTACCGGTACCTGCCGCTGTGCCGCATCAGTCTGCTGTCCTGGGTCTCCCTGCTCTCCCGGCTACTGCTAATGAAAACTGCATGTTTTTTTTTATTTTTATTTGAACTCATTGAATATGACTAAAATATTGTAGGGAGAAAATGTGAGACAAGACCAGACAGACAAGCATACCAAAAAGGCAACATGTATTTTCGGTACTTATGTATTATCTGGGCTCCCATGTTAAATCCACCCCTTTTTTCATACCCCTACTATCCAACTACGCATGGAGTTGATTTTATATGGTGTGGCGAGCGCAGCGAGCCACCATGCCCGAAGCGTGGCGAGCGGACGCGGTCTCATAAGAAAAACGGGAGCCCAGATATTACATAAGTACCGTATTTTCTTTATTTGGCATATTCCCATGAACTCACAGCATTCATGAGTCATGTGTTCCCATCCAGTGTATGAGTTAAACATCACTGATTTGTGTTTTTAGTAACTGGAAAAAGTTAATAAAAATTCTATATAGCAAAATAGCTATAGGAGCTTACTCATAAATCAAATCTTTACAGCCTTTGGTGGTGTTATTGGTACTATGGACCCGATTCAGGCTTGAACGTAGGGCTGCAAATTCCCAGCCCTGACGATTATCGGGCAACCGTGCATGCGTAAGGTACAATGTATGTATGTATGTATGCGTGTCCTGTCTGTACGATGAAAGGATCTAGTGAAGGCTAGCTTTTGCTGTCCGTACTCGAGGTGATTGCATTCCCCGGTCGTTGAGAGGGAGGGAGGGAGGGACGCTAACGTCATCAGTGTCCTTCTTCTGCCTATGGCCTGAGTAAGTCTAGTCTAGTGTTGGTGTGATTCCCCCTGTACGCTCGCAGCCGTGGGCATGGGTGGGTTTTTACTGGAGCGGGGTGGAATGGGCCGGCGTTTACCTGTACACTGGACTCCAAAATTTCTCAGTCTAGCATGCAGGTCCGAATTGGGCTCTATGTACCTTATGGAAGAAGCAAGGTTCCTGTAAATCTTATTAATAGATGACGTTATATTTAGGGCTTTGACATATGGGTACTTTCGCAGGTGATTTATGGCGCATCTAAAGGCTGATTTCCCACTAGGCCCATGAGGCACCTCCTGGGTGCGTCAAGGCATCCCCCTTTCACGCGTCATGGGGATTTTGCCAGAGGGGAATGAATCTCTCTACTTTCACTCTCTCTGCTCTGCTTCTCTCCCCCTCTATCTCTGAGCTCCCACTGTATCTGCACACCCCTTGCACTCTATCTCTGCACTCACTCCCTCTCTCTCTCTGAGATCCCTCTTTCTCTACACTCCCTCGCTCAGCACTCCCTCTCTCTCTCTCTCTGTGCTCCCGCTCTCTCTGCACTCCTTTTATCTTTCCTCGCGATCCCTCTCTGCATCCCTCTCTCTCTCTCTCTGCTCCCTCTCTCTCTGTGCTCCCTCTCTCTCTGCTCCCTCTTTCTCTATGCTCCTATCTTTCTCTGCGCTCCCTCTCTGCAATCCCTTTCTCTCTGAGCTCCCTCTCTCCCTCTCTCTGCTTTCTCTCTGCACTCCCTCTCGCTGCAATCCCACTCTTTCCAATATCCTTTTCTCTCTCTCCTCCCTTTCTCTCTTCCTCCTTTTCTCTCTCTATCTCTCTCCCTCACTCTTCCTTCCTTTCTCTCTCTACCTACCATTTTCTCTGCACTCTCTCTCAAAAATGTAATGCCTAGGGGCAGCCTGACACTTCAATCTGTCACTGGGTGCACTTGGCATCTAAATGCAGGTAGATGGATGCAGAGCAGTAGCTAGGTGACATGCAACCCGGTATTAGTATGTTTTGGCACCTCCCCCACCTCCGTAATAATTTCCTTCTTATACAGGTTGAGTATCCCTTATCCAAATTATTCCAGAAACCATACATTACAGAAAGTGAATTTTTTTTTTTTTTACTTAAAGCACTACTACGAACATCTGTAACAGCACTACTGAGGACATCTGTAACAGCACTACTGAGGACATGTAATGTCCTCAGTATGTAACTGGTACTAAATATGTGCAAGGACATGATTGCTTGACATTTAAATTCAGTATCTGAAATAGTATACAAACTTTGTTTAATGTTTTGAAACCTTGTTTTATGCACAAATAAAATATATGTGTGTGTATTTCATGTGTTTGTACAACATAAATGCGAGATACCTCAAAATACATCATTGAAATATAAAAATATTCTGAAATACGGAATAATCCATTATCCAAAATTCTGAATTTTGAATAAGGGATACTCAACCTGTAGTAATGCCTTTTGACACACAAAATATAATGCCCCTTATACATTATGCCGCACACCGTAATACCCATTACCCATAATGCCACACAATCCTTAAGGCCCATTAAACCTAATGCTAAACAATCTGTAAAATGCCTATTACACATTATGTCACACACTGTAATGCCTGTTTCACAATATGTCACACACCATAATGCTTATTTTTTTTTTTGTAACATTAAATTTTTATTTCAAAGTTTTTGGCCATAAACAGATTAGGGGGTACAGAAGGGAGAAAAAGGGGAAGGGGGAACAAAGGAAGATAGCAACAACAACAAAAAAACAATTATCTCAAGTTTTACAACAAACCAGAGAGAATGCCCATATTACTGTCTGAAGCTACACCTAACAATGAAAACAGTGAACAGCGAAAAGGAATATATTCATTAAGAGGCTAGAATATTTAGTTCGGGATGGTTGCTATAAATGGTTGAATGGCCCGTCTTATCAATATAAAGATACCAGCCAAACTATTTCATGACTGTCAAGTTAGGAGAAGGGGAATATTTGGCACCGTAGGTCTCGTAAATAAAATGGCTTTGTATTTTGTTGTGGATAGACTCTATGGCAGGGATTGTATCTGACTTCCACAATTTAGCAATAATAGATTTAGTGGCAATAAGGACATGTCTAACGATGTACCCGTCAGGAACCGAGAAAGATGTCGGGAGAATATGGAGGGCTGGGTCGGGGAGAATGGATTGGTTCAAAATCGAGCTCAACATCTTAAATACCTCTGTCCAGAGGGGTTGCAAAAATGGGCACACCCAAAATATGTGGTAAATATTCCCAACATGTCCACAAACATAAGTTAGAGGTTGATGGCCAAATCCTATGCAACCTATCTGGGGTAAAATAGGCTCTGTGAATAAGTTTAAAAAACATTTAAGAGTACCATAGATGCTTATTTATCTTTATGCCATGCACCGTAATGCCCATTGCACATACCACATACTGTAATGCTTAAACCACTTAATGCCATACACTGCAATGACATTACACTTATGTTGCACACCGTATTTATGCCACACATCGTAATGCCTATTATATATTGTGCTACTCACAGTTAAGCCGCTGCATCATTTTATGTCCCACACACAAAATTGCTCCTTGCAGTAGATGCCCCACAGTAAGGTTTCTAATTTCTCATTGCCAGGGGTTTTATGACAACAGATGCAGCTTTCTGCATCTGCTCTTGGCAGCACCAGGATTCCCAGCACTAGAGGAGAACTTTATACATGCAATGGAGTAAATATAAATTTTCCCAATAGTTAATGCCCCCCCTGTAGTGTCGTGTACACACATAATGCCCCCCTGTAGTGCCATTTACACACATAATGCCCCCACTAGTGTTGCTTACACACATAATGCCCCCTGAATTGCTGCTTACACACATAAGGCCTGCTCTTTGCCAGGGGGGTTACACAGGGCCGGCTCTACCACTAGGCAGCTGCAGGCGCCACCAAGTCTGCAAATCAAAAAATCAAGGATGTCTATGAGTATCCTTGTTGTACTTAATGCAGGTGGCGGCTGTGGAACTTCTAAGACCTCACCTCTATACTTTCTCTTGAGTCATACCTCCTATATTGCTGCCCCCTCCTCCTTGTACTCTGTTGTGGGGGGGTTGAAGTTTTGCCTAGGGTGCTGAGATACCTTGCACCAGCTCTGGGGTAACATGCTCCTTGCCAGCCAAGGTTACATGCTCATTGAAAGAGGGGTTACGTGCTCGATTCCAGGGGGGTACATGCATGCTGCCAGGGAGGGTTACATGCATGTTGCAATTGAAGGTTACATGCTTGTTGCCTGGGAGATACATGCTTGTTGCCAGGGAGGGTTACATACTCGTTGCCAGGAGGGTTACATACTCATTGCATGGGGGTTACATGCTTTTTGCCAGGGACGGTTAAGGTAGTTCAAACAGCATTTTATCTACAGAACAATGGGCCTGATTCAGACCTGCTCAATAAGCAGCGTTCTTTCACTGCCTAGCAAGCGGGTAAACACTGCCCACCAGGGGAGCGAAGGTGGATGTGGCCGTACGGGCAAAAAAATCATTTGATGGTCACCAACCATCAAATTATTTTTTTTACCCGTTCGCAAATAAAAGTCAGTCTAGGCTGACTTTTATTTGCCTCGGAGATGTCTGAATTCCGGACAGTTGCTGATGTGATGTCAGCCGCCCGCCCCGTGCAGGCTTCGACACGCCTGCATTCGCATGGGGACGCCCAGCATTTTCTAGGTGCACCCACTATTTTTGTGTGCACACCCAGGAAACGCTGGATGTGGGACAGCCCACTAAATGCCCCCTCTCTGCAAACGCCTTGGTGAGTGTGATAGAACTACAAGAACCAGCAGGCCCATTAATGCCCAGTATCCTGGGGAGGCTTGCTGGGACTTGTAGTTCCACAACATAATGTAATAGTTTTCTTTTCTTTTTTTTTTACAATTTTACAACATCAGCCCGGTGCTCACTGCCCAGGGGCTGTCATGTTTTGGCCGAGGGAGCTTGTGTCAAAAATCTCCCCAGGCTGTGACATGACACCGCTGGTTTACAAAATACGGAGGACCCCTACTCATTTTGTCCCCTGTATTTTGGGAACCAGGACAGGGCCAAGAGCCTGGTGCTGGTTATACATATAAAGGGGGAACCCCAGATTTCCTCCCCCTGCATTTCTGCAACCAGGACCAGCTCAATGAGCCCGGGGCTGGTAATTGCCAGGCAGGGGGACTGCACGCCTTTTTTTATTTATCTATTTATTTCTTCTATTTTTTACACAGGGAAGCATCACACAGATCTGACTGATCCGTGCGATGCTGCCACATCTTACTTATTTGGTTGCCGGTAAATACAACAGCAAAATACGAGTCTCATCGCCACAGAAAAATACGAATCCAGAGAATACGGCAGCTTAGTGAATTCGCCATATTCTCCAATCATATTTTTGACCAATTACGGCTGCTTGTACCGCTGATTGGCCGTAATCAGCAAGCTTAGTAAATTTCCACCAACATCTTTAAATGAAAATGGGAATTTTACTCATGTTAACACACCACCCCACAGAGAAACAATGAAAAACAAATGGATCAATTGCATATTACAAGGCTCACCATGTTGCAAAGAGATTTGCTGTACTCAAGGGTACAGAATTGACTAATTTAATCTCAAGATATTATGTGCTGCACATAAATGTATGTGTTTACCTTGAAATCCAGTAGTCCCGCCATCCGGTCCTAGTGCAGTATGCTACGGTAGGACCTGGCGGCTGCGGCCCCGCCACAGCCGTGTGGGCGGCCGCATAGGAGCCTTTGTGCAGGCTCCTTGCAGCGCAGCAGGTTCTGCACCACTTTATGTGGACCCAGCCTTGAGTGTAGCACAGTTATTGAAAAAAGAACTATGTTATGATATGCTGATAGCAACCGTAACTGCCAATCAGGAGTCACAGCTGCAGTGTTTTCTGATTGGCTGTTTGTAAGCTCCAGTGAACTTGCAGCCTGTGCTAAATTCAAAATGCAACTGTCTCCAAGGCTGTCTGCTAGCACAACAGCTGCGACCAGCTGCCGGCCTGGGAATCAAGCAATTAGAGCTAATGTAGGATCCCAAAGAGTTGTGTTGGCAAGGGTCAGTTTCTGAGGGATAGCAACTTATATAATTCAGATAAGTGGTTTCTCGCCAAGCAAGAATGTTCTGTACCAGTGAGGAGGCTCTCTCTGCTTGTCTGTATGGTTTGAGGTACAGTAGTTAATTATTTTTGAATCTTTTACGAGGATATACAATGTGAGGTTTGTAATTATTTCTGTTGGAGGCCTAATTTCTGAAGTAAAAAGTCAGCTTCTCCACACTCAGTCCAATGGGTTAACTTGTTTAGGGCAGAAGCTCCCCTCTGGTGAACCCGATTCCCATGGGAACTTCAGAACATTTCCATCTAAAACAAATAGAGGGGGCGCTTCATAGTGTAATACAGTTTATTTGAAACAGGTGGACAATGTTAACAGCAAATCTCCTATTATGAAGGTAGAACCCGTACCAAGGTGTTCCTCCAGTGTGGGCTGGCTACCACAAGATATATATCAAATAACCACTGGCACAAACTGCAGGCACTTGTAGTTCACTCACGGGACCTCTCACTGCTCCAAGAGCACGATGTCAATTCCGGAACCCAGCGCCTCAGCGTCTTTGAGCGAGAGCAGCCACACAGCTCGATCTCCAGCGGTACACATTGCGTCGCACAGGCCACGCTCCTACACGTTTCGTCATAGGACTTCCTGTATATATATATATATATATATATATATATATATATATATATATATATATATATTTTGAATCCCAGTGTTCAGTATATATTTTATTTTTTAATGGAGGTGCTTCTATAATATATCACCTGTATAGATATGATTAACTATTGTGAGTGTTCTTACTATGCTTACACTGACAGTAGTGACAAAGCAGCCTCTATTCCTGCATATGCATGAAATGTGGCTATGATATAAGATGTGTATTAGATTTTCAACCATAACACAATATATGGATAAAAAGATCTAACATAAATTTTCAGCAAATCTTCTGTAGAGCTTTCATTTGTTGAAATAGATTTTTGCCCAGTTTTGGTTTCTTGCATCAAGTATTACATTTCTTCCCATGCATTAGAAGAACCTTTAATTATTTAAAGCATTGCAATTGTAGTGGCTAATATGTGCCAAGCCAAGCATGTTGCAGCTGAACAGCAGAACATTGTAGTCGGTGAATGTAGCCTCCATTCAGGCATCATTATTGCCAACCCTGCTTTATCTCTCTACTTTGTCAATGATTTGAGGCATGTACCCGTTCATTTATCAAAGGACTGCTTGTTATTTCCTTTCTGAAATCTGTGATCGCAATATGCACCCATACACACTGCTCAGCAACCATGCACAGAATTCTAACAATTCTGAAACTATTAACACACAGCAAGAGATCACAAAGATCTAAATGATTGGATTAGCAAGTTTTTTTAGCGAAGCATTTTTATTTGCACTAATACCCCTTTTTACATTGCAAATGGTGGGTCGCACCCGGGATTTGGAAATGGGCATTTGCGAGGTGAGCCCCCCACAGCAACTAGGCAATAAGCCGGGTTGCTGACGTCAGAAGGGTCAGAGCGTATTTGGCATTACGTCATTGGTGGGCAGGGGAGGAGGCAACGTTTGGGGCTGACGCTGCTGCCTTCCCATAGGCCCTTATTCAGATCTGTTTGGAAAATGGGCAAAACCACGTCCACTGCAGGTGGGGCAGATGTAACATGTTACATCTGCAGTGCACATGGTTTTGCCCATATTCCAAACAAAGTTGTACTGCGATCAGATCTGAATAAAGGCCATAGTTTGAATGGGAATTATACTATTACACTGCACAGCAACACTTCTCCAACCCGGGTTCAACCGTTCTTTCAACCCAGGTTGGAATGCCGAGTTGCAGGACCCAGGTATTTTGAAAAGGCCCTTTCACAAGGCACTTCGACCTGGTAACAACTCGGGTTGGACCCGGGGGATTTTTTAGCGATGTGAAAGGGGTATAAGTTTTAAGCCTATATAGCTATACGCTATTAGAATTTGAAACATCAGACCTTGAAACAATAGTTCTAAATATTGAAATATATACAAATATTACTGCTAAAATGAATGTTTAATTCCCCCATTTTAATTGTCCCGCAATTTACTTACTTCTATATAAAAATATATGGAGTAACCCTAACCCTCCCTGTTTGCAGCCAAACGTTACCCCCCCCCCCCCCCAACCACCACCGCCTAACCTTAACCGTCCCCACTAGTGCCTAGCTCTAACCCGTGTACCCTGCTGGCTAAACATAATACCCCGCAGCCTAACACCCTCCCCCCCAGTTGTAAGTTCCTAAAAGTTAACCTCCCTCCCCAAAGATTAACTCTAACCCTTCCCCCAAGGGGCAAATGCAGGGTTCAGGCCGCCTTTACCTCCGTTCGTGGATAAAAGTATAAAAAGTAAGTCTATACTACTCAGCATTTTTATGGGAATGCTCTTATAACACTTGGCATTAACCCTGCCTCCTCCCCCTCACCGCCCCCCTGCAGCCACTATTGAAAAAAGCTAAGTGATTGAGTTGGGGATCAAGATATGGGAAAGGTATATTGGGATGCTTTATTATTGGGTCAAGTGTTTTTAAGCTCTGAGGTAGAGTAGGAGTAATTTGTCATGATTCAAGGTTTGAGAAATACTTATTTACCATCTAGATCAGAGCTAGGCAACAACGGCCCTCCAGATGTTGATGAACTACCCATCCCAGCATGCCTTGCATCAGTTTCAGCATGGCCACATAGCAAAACTAATGCAAAGCATCCTGGGATGTGTAGTTCATTAACATCTGGAGGGCCGGTGTTGCCCAGCCCTGATCTAGATGCTTCTCCAGATTGTCACATTCTATCATTCTGCAGCGTTCCGGTACCTGACCAGTGCTGAGTGTGCGCGACTAGTGCCTCCTGCAAAGTCATCTCAGTGGGTGGGGCTGGATCGCATCTGCGGCCTGGTCAGTTCGGCATCTGGCACTGGCTCCCTGCTTCAGTACAGGCCATAGGCCTCTCCATGTGGACGCCAGTCTCCAGCATGAGGGCACCATCATATTGGACCCAGGGCCGGCGCAACCACTAGGCAGCTTTAGGCATTTGCCTATGGGCGCCAGCCACTGAAGGGCGACACAGAGGTGAGCCCTTTGGAAGCGACTAGGAGCCCTCACACTACCCATCACAGCACCCCTTTTATGTAGTGGGATAGTGGCCTCTTGAAGCCCCCCCCCCCAGCTTAGTCATATAGTGGACACTGGTAGCACCCCTCTAGTAAGATAGTGGCCGCGTAAAACACTCTCCCCATAGTAGGATAGCCGTCACTGGTAGCAAACACCCCCCTCCTGGTAGGATAGCAGCCGTGGATTGCACTCCTGTGTGTAGTAGGAAATCCCCAGCGTACGACCGAGGGTAGTAGGAGGATGCAGCGCTGTCACACAGGCACCACAGAGTGAGAGGGACAGAGCACATCCAAGTACCCTGCAGATGTCATTGCACATGTGCAGAAGTTGTACTCGGCCGGCGATATTGGCTCCAAGTCCAAGTTCTTTCCACCACCATCAGCCTGGATACTGCCAGGCAAACCGCACCTGACCGGAGCCACCCGCGCAGTGCAGGAGTCGAGGCGCAGAGGAGAAAGTAATTACAGATGAGGAGAGACTTTCACCCGGCATGTTCAAGGCTGGATGACAGTGCAGTTAAGTATCCTGTATGCACCCAGTTCAGTATCCTGGATACGCCCTCGTGTACTCCCCCTCCAGTCCTAAGGTGATGTGTCCCTCATTTCCCCATCCCCTTCATGTCCCCAGGCCATGTGTCTCTCCTCTCCCCCCCTCCATTTCATGTTCCCAGGTCCTGTCCCCCCTCCTGCCTTCAGGTCCTGTGTCCCTTATCACCCTCCCCCACCTACCTTATGTCTTCAGGTCATGTGGCCCTCCTCACCATCTCATTCCCAGGTCCTATGTCCCCCCTCTCCCTCCCCCTCATGTCTCTAGGTCCTGTGTTGCACTTCTCCATCCCCCCTCATGTCCCACTCCCTAGTTCCTGTGTCCCTCCCCCTCCTGTCCCCATGTCCATCATCTTCCTCTACCCTCCTATCCCCAGTGTCCCTCATTTCCTTCCTACTCATATTCCGCAGGTACTGTGTCCCTCATCTCCACACCCCCTCCTGTCCCCAAGTCTTGTGTACCTCCCCCCTCATGTCTCCAGAACCTGTGATCCAACTCTCCCCCCTCCTATCCTCAGTTCCTGTGTCACTCATCTCCCCCCCCCCCCCATATTCCCAGGTCCTGTGTACCTCCTTTCTCTCTCCCCCTTATTTCCCCAGGTACTGTGCCCCTTCTCTCCCTCTCTACACCCTCCTGTGTCCGTCCTCTTGCCCCCTCATTTACACAGGTCCTGTGTCCTTTATCTCCCTCCCCTCTGATATCCTCATCATCTCCACCTCATGTCTTAAAGTCCTGTGTCCCCCAGAGGCAGCATTCTCTGAGTACTTCCACTATTCAGCATCTGTGGCTTAAAACTCTGCTGCAGCCTGACTCCCTCCAGTGTCCAGATTGGGATATTGCATCCTCCATCACAGTGTACCTGTTTTTACCTGATCATCTACAATACCTGCATCAGTCTATCTGCAATAGGTTCCTGTCTCTTCATTATCACTACAGATTGCCAGTCCCCATTATGGGGTTTATTCTAGTTCATTCTTTCTGACAAAATCCTTCTTAGATGGACAAAACCATGTGCACTGCAGGGGGGGGGGGGGGGGGGCAGATGTAACATGTGCAGAGAGAATTAGATTTGGGTGAGTTATTTTGTTTCTGTGCAGGGAAAATACTGACTGCATGATTTTACACTGCAATATAGATCTCACTTTGAAGAAAAACCCCACCCAAATCGAATTCTCTCTGCACAAGTTACATCTGCCCCACCCGCAGTGCAAATGGTTTTGTCCATCTAAGAAGGATTTTGTCAAAAAGAATGAACTAGAATAACCCCCTTAGAGAGATGACATCAATTTGTCCACCACAGGTGGGTATCTGCTGTTGCCATTATCCTCATTGGCAAGCTTCTCCAGTATCTGTACTAGTGATACCTACCAAAGCATACTTACCTGCAGCGACTTCTTCAATTAGACTCCATTGATGGCCAGCCTTAATTAGAGCCAGTCCATACTTACCAGTGATCCCCTGGCTCCTACTCTCCCATGTGGGATTCCTCTACTATCCCTAGTGGTTCACTATGCAGTCTAAGCTCATTAAAGAACCCAGCTTCCGTTACTCTCCAGCAACTTTAAGTACCTTAAAATTATATATATATATATATATATATATATATATATATATATATATATATATATATATATATATATAATGTCCAAGCCTGCCGGCACTCAGCGTAATCAGCAACGGTCCCCGGTGCCCAAAGAAGCTAATACAAACACTCCAAACGAAATGATGGCACTCATGCAAATAAAAGCATATATATATATATATGCAAAAAAGAGTTCAGAGGGTGCTCTCCAATAAAACAACAGTTTTAAAAACATAAATTTTATAACATTTTGATCAGAATTAAATAATCCAGTGGATCAATACAATGAAGTACTTTGTTCACAGTTGTTAGATGTTAAGGTCAACAAAAGAACACATGCGTCCCACATGCTTCCCAACGCGTTTCGTCACACACATGACTTTATCAGGGGCAATATGAACAGTAGACACTGCAAATTACAATAAGCCATAATAAATCATAAATGTATAAAATCACAATATTTACATGGTATTATATGGAGTGAGAATACACCACTGACGATGAGTGAACTTGGAGGCGGAGGTGAAAAAGAGAGAAACCATCTATTATACTCCCAAAACAGCTCGCCTCTTCCCAACCGCAACTTGCGGCCACGCCCCCTTCCCACTCCCCGGCTGGTGGGACATTGAATCCTGCCTGCATGTTCTCGGTCGAGCTGACCGAGAATGGGACTGGGTCACGGCGGTCGAGCAAGCTTGACTGCCATGACCCTCACATTGAATACCCCCAAAGAGGTAAGTGACCAATAAAGGAGAAGTATAAATGAGGAAGAGGCCAGTTATTTTTTAGCAGCACTTGCTGGCAAGCTTTCCACAGTTTAACAACATGAAAAAACACAAACAGTGAATATTGCAACGAATAGCAGCATTGCAACACACTTATCTATCACTTCATGTTCAGGATAACATGCAATTGAATAGATACATTTTAAATGTTATTAAAGGTGTCATTACCACACAACGTTTTAGAACATCTAACAATAACTTTTCTTTTACAGGTATATTTATCAATATGTTGCAATAACATAGCTTTCTATCACCTACAGCAATGGTTCCCAAACTGGGTGTATTCCGCAGACCACTTGGGGGTACTTGAAAATAATATTGGTAACAGTGGAAGAAGGGCAAGAAGTCTCCTGATGGTTGAAGAAGTCTCCCGTTGCTGTATAGATGAACCATGTCACTTCACTTCGGTTCCATCTGCAGCGTCATCAGCATCTCCTTGTCCTTGTGCCAGACCAGAAATCCACTTGGTGCTACCAGCGCTGCCCTCAGACATCATTATTCACCTGCCCTGCACTGACATGGGTGGAGGAAGCAGCAGCATTAATCCTACAGCCGTTAGCTGGAACCCCAGAAACCCTACAGAGCCAGTGGCAGACACAGAGGGACCTAGTTCCTGACTGCACACTACTCCTTAAAAGACACGCATACACTTTGGCCCCTTTCACACCGGGCTTCGGATATTGCCGGGTTGCTAAGGTAGCCACCCAGCTTGAGGTACAGTATGAAACCCCAAACCTTATAACCTGGGTCGAACAACCCAGCAATTCGACCCTGTTTATAAGACCCGGGTCGCCCACTGTTATGATCTGGGGAGTAACTGAGATAACTGAACGTCTCCTAGACTGTATGGTGGTGCTGCCTCTATCCTCACTCTATTGGCCCTCCCTGACAGGTGGTCATGGACTGCGGGATGCTAGGCTTCGCCTGTAGCCGCCACGGCGAGTTAGGCTCACCCAAGCTCCGGTGCAGCCAGGTGTTAGGTGGTGACAAGCCCACGACGACCGCCAAGGATAGGTCCAAGAGGACAATCTGACTAAACTAATAACCCCGACTAAAGAGGATAATGCAGAAGTACAAGTCCCTGAAGTGACACAAGTATGGAAAATAATAATGAAAATACTGCGACTCCATCGCAACCAAAACAACAGTCAAGCGACCCTGTCGCAACCAAACACAGGGCGACCTCGTCGCACACAGACAAGTTGTTCCTAGTACAACTTAAAGGGGAACAACCCCACATAAATAAACTGGAGGAATAATGCCTAACCTCCTCTTGGGCAACTGACATGCACCACAGTGCTACCTAACCGTAGCCTCAGACTACTCACGACACCGAGCATAAGATGGAAGGTAGTGGTTCCCAGATGCTTGAGAGTCAGCCGGCTCACGCAGGAAAGGTAGCAGCAGCACGTCCCAGGAAGAATCCTGCATAAAGCACAGGATGACTGGACCCAGACTGCAGCAGGACAAGAGACTTGACAGAACAAGACAATCCAGACCAGGAAATGACAAACCAGGAAACAGGAAGCTATCACTGGCTCTGCATTGCTGAGGAGAATGCCTTAAGAAGGACTCAGGTGATTAGCACACTTGTGACATCTACAGCCAACCTGCCAGCAGGAATAATGAGCTCATTATCAATCAGCCTTGTGAATAAATCAAGTCTCCAGAATATTTGAGCTGCAATGGCACAGACTGACCACCGGAGGCCACCAAAGAGTCAAATGCCAAACACAAACTAAACAGAACACAAAACAGAAGTGAACCACACTAATGGTTCCTAACACCCACTGTATAATGGGCGACTCAGGTTTAATGTGAATGCGCCGATCCCGAGTCTGACTCGGATTTGCGTTTGTAAAAGTGGCACACATGTTCCCATATACACAGATATACAGACACACTTTTGTACATCTATTGTACACACACACAGCATACTTACAATAACATCATACATACACACACACACACACACACACACACACACACACACAGCATACATACACTGGCATTAGCCATGTTAAGCTGCAGCTCCTAGGCTAAGGGAGTTATTCTAATTGGTTTGCATTCACTCAGCTCATGTGCAGACGCTTGGTGCAAGCGGGCACGGTGAACTGCCTGTTCGCCAACCGGTTCGCATCTAGCAGTGCGGACTAAAGGGATGTTGAGTTGGCACTGCTGCCCTGTACTTCCTGCACAGGGCACCTAAGACACCACAGAGGTGACTTGTCACTTTGTATGTCCTGAAGACAAGACATGTAGTCTCGAAACGCCGTAGACACATTAAAGTGGGCTTTCTACTTATTCACAAGACCTGGAGTGACGCCTGTTTGTTGCATGTATAGATATATATATATATATATATATATATATATATATATATATATATATCAGAATTCGGTTTGCTGTGCAGCAGCCAGGTGGGTAGCAAGTTAACAGCATACATTATAAACAATATAAACATGTGGGGGAACATGTACATACATGTCATACAGAAAGTTATTTCGAGGGGACACCATGTTAGATTATGTGCAAAGGGTTATGGCGTAATTAGACAGTGAGGTGTTCATGAGTTCAGGGGTGACATTTAATGAGATGCGAAGATGTGATTTGTGAGATTTTTAGTCAAAAAACGTCCGAAATCGCACTTTTTCCCAAATTCGCATATTTAATGAGATGCGAAAAACGGCAAAAAATTGTTTTTTTTGCCGCAAAATCACACATTCTGGAGGTTGCGATTTTTAGTAACGCTGGAACACGCATCCAGATTTTTTCCCATTGAAAAGTATACAAATCGCATATTTAATGAGATGCGAATTCAGGAAAATGTGTCTAAAAATCGCCACACATGCAGACCAGGTTCTGACAGGCGAATTAGCCAGAACCCTGCACAGATCATTGACATCTGTGCATGGTCCTGTCTTAAAAAATGTGTCAAAGTAAAAAAAAAAATGGCGTGGGGGTCCCCCCTCCTGAGCATAACCAGCCCCGGGCTCATTGAGGCGGACCTGGTTCCAAAAATACGGGGAACAAAAAGCATAGGGGTCCCCCGTATTTCTGAAACCAGCCCCAGGCTCTTGGACCGGTCCTGGTTCACAAAATCTGGGGGACAAAAAATCTGGGGGTCCCCCGTATTGTGAAACCAGCACCGGGCTCCAACAGCTCATGGTGTCATGCCACAGCCATGGGACACTTTATACATAAGGTCCCCAGGCCAAACCATGAGCACCGTGGCTGGTCAGCCTTGGAAGGGGTACCTGGAGGAGTGGGGGGTCCGCCCAGGCTTCACCCATCCATGTCACTGGCATCCCAGGGCTTTGGGCGCCGGCCTGATAGAGTTAAAACAGTCATTCATAACATTGCTTTATACAGGTGAAGTATAAGTGCCAGCAGGCCTCCTCCGCATGCTGGGATTTGCTGAATAACAAGTGCCAGCATGCAGGGCATTAATGGGCCCACTGGGACTTGTAGTCCACCAGTAAAAAGAGTGTTAAAATAAGACAAACACAAAGAATGTTAAAATAAAAGACACACACGCTACAGAAGCTGTGATCTGTGCCGGAGGAAGCCGTCTCACCCGGCTGTCAGTTCGGGGGTGAGCTGGCTCTGGAGGAGGGAGGCCAGCGCTGGACCCTGGGTTGGTAAGTATATTGTTGTAAAAGTGAGTGTGTGTGTTTGTGTGTGTAATAAAGTTCTATCTTTCTGTGTGTGTCTTTTATTTTAACATTCTTTTTACAGGTGGACAACAAGTCCCAGTGGGCCCATTAATGCCCCGCATGCTGGGACTTGTGGTTTGCCAAGTCCCAGCATGCGGGGGAGGCCTGCTGTCACTTGTACTTCACCTGTATAAAGCAATGTTATGAATGACTGTTTTAACCCTATCAGGCTGGCGTCTGATAGGATGGGTGAAGCCTGGGAGGGGAGGACCACTTTATCCTCCAGGTACCCCGTCCAAGGCAGACCAGCCACGGTGCTCAAGGTTCGGCCGGCTGTGGCATGACACCGCGGGCAGTTGGGATGCTGGTTTCAAAATACGGGGGGAGTGGACCCCAGATTTTTTGTCCCCCGTATTTTTGGAACCAGGACCAGTCCAAGAGTCTGGGCTGAATTCAGAAATATGGGGGACTCCTATGCTTTTTGTCCCTGGTATTTTTGGAACCAGGTCCGGCTCAATGAGCCCGGGGCTGGTTATGCTCAGGGGGACCTCACACCATTTAAAAAAAAACAAAAAAACATTTTAACACAAATTCGCACATTTCCTCAAATTCGCACATTTTCATGACTAAAAATCGCCCATTATCGCACCATATCACACTTTTTTGCCCGGAATACGTAGCTCATTAAATATGCGAATTCGCAGCAAAAAAATGCGATTTTAAAAAGTGCGATAATGGGTGATTTTGAAAAGTTACTAAAACTCTTATCCTATTAAATGTCACCCCATGTGTCAACAGGTGAACCGCTTGAGGGAAGAAACTTTTTAGGCTTCTGGTGGACCTGGTGGGAATAGCCCTGTAGCGTCTGCCTGATGGCAGCAGGTTAAACAAGCCATGGCCAGTATGTAGTTCGTCCTTGTCTATCTTTGTTACCCGCTTTTTTGCTCTGGACAGGTACAGGTCCTGGACAGAGGGAAGGTCCGTCCCGGTTATCTTCTCCGCTGTTCTGACTACCTTTTGGAGTCTGCATTCGTCTCTCTCGCTGGCGGAGCCATACCAGACCAGCATTGAGGAGCACAGTACAGACTCCTCAATTGCGGAGTAGAAGAGGAGCAGAAGCTTCTGTGGGATGTTGAACTTCCTCAGTTGCCTAAGGAAGAATAGCCTCTGCTGTGCTTTTCAACAAAATAATCAGTGTTGGGCCCCCATTTAAGATCTTGGGAGATTGTGGTTGCTAGGAACTTGAAGGAGTCCACCAGGGGCAAACGCAGGATTTTCAGAAGGGGGTTTCCAGAGGAGCGGAGCAAAGCAGGGAGATGGACACTTAGGTGACCCAGTATATGCCGGGTCAGTTAAAGTATTATAGATAGACCAAATGTATATAAGTAATAATATATATATATATATGTATACATAGAATGGTGGGTTTGCAGGACGGCACTCCACGAAAATACGTACTTGCCGGTGCCAGGTCTGTATTGTAGAAATGCAGTACACTTACCCCCCCGCAGAAGGATGAAGACCAGCACTCAGGCGAATTTCAGGTGAAGAAAATAAGAAGTTTATTCCATGTGCAGGTAAATAGCAATCATCAGGGGATGATAACTGGCTAAAGCCCAGTTGAAACGGCTGTCGGGACAGCCATTGTTGCTATTTACCTGCACATGGAATAAACTTCTTATTTTCTTCACCTAAAATTCGCCTGAGTGCTGGTCTTCATCCTTCTGCGGGGGGGTAAGTGTACTATATGTATACGAAACGGGGTGGTGATCGCTCCAGACTTCTATTACAGTGCGAGGCTAACTGGATACAGAGGTTGGGTACTCTTACTCCCGGAGGGCTCAATGAGCAGAGAGGTCTAGGAGCTTTCCTTTGATATAGGTCACGTAAATCTATTGCTTTATTACAAAAATTATTGCTTTATTACGGGTATTTTCCTACCATGTTTGAAAAAAAGTTGACATTTTCTGTCGACTACATAGGTTGCACTGATTTTGTGATATTTGAGAATTTAATTCCTATTTTTGTATGTATGGTAGTCATCACTTGTTTTTATGAAATACATTTCGCTAATCTTTACATTAAACTTGATATATTTTGAATAGATGTATTATATACTCTATTTATGTATTGTATATTCCAATGCTTCCTTTAAATCCTTGTCATTGCTATTATGTGTGTTGTTATGTCTTTTGTAACAATCTGATTGTAAAATGTATCACATGCATACTGGCTATTTTGTTATTTCTATAGCCGTAATGATCTCCGATGTCGATCTATTTGGCAGCAGCTTTGAGTGTTTTTGTTTCATTTTGTTTTTTGTATCTATGGCTACTGATTACCTGGCAACATGCACCTGGATAGTGTGACGCAGGGTGGAGGAGGCGTGCACTTCCGGTCATGGCTGCATCAGGTAAGAGGCGGGGACACTTGTATTAGAGGGTTTATAAGGTGAAACTGTATGTTATGTCTTTGTACCCTGATGACGAAAAATTAAAGGTTTTTCGAAACGTTGGAATTCACGTTGCTGTCAGCCTGATTTTATTGCCGTGAGTGCCGCCTAAGTGGACGCATGAATAGTAACTTCCAGAGTGGAGGTATCATGGAGGGCACCGGCCTGATTGACTGAAGTTAATACGAGAGTGCCATCCACTACAGATCCCTATATATATATATACACACACACACATATATACATACATATATATATACATACAGGGGCTTCAACAGCAGTGTAGACCCCTGGGCATAGCAATGTATCCGATCCTCCAGCGGTAGGGGTGGGGGAAGCTTTGATGTCCCGCGGGTAGGGGGTATTATATCAACCACTTAGCATGTAGGGCTTGGATCAGTAATTTCCACTAATTACCCCTTTACTGCACAGATGGTGCGAGATGGGGTGGGAGAAGGTGGCATTGGGCTGAATGAAGGGGCCCTGATACATAACTTCCAGGGTGGTAGAGGATGTTTAATACGCAGAGGAGGGGTGTATAGTGGAGTGGGCTTATTATTCATAATTTTCTGGTGGGAGGACAGCTTGCTTGACTGCAGATATCTCCAGTTCCCGGAAATAGATTTCTTAGATTTTAATGGAATTAAAAACTAGAGAATCCCACCTACCAAATGTTATTGGGGACTAGGGGATCAGAGTTCAGGAGGCAGAGCAATCTGCCAACGAGTCAGGGACGTGCAGGCAGGGGAGGCAGTGCCTCCCCTGTCATTAATGATTAAAATAATACAAAGAAGATACTTATGACACATATTCTGTGTAATAAGTATCTTCTTTATATTAATCTAATCATTCTCATTGTTTTAATTGTTGAAAATTGGTTTTGGAGGCACCAAAAGCGGTGCCTCCATCTGCCCCTTGCAAAAAGCTGGAAGCAGGGGGCTGGCACGGGGCGGGGACATACAGACGGCTGTAATAGCCCATTTAAAATACCAGTGAAAGCGGCACCTTTACAAGTGCCTCTGTGACAGGGGCGTGCTTTCACCCACTGAAAGCATGCCCCTGTCACTGAAGTAATTGGAAAGGCGAATCCGCCCCCCCTCCCTGCTGTCGGCGCCCGCCCTGCACCCTAACTCAACTTTAGCAGCCGGCACCCGAGTCCCAGACGGAAGGGGGAGCGGACCGCTACCAGCGGGCACGGAGGGACCTCACGATCACTCCTGTGTGCCGGGAAGCTGCAGCAGGTGCAGGTGCTGGAGCCGAGTCCCAGACGAAAGGGGGAGCGGACCGGTACCAGCGGGCACAGAGGGACCTCACGATCGCCGTGCTCCTGTGTGCCGGGAAGCTGCGGCAGGTGCTGGAGAAGTGCGTCCTCAAGGAGTCCTGGCTGGGGCACAACAGCCTGCAGAGAGGCTGCTGAAGTGCACGCGGAGCTCCCGGCGAGGGGAGGAGGAGAGGAGTTTGAGGACCGGCAGCAGCGTTGTCCTGAAGCACTCCCCTCAACTGTCCTCAGTTCTGCATGGCTGCCCTGAGGGACATTATGTAGAGGTCGCATTCCGGGCTCATTAGGAAGGTCTTTTATCAAGCTGTCAGCGCCATGTCGGAGGAGCTGCAGGCTGAGAAGGACAGGGTAAGTAAGCACCCATGCCCCTTGTCATCTTACTCTACTCAGCCAGCCATAACCTCCATGGCAAAAAGCATGTAAACCCCATGGCAATGATCACGTAAACCCCATGGCAATGAGCATATAACCCCCATGGCAATGTGCGGGTAAACCCCATGGCAATGTGCATGTAACCCCCATAGCGATGTGCAGGTAACCACCATGACATTTAGCATGTAATCCCCATGGCATCAAGCATGTAACCCCCATGGCAATGAGCATATAACCCCCCACTGCAACAAGCATGTAGAATGGTAATTCCTACTAGAGGCATTCTTTTTAACCAACACTAGCGGGTTCATTATGCGACTACGCCACACTGCTGGGGGGCATTATGCTTTTAAGCGACACAAAAATTCCAGGAAGGAAAATGTATTATTACACCAGTGCGTGTATAGCGATACTCGGAAGTTCCGGGAAGTTGGAGCCACCGCTGGGAGAAGATGCACAAAGCTGCCTCTTTTGCCAAGAAACCCCTGGCAGTGAGTAATTAGAAGCCTATTGTGGGGGTGTTCGCCGCACGCACGCACCCAGGATTGCGGATCGGAGGACGTGCGGCGACGTTCCCATGCATATCGCCCAGTGACGCAGGTGGGGGGGCGGCTGACATTATTGTATGTCAGCTGCCCGCCCACTTCCTCCCGAGGGTGCACGCATATCTAAGTGACCTGAGAGTCACTTAGATATGCATTCACCTTCCCCATCATTCGATGGTTGGCGACCATCGAATGATGGGGATGGTTCCCCATAGCCTGTGAATGGATGTTTATGTTAAACATCTATTTGCAGACAGTGCTGGCGAAGGGGCGGCGGCCCGGCATCCGCCGGACGGGGATTGGTGGACTCGCAAAGCCTTGCAAATCAACCAGAATAACCCTCCATATGTAATGGACATTATGGTGTATAGCATAATGTAACCATGCCTCAATTGTTATGTAGCCACTCCCCAAGATGCATGTGACCACACCAACTCATGGCACTTGACCACGACCATTTTTGGTACCACATAAGAATTTTTTTTTTGCTTGCACCACTGCTTACACACCAGTGCCTCACCAGCCACTGACCTCACCGCACGTCACTGCAACGAGTATATAAAACTACATGCCAGGTGTGTGTGGAGCTGGAGCAGTAGCCAGCTGCTGGAAGGCTGATATCTCTGGTTATGGGAAAAGTGGAGACAAGCTACTAGTGTCCTTCAAAGGGGGAGAGTCCCAACTTTTGGAATATATCCTCAGAAAATCTCTAAGTCAGACAGAACCTGAAATATCTGACTGGGAAGAGCAATTAACAGGCTTGGATGGGGACCACTGCTTTGAAGAAAGATATCTCCGGTTCCCAAGGGCCGATTTTTAAAATTCTTGTACCCATGGAAAGAGGGGACCCTCAGCTTTCAGTCTAGGACCCTTAGACTCCTGGGGGGGGGGTTCTGGGTACTCAGAAACCCCCCTGCGTGCGCTACTGGAGTCCACTAGCGACACCACACTGTCAGCAATTGTTAGCGGAGGAACACCAACAGCCTTCTTCCTAAAGTCCTGACCTGGGTAGAACACGGCTAGGACCTGGGTAGAGGGTGGTGTAAATGGGTACGCCGGGCCATCTGACCCGGCTCCCATTTACATCAATGGGGGACGTACAACCTGCGCTGCTGTCTGCTATACTCTGCAGACAGCAGCAGAGGAGGTAAATGGATGCCTGTGGATCCATTCACCTCCCGGACAAGGGCTGGGGGTGCACGGGGGCTGGGGGCAGCCCAGCAGATTACCTTAGTACTGGGCTTGCCCCCAGCGCAGCGGTCCGGGTCCCGAAGGCGGTGGCTCAGGAACCGCCTGCGCCGGGAGGGGGCACCGGTCTAAAAGGGACCAAACGCCAGGTGCAACCCGGACTTTTGCTATAAAGGGGGTAGTCTCATTTCTGAAAACAAACTTTGTGTGTCCTTATTTTAATGATTTGCTGTATTTAGAACCTAAAACCATAACATGCTACATAAAATGAATTCAGCTATTACAAGATTGTATAGCTCAGCACAGTCAGACTCATTGGTAATGCATTGTAAATCCCTAGGCAAGATTCAGTCTATTGTCTTGTGCCCCACCCATGGTGATAATGATTATTATGAAGACATCCATTTGAAATCATTGCATGGGACAAACTACAGTCCATTTTGTCATCATTACACGGGACATCTTCAGTGTGAATAACATAAACAGGGGTTTAACATTTAATCAGCAAGGAAGGGAAGGAGAGCTCAGCTGTGTCTGTTTCACACACTTGTGCTTTGGAAATGACACATCTTCTTATGCCCTCCTCTCTGTCATTGTGTTACTCCCTCTTAGAGCTGGAGGGTTGCAATGTGTGGAGAGTTTCAGGAATGAAACCAGTCTGGCAAGTGTGTGGGAACCAGCATCTTGATGACAATTCTGCCACAACGTAACTGGGTGATTGTTTTCATGTGCAATGCATGGTACCTTAAATATAACAACCAGGCTTTGGGCCTCATTTATCATTGATCGGAATATTACCGCCCAGGATCGCATTGTAAAATGTGATCATATCACCCCAATGTATGACCTGCCAGGGCGCAGGGACACGGCTCCAAAAGGAGCCCATCCCTGCGATGCACGAAGCCGGAAACCGGGGGGGGTTTGCGCATGCGCGGTTAAGCGCTGACCCCCCCGCGACCCCGCTGACCACACTGCCGCTCAGGCAGTGCGATGTGTAGCCATTGGCTACAATGGGCTATCGCCATATCAGAATGGTGATAGCCCAGGGATGCGAAGCTGCCCGATGTTGATACATCGGGCAGCTTTGCATCCCCCATAGAAACCTATGGGGGATGCGGCCGGCGGCGCTGCAGGGGGGAATCGCAGCAGGGATTGGAGATTCCTGCTGCGGTCCCCTGTGATACATTAGGGGGATACTTAATATTTGCGGTTAACCCCCGAAAACGGGTGTTTTTGGGGATTTAGCCGCAAATATTACTTGATAAATGCGGCCCTTAAGCCTTTGCAAAAAGTAAATTAGCATTATTATTTAAAATAATCAATTATTAACGGAGTGCACAATAAAGTCCTGGTACTTGTTTCCTAGCACGGCCACACCGATTTACATCGGGGTGTTCGTGTCGGAAAAATCGGGTCGATCGCATCGCATGCGATTTGGTCGCATGCGATGCGATCGACGCGACCGACACGATTTTTTGATTGAATGAAATGTAAATCGGGTCCCTGGGACCCGATTTTCCATTGGATTCAATGTAAAATATTCCCTAGACCCCCAAATTTAACGACGTAAACCCCACCCCACGATAGACGCCAACCCGAAGCGTGGCGAGCACAGCGAGCCCGCGAGGGGCGGCGGTGCGCGTCCTCCGACCTTTTCATTCCCCTACTATCCACGTCGGCGTGGAGTTGAGAATAGAATAGTGTGGCGAGCGCAGCGAGCCACCGAGCCCGAAGCGTGGCGAGCGCAGCGAGCCCCGCGAGGGGACGCGTATACCTGTGAAGTTATACGCGTCCCCTCGCGGGGCCCGCTGCGCTCGCCACGCTTCGGGCTCGGTGGCTCGCTGCGCTCGCCACACTATTCTATTCTCAACTCCACGCCGACGTGGATAGTAGGGGAATGAAAAGGTCGGAGGACGCGCACCGCCGCCCCTCGCGGGCTCGCTGCGCTCGCCACGCTTCGGGTTGGCGTCTATCGTGGGGTGTCGACGGGGACATCTATAATGTGAAATGGGTCATATTGGCCCATTTCACATTTTTCACATTTTTTTAAAGGTGAGATGGACTTAATCAAGTCCATCTCATCTTGTGCCATTATAATGGCACAAGACCGACGCGATCCTCACGATTTCAATGTTAAAAAATATTTTAACATTGAAGCCTATGGGGAAATCGGGGGCATCGCGTCGGTCGCGTCGGGACCAATGTTAATGGTCCCGACCGACGCGATGCCCCCGATTTTGTACCTTTGCCGGCAAAATGGACCTGATTTCAAAGGAAATCGGGTCCATCGTGTGGATCGTGTACCTTAACTTAAAGGTACACGATCCACAAGATTGTGGCCGTGCTAGGAAACAAGTACCAAAGTCCTTAATACATAGGGGTCTATTAAGTATAGAATGCACTATGGCCCTTATTCTTGTTCACCCGCAAAGGCAAATTCCCTCTCAAATGGACAAAACCATGTGCACTGCACAGGGGGGGGGGAATGTAACTTGTGCAGAGAGAATATGTGCAGAGAGATTTAGGATTTAGTTTCGGGTGAGTTATTCTGTGCAGGGAAAATACTGACTGCTTTATTGTTAAGGGGTGTACACCATACTTGCCTACCTGACCCTCTCCATGAGGGAGAAAATGCTCTGTTCCAGGACTTCCCTGTAAAATGTATGATTGCCATCACCTTTCTTGGTACTTGTGTATTATCTGGGCGCCGGATTTTTTCATCGCATGCCACTACTTAAGGCATGCGATGCCATGCGATTTTTCATTGTAAAGACCCGATTTTTAATTGTATAGTTTCATACCCCCACTATCCAACTACGCATGGAGTTGATTTTATATAGTGTGGCGAGCGCAGAGTGCTCCGCGAGTGGATGCGGATTACTTTACATGTATTCTGCGTCCGCTCGCCACACTTCGGGCTCGGTGGCTCGCCACACTATATAAAATCAACTCCACGCGTAGTTGGATAGTGGGGGTATGAAATCACCCATGGGTGACTATACAATAAAAAATCGGGTCTTTACAATGTATGCCACTATATTGCATGCGATGCGATGCAATACAATGAAAAAATCAGGCGCCCAGATATTACACAAGTACCTCTTTCTAGTACCCCTTTCTTATCTCTAGTCCAGGAAGTCCAGGAACAGAGCATTTTCTCCATCATGGAGAGGGTCAGGTAGGCAAGTATGGTGTACACACGGAGCAATATTTGCTAGTGAGCGACTTTAACTAATGCTGCTTTCCCACTGCCTACACGGGTTTTTTTAAACGGGTCTTTAAACGGGTAAGAGCCATAAAGACCCTTTCCCACTGCAGCTTTTAAAAGGTAAATTAACGTTTAAAAGCCGTTTTTGTCCCATTCCCACTTACCCGTTTAAAGACCTGTTTAAAATAGTAAAGATGGAGGGGGGGGGGGGTTTAAATAAAAAACGACGTGGGGTCCCCCCCCCCACTGCAGTAACCAGCACCAGGCTGAAAGAGCCGGGCTGGTATTAAAAAATCAGGAAACCCGACAAATAGGGCTTCGCTGATTTTTTAAAACCAGCCCCAGGCTCCAGGGCTGGTTCCCAAAATACGGGGGGACAAAATCACTAGGGGTCCCCTGTATTTTAAGAACCCGCCCCAGGCCAAACCAGTCAGCAGGGTAATGCCACAGCCGGGGGGAGACTTTTTATACAAGTCCCCCCCGGCCAAAGCATTCAGCCCTCTGACCGGTCAGCCTGGCCAGGGGCCCTTGGGGAGTGGGGACCCCCCCAATTAAGGGGTCCCCCCCTCCAGGACTTACCTGACCAGGCTGAAGCCTGGTGCTGTCCCCGGTGACCAGTGCCGGTGCATGGCACCGGAGCGCCCCAGGCGGGGGGGCTCCGGTGCGCTCACCCAGGTCCTCTGGCGAAGATCCCGTCATCTTCTCCGTAGTCCACCGCATCAGCCGCCGGTACCCAATTGGAATTTTGAGAGGCACAGAGATGTTTCATCTTCCGCGCCTCTCATCCGAATGATTCTATTGGCCGCCTAGCAGCCAATCAGGAGCCGACTTTCTCGGCTCCTGATTGGGCGCCGAGAAGTCGGCTCCTGATTGGCCGTTAGGCGGCCAATAGAATCATTCGGATGAGAGGCGTGGAAGATGAAACATCTCTGCGCCTCTCATTCCAATCGGGTACCGGCGGCTGATGCGGTGGACTACGGCGGAGACGGAGAAGATGACGGGATTTTCGCCAGAGGACCTGGTGAGTAGGATTTCCTTCCACAGGTCCCCCATGGATTTCTTTGGATCCAGGACCCGGACTCTTCAGCCCTGAAGCCCCGGACCAGCCCCGGAACCAAGGCCCCGGAACCAAGCCACCGGACCGGACCCAGGGACCTACCTCAAGATAGGTAAGTATCAGTATGTATGGGCTTTGGATGTATTCAAGTTTTATTTTTATTGTGTGTCAGTGTGTTTATTTAACTATTTATTTTACTGTAGAACTACAAGTGCCAGCGGGCCCTTTAATGCACCGCATGCTGGGACTTTTGGTTCCCTATGCCGTTTTTTTTAACTGGTAAAAGGGGTACCCCTTTCCCACTGCCGAAAAAACGGCTTTTAAACGGGTAAAAACTCTGCTTTTTACCCGTTTAAAAAACCCGGTATTTTTAACCGGGTAAAGCAACCTGGAGCTTTCCCACTGCAGCTCTACCCATGTAAAAAGCCAAAAAAACCGACAAATTACCGTTTAAGAGCTGCAGTGGGAAAGGGGTCTAAGCGATTTTGTGTAATATCACTTTCACACTGCCTAAACGTTTTAAAAACTGGTATTTTGAAATTTAGATTACCGTTTTAAATACCGTTTAAATACCATTCACATCAGTCAACCCGTTTAATCCCCTGAACACGTTTCAAGGCAGAATGCAGGGGACAGCCTATCACAGGTCTGTAGTCTGTTATTTTTACTAAATACCGTTTCAGAGCCATTCTCACTACATAAAAAACGGTTCTGAAATGTGTAGGACTGCTTTTTAAACGTTTTGAAATACCGGTTATCTTTAACTGGTAAATTAACTCTGGTGCTTTCCCACTGCAGCCTTAAAAGTTTTAAAATGGAAAAAAAAAGGCAATATACCGTTTAACAAGTGCGGTGTGAAAGGGGTATAAGCGATTTGACTAGATACAACAGCGATTTTGACTAAGCGATTTGACTAAATACACCAGCGATTTTGACTATGCGATGCAATTTTTAATTGTACAAGCACCCTGATGGGTGGTTTCAATGTTAAATGCACCCCCATTGGCAACGCCACCCCCACTATCAACGCCAACCCGAAGTGTGCTAACGTAGCGAGCCCGCAAGGGACGGCGGTACACATCCTCCGTCCTTTTCATACCCCCACTATCCACGTCAGTGTGTAGTTGATTTTAGATAGTGTGGCGAGCGCAGCGAGCCCAAAGCGTGGCGAGCGGACACGGATTACTTTGTATGTATTCCGCGGCCCCTCGTGGGGCTCGCTGCGCTCGCCACGCTTCGGGCTCATATTTGGCGTCCCCTCGCGGGGCACGCTGCGCACGCCACACGTCGGGCTCGGAGGCTCGCTGCACTCGCCACACTATCTAAAATCAACTCCACGCCGACGTGGATAATGTGGAAAAGTGGGCACCCGTAGTGGCCGAATGTATTAACCTCCCAGCGCCGATAAGGAGAGCCGTTATGCCCAGCGTTAACCATACTTGCCTACTTTTGAAAACTAGTTTCAGGGAGATTATAGTTGGTAGTAGAATTTTGGAAAGTGCCCCATTGAGGGGAGTGTCATGCTCCACCCAAAGAGCGTGTCTAGTTCCATATATGGAGAGATTGTGAAAGTGGCACCTAGAATTGTGGGTGTGTACTGGTACATCTGAGAGGAATCTTTTAAAATGACATATCCAAATGTGGATGAGCCCCAAAGCAGTTAGTAAGAGCAACTATACTTGGTAAAGTGCTGGGAAATGGTGCTGATGATTCGGTACTTGTGTATTATCACGGCGCCCATCGCATCCCATACCATAAGGCATACGATGGTATGCGATGTGATATCGTGCGATGTTGTACAATGTCATACAATTTTAAAATTGTATGACATTGTATATGGCATACAATGTCATACAATGCGATGGGATGCGATTAAAAATTGTATAAGCACCCTAATGGGTGCTTACAATGTTAAATGCACCCTAATGGGTGCTTACAATGTTAAATGCACCCCCACGCCACCCCCCCACTATAAATGTGAACCTGAAGCGTGGCGAGCGCAGCGATCCCGCGAGGGGCGGCGGTAAGCGTCCTACGACCTTTTCATACCCCCACTATCCATGTCGGCGTGGAGTTAATTTTATATAGTGTGGCGAGCGCAGCGAGCCACCGAGCCCGAATCGTGGCCAGCGCAGCTTCACAGGTATAACTTCACAGGTATACGTGTCCCCTCGCAGGGCTCGCTGCGCTCACCACGCTTCGGGCTCGTGGTTCGCTGCGCTCGCCACACTATATAAAATCAACTCCACGCTGATGTGGTTAGTGGGGGAAATGAGGGAGATTGCTAGACTAATGAATAAGAGAGGGAGATTGCTGTTATTTCAGGGAGTCTCATGCAGAATGCAGGAGGGTAGGCAACTATGGCGTTAACGGCTCTCCTTATCGGCGCCCCCGGCTTCCCTACGCATGCGCAAACCTACTTTCCCCCCGGTGGGTTGTAATGGGCATGTGCTAGATCTCACTATTACCTTGAGATTTCGCTATTACCGCGAGATCTCAAGCGCAGCCCAGAGCCAGCAGCAGGGCTAGCGTTGTCCCCACAGTGGGGATAGGACAACACTAGCCATAGCTGGCATTGCGGCTGTGGCGATTTAATTCATCGCTGCTAAATACTGGGGGGGATAATAGGGGACAGCCCTGCCGAGCATTACTCAGCGGGCTGTTCCTAGCGCACATTTGGTGCGCTGTTCATACATTAGTAAAAACGTAACCCCCCCCCCCAGTTAACCAGTGTTAAAGGCAGAAATGCTCTTAACGCTGGTCAATACATCTGCCCTATTGGGAGCAGACAGAAAGCATGCTCTGCCATCTTCCAAGCCATCAGACATGTCCATGCGTAGGGTCACCATCACTGTTATACAAGCTGGGTCAGAGTACTAGGCCCTGTTGCTAGTTTGCCGATTGATACATGGCACAATAGAGGGATGTCTCCAAACACTGATCGGAGGATGGCTGGAGTTATCCACCAATCAGAGTGCGGATGACAGCACTGCTGCCTGTGTGATGATGAAGACCTACAGGTGGTGTTAATTAGGTCATGGTCATCCTAATCAACACCTCATCACATAGATCTGAGGTCTTAATGGTAAGTTAGTATGTGTTTTTGTGTATGGGGGAGTGGTTTTTCTGTTTATAGGTACAATTTTCAATGAGAAAGGATAGGAAGATGACTTGACATTAGTCTCGATTCGGAACTGATTGTTGCTGTGCAAAATCGCACAGCGGCGGATAATCGATATACGGCGCATGCATATAGGCTGCATGTGTCTTATTTTTGAGTGAAATATGGGGACCTGTTTGTCAATGAGGGATCTAGGGAAGATCAAGTTAAGCTGGCCGTACACCTAAAGATCTATTATGCGAATTGGTTGGTTTTATAATATATATAAAATTAATTATAAACCCCCCCTGCAGTTACCCATTGACCAAGTTTATACTTCCATTACTCTGTGTTTTGACAGTGTAATACTCTCCTGTGCAGTTTGCGGACAGTAATGACAAGTGGGAGGGGGCCCCCCTGTCTAAAAAGGCCCGGGCCCCCCAAAGCCTTAATCCAGCACTGGCTGCAGGACCTATATGATATGTGTCATTCAGAGAAATATACAGTGTACAAGTACACACCTGCTGATCTGCAAATTATATATTGTCCATCTGTTCTGGAAATAAGTTGTCCCCCATGGTCTCTAATACTACTAGCAGAAGCAGTGAAAGTTAGCAATGCCAAGTCTGACTACTTCATGCATGCACATAAAGATCAAATATGTCTGGCAAAGGGATCTGAACAGGGGTGGAGGTTTTGGAAAAGTTTTCAATCCTGCTTTCCTTCCTTGTACGAGTAGCTATCCCCCCTCCAGCTCACTGGAATCGCATGCACACCCCCCCCCCCCCCCATAAAACTTGCAGGTAGAGCGGGAAGACTGCTGCTGCCAGAGGTGGAAATAGCAAGTTGTGGGCCCAGGTGCAAAAAAATTATTTGGCCCCCCATACTAAAATAGGAACATTGTGCGCCAAAGGCGGGCACCAAATAATAGTGTCCGTTATTCACATTACACCACATAGTAGTGCCACTTGTATACATTGCGCCAGGTAGAGCCCCTTATACCCCTTTCAGATTGCATTTATAACCTGGGTCGAGGTGCGATGTCAAAGCACCAACTAAATAGCCAGGGTCAACCAACCCAGGTTATAAGAGGGTTAAACCCATGTTGTATAATGGGCAAAGTAGGTTTAGTGTGAAAGGGTCAGACATGGGTTCAAAATAGCGGTGTCCGACCCGGTATATCATACCTTAATGCCCATTACACTTTGTCATACACTGTATTGCCAATTACACGTTACTGCAGTAACAATTACACATTATGCCGCACACTGTAGTGCCCATTACACATTATTCCGCACACCGAAATGCCCCTTACACATTATGCCACAAATCTTAATGACTTTTAGGTACTTATGTAATAACTGGGCTCCCGTTTTTCTTATGAGACCGTGTCCCCTCGCAGGGCTCGCTGCGCTCGCCACGCTTCGGGAACGGTGGCTCGCTGCGCTCGCCACACTATATAGAATCAACTCCATGCATAGTTGGATAGTAGGGGTATGAAAAAATGGGGTGCATTTAACATGGGAGCCCAGATAATACATGTTAGGTTTCGGGTGTGACCCCACAGCCGGGACTGCTGTTTAGGACAGCCACGGCAAAAACCCTACACTGCCTCTGTTGTACCCCCCAGGCTGGGTGACCGACTCCTGCAGATGTTCTAGGCTTCGCCTGTAGCCGCCACGTTTGAATGGGCGAGTTACGCCCGCCCAAGCTCCGGTGCAGCCAGGAGTTACGGAAGGACAAGGAGCCGGGGACCCCCCTAGGGTACGGCCAAGAGGAAAGCTAGCTAAGGGGCCTAACTAAAATTAACAAACGGCGACTTGCCGAACCCTGGCTAACGCAACTAAGCGCCAGCGACCTGGTCGCCACAACCCGCGACAACAGTCGCCCAGGGAACAAAAAGAGTACAAGGCAAAATACAAAAGAACAAAATAGAACGGGAAGGACTGGGAACCCCAGGTGGACTGGGAAGCAAGGGGAGGAAAAGGATGGGAGCTAAATAGATGCCCCAACGTAAAGGACCTGCCAAACCGGCAGACAGAAAAAAGAAATACAAGGCAAGGAACAATAATGAAAAAAGGCAAAAGGAAACTACCCCAAGTGGGGCAACTCACGACGCTGGGAGCACCCTGAAGATGAGAAGTCCACGAGGGTGCCACTGGGAACAGCTGAGAAGCAGACCGGAGAGAAGCAGACAGATAGGTCCAAACAGGAGCTATCACCGGCGAGGACTGCTGGGCTGGCTCCCTAGATAAGGAAGCCAGGAGCCAATGAAATTGAGGCCTGAGCCCCGCCTGTCCTGATCAGCCCCCTGAGACACCTGCGGTCTGCTTATTTAGCCTATTAGAGGCTACCCTTCCTCTCTGCCCGGCAGCGTCTGCCGTTGCTAGGCAACGGCGCTGCCGTGGGCAGGAAGTCTCCCCTGCGTCCTGCCGCGTCCCTGGTGCTGGGAGACGCGGGGTTGGAGGACGGGCGTCACGTCCTGACGCTGCGTCCTCCGGCGTCCCTGGTTGCTTAGCAACCGGACGTCAGAGCCGGAAGGACAGGCGGCTGAACGAACATGCCGCTCTGTCCTTCCTGGAGCGCTCCTGCGGCGCTTAACAATACATAAGTACCGACTTTTATATACGGGATGCGGTCAGTAAGGATGTTGGAGTTCAGTATACCGATACCAGCATACTGACTGTTGTCAGAACACTGGAGGCAAAATGTCAAAACAAATCAGGATGCCGATGCCGGAATACTGACAGACGATAGGCACCCGTGGGGGGACTTAGGCTGTGGATGGGGGCTCTAGAGTACACACACGTATACTCCCCACCACCGCAGCCTAGCTAACTATGCATCCCCCACCCTAACTATACGACCCTCACCCCCCGCTCCCCAACTATACACCCCACCCCCACAGCCTAATTTTACACACCCCAGCAGCCTAACTATACACCCCACAACCCCCTCTGGCAGGGGATGGCAGCTGGCGTCGCCATCCCCTGCCAAGATGGGACCTGCCCCATCTGTACATAGAAGCCTAATGTACGGCACGATCATGATCATGACAAGATTGTGAGATCATACGATGGTCGCAACCCCCTCAGCCTAACTATACACCCCCACTCCTGCAGCCTACCTTCAAAGCCCCCCCTGCCCCCACAGTCTAACTATACACCCCCCAACCCCCACAGACTTAGTATACATCCGCCACCCCCTTCGGCTACCTATACACCCCCCCAGCCTATTTATATACCACAACCCCCGCAGCCTACATCACTCTCAATGGAGTTTAATAAATGGTTGTACTCTGGGTAATTTTTCAAATCATTTTCAAACTATAACAATGCAAAACAACTTCTACATTTTTACCCTTTCAGAATACACCCAGTTTTAAAATGTCCTCAGAGTGCACCGATTTATTATACTCCATTTATCTGTCTTCACTTCACATGGGCACCGGAGTCGCTGGTTTACATAGAAGTTGCATAAGTGGCCCTGTAAATTTAGTCCTTTGTATGTCCTAACAAAAATTCATAATACTTGTAATAATTGTAATTGCATTATTAGGACAGAGATGAGCACACAATAGATACACTTTGCTAGCTGTGAGTACAATCAATGTATCAAAATATCACATTGGACCAAGGGGGTTATTGTGGTTGATTTTCTTGGACGCAAACTCATACCTCCGAACTGGAGGGACAGGGGACTGCGCGCCGGGGTGTGGGCTAATTTTGGGGGCATGGTCTATACTCCTGGCTCACCCGTGAGGCCACGCCCCCATTTTGACGCTATGGGGGCATGACCCAGAGGCTCTGTGAGCCTCTATCCATGCCCCCAGCCTGCGGGAATAGACGCTGTGCGCATGCTCACATCGTTTATTCACCGCTGCTCCCCAGCCGACAGGGGAGCCCCCCCTCACCGCGGGACACTGCTGGCCGCGGGAATGTCCCCGAAAACCGGGACATTCCCTCGGTTTTCGGGACTGTTGGGAGGTATGGCAAATTTGCGATTCAACCAGAACCTGGCTGCCCTGTGAATGGTGGCAGGCCAGCCCCCCTCGCAGGGCCGGCGCCACCACTAGGCAAATCTAGGCATTTGCCTAGGGCGCCGGCATTCCCCCCCGCGGGGGTACCTGTCCTGCGGCTGTGTATATAAAGCTTGCGGCGGCGGCAGCGGGGGGTCCCTGCAGTCAAGAAATAACGAGCGATATCCGCCTGGCTACGCGGAAGCGCTTCCGTTGTGGAAACACTGGCCGCACGCTGATTGGCTGAGATTCAGCCAATCAGCATGCGCCGTGCGGCCAGTGTTTTCACAACAGAAGCGCTTCCGCGTAGCCAGACGGATAGCGCTCGTTATTTCTTGACTGCAGGGACCCCCGCTGCCGCCACAAGCTTTATATACACAGCCGCAGGACAGGTACACCCCCCCCCCCCGCACCGGCCTGGGGCGCTCCGGTGCCTTGCACCGGCCCTGCCCCCTCGCAGTGTGTGTTCGCACGCAGGGCCTGCGAAAGGATGTTTAACTTAGACATCCATTCGCAGCCATTCCCTCGGTTTTCGGGACTGTTGGGAGGTATGGCAAATTTGCGATTCAACCAGAACCTGGCTGCCCTGTGAATGGTGGCAGGCCAGCCCCCCTCGCAGGGCCGGCGCCACCACTAGGCAAATCTAGGCATTTGCCTAGGGCGCCGGCATTCCCCCCCGCGGGGGTAACTGTCCTGCGGCTGTGTATATAAAGCTTGCGGCGGCGGCAGCGGGGGGTCCCTGCAGTCAAGAAATAACGAGCGCTATCCGCCTGGCTACGCGGAAGCGCTTCCGTTGTGGAAACACTGGCCGCACGCTGATTGGCTGAGATTCAGCCAATCAGCATGCGCCGTGCGGCCAGTGTTTTCACAACAGAAGCGCTTCCGCGTAGCCAGACGGATAGCGCTCGTTATTTCTTGACTGCAGGGACCCCCGCTGCCGCCACAAGCTTTATATACACAGCCGCAGGACAGGTACACCCCCCCCCCCCGCACCGGCCTGGGGCGCTCCGGTGCCTTGCACCGGCCCTGCCCCCTCGCAGTGTGTGTTCGCACGCAGGGCCTGCGAAAGGATGTTTAACTTAGACATCCATTCGCAGCCTGTGGGTGAACACCCACATCAATCGATAGTTGCTGGGCGTTCCCATGGGCGCGACTATCCGCTGCCACCCCATTCCGACCGCAGCCTTGGGTGCGCGCACCCAGCAAACAGTCTGTTCGTCGTGGCCGCACGCACCCGGCTTATGCACATGCACAGAAATGCAGCTGCGCATTTACATGCGCATACGCCAAACATCGGTCCTCATGCGAATGAACGCTGGCTGCAAACAGGCCAGAATAAGGTCCCAAAGCTCCTATTGACACCTGGATGAATAAAAAATGAATGAGAACATACCCCCCGGTGTGTGCTGGGGGATAACACCACCGGCAGTAACGATGCCCCGTGTCCCAGTCACCATCAGTGTGACTCGGGTAATGGGTGGGTACAGGGGAGGAGGAGAGGAGATCTCCGGGCGCCTGGATTGGTGCACCCGGCACCAGTGGCTGCTGTGCTGGCTGAGGATTTCTCCTCCCCACCCCCTCCGTCTCCTCTCGTTGCATGTCTGTGTGTCCGAGGGGAGGAAGAAAGGAAGAAAAGAGGGAGGGAGGGAAGAGAGAGAGAGCCCGGATCACTTTGCAGGGAGCTGCTGCCACCTCAACATGGTGTGAGTCGCCATCCTGCAGCCACTCCACACCAGCGACGGCGGCGGGGAGACCGGAGAGCAGGGGCCGCTGCACCCCAATGAGCAGAACGTGAGGGAGAAGGGGATCTCGCCCTGCTGTGTCTGGATCCTGGGCGGAGAGGAGGGGGTCGCAGTGTGCCGGGGACACTAGAGAAGAGAGGGGGCGACCATGGCCAACGACTCGCCTGCGAAAAGCCTGGTGGACATAGACCTCTCCTCATTGCGGGTGAGTGTAGGGCAGGGTTGGCAGCACTGTCAGCCTTCTTTGGGTGTGTGTGCTACACAAAGGAGAGCTGAGTTAGGCGCTGCTGTTGCTGTGTGCAGTCTGTTCTGTACTCCTTTGGATTTGTGCAATTATAATCAGACCTCGATGGATGCATCAGCCGCCCCCCACCCCTAGAATGGAAGCAGGGCTGGGCCCCTCCAGTGCAGCCATTATGCTGCAAGAGGCCGATGGGGGCAGCTTTCTTGTCTCTCCTCTCCGCTCCCCCTTGTTTGTGTCATCTGCCTCCCCCTCCCCAACCTTCAGTGTTTTATTTGTGTGCGGGGACATGGACTCTGTGTGCAGGGGACATGGGAGAGTCACACTGGCTTCCTTTGTCTGCATGTATTGGCATGTGCCTCAAGTGGAGAGAAAATTAGGGAGCAACAGCTGCAGCCACCCCTCACCCCACTTATCCCCACCTTCCTGAGCCACTGTCTATAAATAATGCTTATGCTGTCTTTTCTCTCTTCAGGATCCAGCTGGTATATTTGAGCTGGTGGAAGTGGTGGGCAATGGCACCTATGGACAAGTGTATAAGGTGTGTACAAACCCCCCCCCCCCCCAATGTATTGTACTTAGTCAAATGTATGTAGAATACATCTGTGCACATGCATGTGAGTAATGTCACACACATTTAACCCCTCACAGGCAGCTTTGTTATTGTTCTCTGTTAATATGCTGTCTGCCCATCTGTATGCAAGTAAAACTACTGCTAGAAGGTAATCTAGTACCCATATCCAATATGTTGCCTCTCTTGTGTGGGAAATACAAATAGATTATTATTCCCTTGCTTTAAAACTGCTTGTTGGAGATTTGTTATTATGACACTTTGTTTCTTTAACCTGCTTAGCCAAGTGAACAAACTGGGTGATATCACATGGGTGGCACACAAGTAAACACAACTGTAAAGCTACACAAATGACATTATGTATTAACATTCTTATTAGCAGCCTAGTGTTGAACCTGGGTCTTGTACTGAACTCTTTGGGACGTCATGTGTTGGGCATGCCCATGTGTGCTATGGTTCACCATAGATATAGTGCAGTGAGTTCTCCCTGGATACTGCATAAGCTCTTCCTAATGTGACCTTTAGATGATAGTAGTAAGCTAGCCTGTATCGCTCCTTGCCTCATGTGCATGGTTTCTTCCTTGGGGGGAGGTAGAAGAGAGCTTCTTAACTACGGTAAATGAAAGGAGGATCTCTTGGGGTTGCATGACTGTGCAGTGAGTTGTTTTACAGATGTGACTAATAGACTGTGATGAGATTATAATGATAAGAAGTGATCTCAGATTACACTTGGAATGAGATATATTGTACTGTGGCATCTCTACAGGCGTCAAGCAGTTAGTGCTAATCATGTTTTATTCTAGACAACAGGATACACATGATGGATTATAATGTTTATAAGTTGCCTCATATCTTCATTTACTTGGTGTGCAGTTGATTGCTCAAAATAATTTTGTACATTCCTATTGTATCACTTTCAGTCATTCCTTATTTTACTAGCATTTTAGAGGTCTTCTTAGGCTTTTCTATGCATTTATATTAGACAAAGTCAAGAAACTGAGAACTAAATTCCCCCACATAAATTCTACAACAATAAAATACCACTGTAAATGGTCAGTTGATATGGCAATACTATAAGTAATACGTTTACACACAAAAATAGAAGAAAAAAAAAGTAAAAACCGCAGTCACCCCCGCCCCTCCTTTTGTTGGAGTGTATTTATCTTTTTAACTTGATATTTTCCACTGTGGTACTAGGATATGTTCCTGGCCTTTTACTTCCATGTGATTCTATGCCATGCATATATTTGTACTTGGCAGCCTACATTGTTATTGGTTGGAACGTATGTTGATTTTTACCAGTACTTGTTACTTGTATAACTGTGCCTTGATATTTCTGTTTGACTCTTTCAATAAACAAATTTAATATAAAAAAAAAAACCAATAAAACCTTGTAATCCCGGATGGCTCACAGACCATGTTTAGGTCAACATGCACTGGGCTGACACTGACAAAAGGTCAACACAAGTAAAAAGGGAAAGGTCAATGTGGCAATGGTAGACATGAAAAAAATTGATTCCACCGCCCCCATTTTTTTGTTTATTTTTGTGCCTTACCACATAGGCTCCAATTGGGAACCATAAAGTGCGCTTGGTGCCTAGCAGGAAATAGAGTTTGAATCAAGTCATGCAAGGGTATGTGCTGCACTTATTGGGAGGGGGAGGGGGAGGGGGGGGGTCCAAATGCTCAAGTGTTGACATTGACGCAAAAACCCTGAAGAATTTAAATGGACTTTTTCATATGTCAACCTTTTTCAATATCTATGTGTCCTTTTAGTCTGCCGACCTAGTGCATGTCTACCTATTGGCTGTTGATCTATACGAAGACACTGTTTACTGTGAAGGGGGGTATTTATAAAGCTTTTCAACAGTTAAAATTGTGAGATAGAAACTAACAACAAATCAACTATCATTTTTCTAACATGGCCTGTGAAGTGTGAGTTTCTAGCAGATTGGTTAGTACTTGAGCCGTCCCAGTTATCTCTTGCCTTTGATAAATTCCCCCCTTATACCCCTTTCACACCAGCCTAATATCCCGGGTTGGGCCTGGGAACAACCAGCAACTAGCACTGTTGTGTAAGGTTCTTGGGCCAAAATCCCTGCAAAAATTGCTGGGATTCCAACCCTGCTATGGAGCAGAGTTGTTCCCGGGGACCTAGCCGATGTGAAAGGGATATGGGTACTTACCTGGGTTGCTGGTCCTCGTGTGCTGTCAGGTCAGGGATCCACACATGTGGCAGGCGCAAATGACAGGAAAGGCGGCAGATGAAGATGATGTAGCTCTCCGGTGCCCTTACTGCCGCTGGAGAGCTGCGTCATCTGCGCCGGCCGCCTGTGTGGATCGAGGACCAGCAACAGGGGTGAGTACTCGCTGCCTGCGCGCCTCCTGACGTCCTCTTCCCCGCCCCCTTCACACACCAGAAAATGCTGGGCCTTTTCTGCTGTGAAAGGGGCCAACCCAGGAATGGCCCAGCATGATGCCTGGGCCATATTCCCGGGTGGGTCCCTGCATTTTCTGGTGTTGAAAAGGGTATTATATTTCTGATAAATGATGGATACAATGTGGTATTACCCAGAGCAACTGCCTTGATTTTCATTGTATATCCTTCCTCCTAAAAATAACCCACTCTAGCTGCCTTTATCACCTCTTTTCATAATTGCCCCACCACTTCTCACTAATCTGGTATTTAATTAGTGGATAAATGTCTTTCAATCATATCTGTACAGTTTACAAGGTAATTTGTGATTAGAAATGTTCTAATCTTTTTGATAAGCACTAGTTTTATTTCTCCTGTACATTTTTATATTGAGCAAATTTTGCTGTAAACAAACATGGTCTGGAACAATAAACAAATATGCGGATTCTTTGCATTTTTTCAGCGATCTGGAAAGCATCATGGCTGTCTCGTGCCAGAGGTGTATACATCTTTTCTGCAATTCTCTTTATCACTGTCATTTTGTTTTAACTACTATGTCCTTTACAAGCAAATCTATCACACCTAAAAAATGTTGGGCCAAATGTACTAAACCTTTTAATTGGAGGGTGCTTATCTACAAGCCAGTTCCTAGCTGTATTTTTCAAACCCTACCCTATCATGGGTGTTAGGAGCTGATTGGCTGGTACTTTATCACTCTCCACTTTATCAATACGCAAGGCTTAGTACATCTGGCCTACAGTGTAGCAGAAAGAGAGAAAAGTTCCATTCAGAACCTGATCATTTAAATTCTGTTACTCATTGCTTCAACCCATTGAGGTGTATTTAATACCCTATGGCCAGCTATGAGGGAAAGCAGTGCCGATAGCTCGCCGTCACACGACAGTATTCAACTGACCCCTCTGCATTTGCCGTTTCCACCTTTGTTGGGTTTTCCAAGCGAGGTGCAAACGGCGAGTGCGGCTGTCAAAATGGCAAGGGTCGCTGCTATATGCAGCGGGCTCGCTGCATTAGTGGGAAGCCTTGCAGTTCGGGGGGGATGATGATTATCCCGGAAATTCTGTAGAATAGGGTGAGCGGCCAACAAAGGGGTTAGATAGAGAGGATGGCTTGTTTTCCTTGCCAAAAACAAGCCACCCTTGCCGCAGAAACCCCCTCGCCGGCAGAATTGAATACCGCCTATGGTATTTCTATGAATGCAGCCGCAGCACCACATGTATCCCCCCCCCCCCCCCCCCCCTGCACATCATCATATAACCCCCCTTCATCCTGCAGCACATCACATCACCCCCCCTGCAGCAGCATCATCACAGCGCGGGGTCCACCCTCCAGGCAGCGGGGGCTGGCAGTGCAGGGGGTCCATCCAGCATATAGGAAGTAACCCGCGGGGTCCCTGTGCGGATGGAAACTAGTAGCGGTAGTTCCCATTCGCTTGCCAGTGACTTCCCATATGCTGGAGGGACCCCGCCGGTGACTTCCTATACACTGGCCCGCCTGCACTGCCGGACTCCACTGCCTCCCCGTGCTGGGGCCATTTACACCGGCCTCGACCCAGGTCCTAGCTGGATCCAACCCAGGTCAGTTCCTGGGTCGAAGTCCTGTGTAAATGGACACGGTCAACCCCATTTACGCCGCCGGTGATCCGGCTCTGACCCGCCATGGACCCAGGTTTTTCGGCAGTGTAAAGGGTATAAGTTACTGGTTTGTAGACGTGATATTCTCTTACCAAAAATACACACATATCTGTTGCACTGTTTGTAAACTTTTTCTGCAGTCATGACAGTTTTTTCTTAATTAGGCAGTATAAAGAGTGAAGTGGTCTTACTTTTTATGATCAAGTAATGTATCACTGTGTTTTTATTGATTTTTGTTGTCTGATTTTTTTTTTATTTTTTGCTACAACAAATGTCTGAATTCATTATGTCTAGTTTCTATATACCTAATGTAACTGTACAAAACATTTATATTTTGTGATTTCAATTTTACCATGGAGCAAATGGAATGAAAGTGCAACTACGAATGGTTAACTGTGTTTGTTCTGCTGGCTTTTATGTATATGGTGGACTTTTCTCAAAGTATATTGAGGCAGATGTATTAAGCCTGGGGAAGAGAAAAACTGGAGATAAAGTGAAAGGAGATAAAGCTCCAGCCAATCAACTACCAACTGTCATTTTAAAACACAGTTGATTGGCTGGTGCTTTTTCTCCTTTCACTTTATCTCCGCTTTATCTCCAGTTTATCTATTCTCCAGGCTTAATACATCTGCCCCAATGTGAGAAAAAACATCTTTAAATGCTTTATTTTAAAGGTGTGATATATATAAATAGACAAAGTTTTAAATAAGTAGATTGCCAACATAGCAAGTTACTTATACCCCTTTTACCCCGCCACAAAACCGCGGGTCAGAGGCGGTCTAAATGGGACACGCCGTGTCCCTTTACACGGGACTTCAACCCAGGTCCTGACCTGGGTAGAACACGGCTAGGACCTGGGTAGCAGGCAGTGTAAATGGGTACACCGGGTCATCCATTTTTTTTTTTTCTACCCCTCGCTTTACCTCCTGTTAACACTAATCAATGTGTCAGCTGCTCGCCGCTCCTGACGATGAGCATTGACCAATGTGGCGTACGAGGAGTTAATGGCTCCATTTGTAGGCAGTATTGAAATATTGCAGAGGTATGCAGAAAAACGCAAATTAGCCAAAAAATAAAAAATGAATCCTAACAGCTGATGTGTGAAAAGCTGTGTGTGTCCAAATGAACAAGTGAGAAAGAAGAGGTGATTCATGGGAAGAATATACAGTGAGAAAAAAAATGCATTATGGGGGGGTGGTTAACCACAAAAAAATTGAAATCTATTATTGTGGCACTTCTAAAGAAAAAAAAATAAGTATGTAAGTTCAGTTCTCCATTGAATGCACAAATGGCGGGGTTCACAAGTTTCCCATAAGAAAACAACGGTGATGACCAAGCGGTGAACAGGCAAAAGCTCTGGGGGTTTTTTTGTTTTTTTTTTTTGGGGGGGGGGGACGGGGGGGACCAGGAGCATTGAATAGGGTAAGGAACATTTTTGGAGAGAGGACTGGCCTTCTCCCCAAAAAAGAGCGAAATGGGAGAATTGAAAGAACAGTGTCTTTGGAGTATAGAACAGCAGTGGAAATGCCTTTTCTGGAACAACATTTCAGATTGAACCACTTGCATGCCACCAGGTACTCACTAGAAAGCAGGAATCAACTACAAGTGATACAAGATGCCTGTTATTAATCCGCCTATTACCTATCCTTTAAAGGTGCACAGTCTATAAATCAGATGCTTATTGGTTGATATGTGCAACCTCCAAATTGTCTATCTTGGAGTTTTGATATATCTACCGTTAGGAACTTTGTAACTCTTTCCTGAGTGATTTGATTACTTCATAAGGCTGTTTTGGAGGTTAAATATTCCTTCAGCCCCTCTTTCCTATCTTGGGTATCGATACAATATTCTATTGAGGTCACCAAATGCCCGTACAGTCAATTTTGGAGTCCTTTCTGTAGAAGCTGCTGAGGGGCAGCATAGTGCCATGTTTAGGACATGGTAGGAGTTTTTTTTGCGCTCTCAGGTCCCTAGTAATGTCCTACTCTCAGCTTTCCTGCCTATTGCATACCTCCCTACTTTCTCAATAGGTTTGGCACAGTCCAGTTTTTCAGGCGGGGTCATACTTGCAGGCCTCAGTGTCCTAAGGTGGAAGGTGGGAGAACCTCCTTCTAACCTGCTGCTATGCCTACCATGGCTCTGTAGATATTTGGTTAATAAGAAAGCAAAAATCTTTTAACCTAAACCAGGATTCATTTTTATCAAAGAACAATGCTGTGTAGACAGGGTTTTTTTAATTTTTTTTTTTTTGTAACACCCCTGGTTTCCATAGAAACAACAAAGTTCTTGCTCCCTTTAGAGCAGCCAGCAAATTTACTTTATCTAATTTGAGCTGTAGTGAACACTGCACCCTCTGACTCAGGTCCCTGAAATGTAATTTACAGATTTTCTTTTTACCTTTTTTATAAATTGAAGCCAGTCTGTCATTTGTGTGTCAGAAAAGCCGTGTACACACGGGGGCGATAGGGGCTGAAATAGCTGGGAATATGGTCACTGGCGACCATATTGCCAGTGATGGGAGTGTGCCAGTGATGCGCGCTCCCGTTTTCAGCCCCATTGTAATTGCTGGTCGCAGGAGCTTGCTCCTGCGACCAGCTGATTACCTCTGCGGCCGGCAGAGGTTCCCCTTCATCAGCGACCATCTCTGGTCGCTGATGAAAAGGAGAAACTGAGCAATATATTGCTCAGCAATATATCTCCCCCATGTGTACGCACCTTAAGGCCTAAGATCCCAGTTTCTACAAACTCTTATGTCTGTGTTTATTAGAATGGAAAGTTGTCATCTCCCCTAATATCTTCTTGATGATCCTTTTGTTTAAATTTACAGGCAGTTGCAAGTTTGTCTGGTGAGGAAAATTAATTTCAGGAAAAAATATATATTTTAATTTCAATCTGGTATCGTGTCTGAAAACTATGGCAATATATATATTTTTTCTTTCGTTAGATTTAACTAATCCTTGCTATTACTGATGTGTTAACTGTGTGCTGTTCATTACAGCAATTAATGACCTTCATTTTATGTCCTCATTTTACGACTCACCTGGAACTAGTGAGTTTTGTCATGTCTGAACTTGTTCAGTCAACGTCAGATTTCCTTTGCATAAAGACAAATGAATGCAGCCAAAACAAGAAACCACATCCGTGTGTGTGTACTGTACCTGTCACCTACTCAGATGCCATGCATTAGTGAAGTAGTTCTTATTTTGTAAAGTACATTCTCAGGAGTTTTATTTCCACCCACCAAACAGGTAGTCTTAAGCCAGGTGTCCATACACTAGTGCAATTTGGAGCATTTCATCCAATTCCGACATGTAGGGCCCAGAAATCGGATGAAAAGTGTCAAATAGCATTTGTTTTAGCTCTGAGTTTGATCCAATGTGTGGCCCTGTGCGCATCGGAGCCAAAGATTGCAAGTGCCGCTCTATAGAATTATTGGATCTGTCAGCCTGGGATCGCATATTTTTTGCTTTTGTATGCAAAAGGACTGTGAAACAGTGTAGAATGCGACCTTGGAGAGGTCGTGTAATGTTGTGCACACTTGTAAAATGTGCATGAGATTTTAACTATATAGTCAAAATCTCATCGGAAACGCATTCAGATTGCACAGATTTTAACCCTTGCGATCCCGATGCGCGCTCCTGTATCGCAGCCAGAAAGTCTTGGCTGCATAGACTATATAGTGCAGATCTGCACTATATAGTCTATATTGTATGCAGATAGTCTAGATTGTACAAGTGTGTACACACTTGTACAATCATGACTATATTACAATTTAGACTATCTGCATACAATATATCCAATTTAGACTATATAATCTAAATTGTACAAGTGTGTACACACCTTAAGTGTATGGGGGCCTTAAAACATGTTTGCATCTTAATGATTTTGCTAACTGAAAGACATTCTAAATAAAATGATGATATCCTTACTAATATTTTTTGGGCCGCCATGACATCCAGTGTAATGGATGCCAATAAGCATGCTGTTAAATTGTTCTAGCAGGCTACAGTGGCCTGGTTCTTGCCAAGTGTAAAATCCTTTTTATTTTCTGTATAAATGTGACAAGGGTTCTGATTCAGGTTTACTCGGTCGGGGACAAATTCTGCTCCTTCTCCAATTTGGTAGTCCTTTCTGCAAAGAATAGATGGAACTCTTGTGCCATCAATTTAATGGTACCCCCCCCCCCCCCCCCCCCCCGATTTTCAGAAAGAATCGGAAAAGATTAGATCCACAAATCCAATCAGTTTCCCCTCTTAGGGGGGTATTCAATGTGTAGGTCATGGCAAGCTCGACCGCCGTGACCCTGTCCTGTTCTCGGTCAGCTCAATCGAGGACATGCTGGTGGGATTCAATGTCCCGTCTGCAGTGGGACGAGAGGGGGGTGTGGCTGGGAAAAGGCGAGCTGCAGCCGGCAGAACGAGCTAGACAGCTTGTGAAGTCGGGCTTGTTCTGCCGAAATCCCCTGCTCAATGCTGTCGGGGAAGACAGCATTGAATAGGGCCCGGCGGCCATCTCCTTCGTGGGGAGATGGTCGATGGCGATTGAATACCCTCCTAAATCTGCATTCACGAGTAGAGTGCATCAATCCACCTTACTCTGGAAATATTCCTCATGCTGATGTGTAATCGTTTTACTATTAAGGCACTTTAAAATTGTGACAGGGCATGCTGGGATCTGTAGCCCAAAGGCAGATGGAAGGCTGCATGTTGAATACCCATGTCCTATATCCTATTCGGCTGAAACTGCAAGGATTTATGTTGGGGGTGGCTTATTATTGGTCCTTATACTAACCTTCATGTTTAGTGGTTATTTAAAAATAGTGACATTTTTAAGAATGGAGTGGCTCGATGCCTCGTTGCAAAAAGAAAAATTCACCCCAATTTAGTTTTTTGACACTTGGCAGAGCTATATAGATACCCTGTCACTAAAGGAATAGATTGGGAATTGTTTTAAAAACGTTATGGTCCGAAACTCTAGGCTATGCACAGGATCCCCCAATTTCATTGAATACCATTTGATTCGGAGCTCATTTCATCCATATGTAACACTGTTTGTTGCAGAGGTACTGTGGTAGCAGTGGACCCTTCCTATGATTCTCATTGTAAATATTTCTGCTCTCGCTCACTAGTATTTTATATATTTTTCTAAACAAAGAATACTGTTATAAAGTGATATTGTTATGATATAATTTTATTTAGCAACAACTTGTTTTTTTATGGACTATATAATGATATATGTACACAATGTGTTTGTATTGATCTGTAATGCTTCAATAAAAGAAAATTATGAAAAAAAAAACTTTTTTTCTAACCCTGCTATTGATCTTAAAAGAAGATGTTCCTTTTCTTAATGCAACGCTGTGTTAATCATGGTGTATCGTTGTGGGAACAGCTACATTTTTCTCCTGGCTTGAGTATAATGATCCCCACAGTTCATTGGTTACAAAGCTTCAACTGTAATCTGGTGATGGTGTTTGTGGGGTCATGAATCCCTTTAGCATGTACCGTAAAGACAAGCTACTGTATGTAGCAGCTTACAATGATGGTCCTCTTTGGGAGCATACTTGTGAAGCTGCCTAATCAGAAATGGTTTTCAGTTCAGGGTAGTGTCTTGCGATGGGCTGTATATCTGCTCTGTTTGTGTGCATTAGTCCTGCAGATGCAGCTATACAGTGGGGGTATGAAAACAAACCTTTGTGACTATCGCACTAAAAATAGACCTTGATCCAATAGGAAAAGGCATCTTCTGACATTCATGGCTCCCTATGTAAAGGTCCCCATGTCATCACATTAGTTAAGCCTTGTCTATAATCTTGTTATATTCAACTTGGCAATGAGTTTTATCAGCCACTTCTGGCAGGTTCTCTGCAGTGTCTTTCTAGCAGCCTACTAACAAAGGCGCCTGCTGTGTGGATGAAATTTTTTTGCCCTATAGTGAAAGCCTTATCTCAAATTTCTAAGTTCAGATAAGGTCCTGTACTTGTGTATTTATGAATGTTATCTGTTGTTTTTCTATGTAAAGCTTAATGCAGAGATGGTATCCTGGCTCCTCACGTGGTTCACTTTTCTCATGACCACTCTGGTGCTTCTAGATGGTTTTTGGGACTGATATACAGATACTTATCACACAGAAGGAGTGATCTATATGCACTATGGGGTCAATGTATTAAGCCTCAGAAAGAGCTAAAGTACCACCCAATCCGCTCATGCCCTGTAACCTGGCAGTTAGGAGAAACACACACACCATCATAGTAGTCAGGCTGCCCCTAGCCGCCTTCTGGAACCCGAAGGGAGGACCTTTTTGGGATTTTTATAATAAATGAGTAGAGGGAGATCCAGAGGGCTGCTCCCCATAGTTGCCTCTCCTCTTCTTAATTTGCATCGGCAGCCCAGACACCATGCTCCTCCTCTGCAGTCATCGGTAGGCAGTGAGAGGGTTGAGATACCCTGAGCAACGGCACTAGTGGTGGTGGCGGGAACTTGGACCCTGGTCACACACTCTGACAGGGCTGAGAGAGGGAACTGCAGCCCATCCTGCACCCAGACAGACCCTCAGTGAACTCTGCATAGCCCAGAGACCCCGGCAGCCATGAAACCCAGGAGCAAGCGGTGCCACAGCCCGTGGGTGCAGGTGCATGCATCGGGACAATTGCCGAGGTGCTGTAGACCAGCGGGATGCTGCTTCTGTGGGACAAGCCCTGTGGCTTGTCCCACAGCAGCTGGCATTTAAAATGGCCTTGCTGGCTGCTGCCCTTATTATGTGCCGTCCCTAGGCTCTTAGCGGGAAGCTGCTGAGAGCTGCTGCTGGGATGAAACCTCCAACTGGGGGACAACTGTGACAGGGCTTCCCCTCCACCCCAGTACCTCCTGCACTGCCATGTGCCCACCATCATCCTGCCATCCGTCCCCTCTGCCGCCACTGTTGCATTTACACCTGTCCATGTCTATCCTGCTACTCCCAGGGGACCCACCTGTTTTAAAAAAGTGAGTCCCTGGCCGACATTTGTGGGTAAATATACATACACAGTAATAAGGAACACTGGCTCCCCACAGTCTAACTGCGAGACCAGCGATGCTGGCACCATGTTTTTCTACATAAGTGATCACAGCTGAAGGCAGAAACTTGCCCCCCAAAACATTTCTTGACACCTGCATTTGTTTTCAGCCTCTCCTTGTTACCTTCTTCAAATAGTCTTTTATGTCAATCAGTGTCTCATCAGGCGCTCGGTACTCAATAAATCTAGACTAGAGCAGACAGCATTATCAATGTAAGATCTTTGATTCCAGCAAAGCTGCCGTACACTAAATGTAAACCGCAGTAGTTAGTGATCATAACGCGAAGGGGGAAGATTGCCTCACCTGGATCTGCCAATGTTCCCAGGTCCATTTGTTTATAAGTCCATGATCGTGGAGACTGGTGAAATTGCTGGGGGTTTTTCCACCTGCCTTTGGGCTTTTAACCCCACCCCACCCTACCTATAGCAGCGGTTCCCAAACGTTCTTGTCCAGGGCACCCAAGAATATCCACATTTGTTCAAGGCACTCCTAGTGAAAGTTTCTTATGGATAAATAAAAAAATAATGTAAATTGTGCTGATCTGTCACGCTCCGATTCTGTTATGTGGGTAGGTGTCCATATTTTTTATGATTGGCAGCCACCAGCACTTTGAGCATAAATAATTTGTTTTGGTCGTGGACCCCCAACCCGAGAAACCGTTGCAAACACCCCGAGCCACCCCAGGATGCCTAGGCACACTGTTTGGGAACCACTGCCCTATAGTGCTGGATTTCAGGGCTACTTGGTTAGCCATTAGCAAAAGAGCGAAAGGACTGTTGTTTAGGGAGAGCACAACTTGGTTAGCCCCCGGGGTAACAATTTACTGCAGCTAATTTAATTTTCGCCTATTTGTACAGTGGCGGGCTTGTAACATGGGATTGGTATTCCTTACACATGTGAGTATTGGGTTGTTTAAAATTGCTGATGAGCAGCATGTTTAAAGTTACAACATCACCGGCGGAATGTAATACAGATAATGTATGGGGTGTTTTTTTTTTTTAAAAAGTTGTAACTTTAATTTTATATAGCGCACTTTCTCCAACAGGACTCAAGGCGCTTGTCCAAAGCAACTAATCTGCTTTTAATAGTCCTGTATCTAGCAAAGTCTATGAAATGGTATTTAAGCCTTGTTCACACTATGATAGTTGATGATAAATGTTCTTTTGAACTCTTCAATGGGATTGGGAGGTTGTAAACAAGACTGTATAGGCTTCTTGATTTGACCATTGCAGGAGTGTTTGAAGCAGTTTATGTGCTATACCAACTACTAAATTTGTTACTGTATACCCAGTTCCAGATGAAGGTGGGGTAGTTTTGGTATTCCTCCATTATGTCCCCCCCCCCCCACCATGGTGAGTGTTGACCTCATACAAATTTATACTTTCCTGCACCATGCCTTTTTTTAAGATAATTGTCCCAGTGCACCATCAAGATTAGATTTGACACAATCCTATTTAATCTAAGGCCCCATACACACCAGAACGACCAGGATCGTCTAACGATCGGCTACCGATTTGGCGTGCACTTTCCTGGTGCGCTCTCCCGCTGCCGGTAAACGACTAGGGAACGATCATGTTCCCTGGTGCACACGATTAGCTAACGATCCGACATCGGTAACGATGGTCGTACGACCGTCGGATGTGCGGATCGTTAGTAAATCTGCGGTGGGAGTGTCTTTATAAACAAGCCGGATTGGAACGACGGTCCGTACGACGGGAGCACACACAATGTGCTTCAGATGTGCATACAATCAGCACCCGACCTGCGGTCGGATTGGAGATTCTGCTGCAGGAGGCAAAATCTCCAATGCGACACACGACGTGACGGGAGCGCGCATCCCGTCGCAAACGATCCTGATTGTGAGTGAAAAACGAACGATTGACCCACAATGCATGCACAACCGTCGTTACAACGGTCGAAATTAGCCCTAATCGTGAGCTAATCTTTCTGGTGTGTATGGGGCCTAAAGATTTGCGTTCTAATTCCAGTGTTTGGTGTTTAATTTGGTCAGAAAGTCTATCGGCTGTGAATTTAATTGTGTTCTCCCTTTAAAGTCAATGTAAAATCATAAGTGACTTGCACTTTGTAAAATTCCAGGTCCTGACTACATAGCATATCATATTTATTGCACATAAGAATCTGGTTAAAGAAAAATTGTACTGTGCCTTTAACCAAACTAACAAATATTTTTTTCAAACTGCCAGCAATAACCTGGGTTATTGCACATTCCAATGCAGCAGCCCAGGTTTTTGCGCCGTGTGAAAGGGTCTAGTTAAAATAACTCTAGCTAGCAACCAGTGTTGAATGCAGGACCAAAAATGTCCGCAGTGCAGTGTGGGGATTGGTACTAAATCCTGGCGGTCAAAATCCCAACCGCCGAAATCCCGACAAGGGGGGATCGCCCTCCCTCCCTTGCGGGCTTGCTGTGCTCGCCACGCAGTGGGCCCGGTACCTCGCTACGCTCGGCACACTAATTTATTCTCCCTCTATGGGTGTTATGGACACCCATAGAGGGACAAAGTGCCGGGATTTCGGCGGTCAGTATTTTGACCACCGGGATTCCGACTGCATCCCGCGGTGTGAACAGGTAACCCAGGTTGATGGGATCCCTTGCAGCACAGGTTCTCAGTCAGTCACCAGGAACCCACACAGTGCATATTTTCCAGGTCTCAACACAGAATCAAGTAAAATAATTTGTTCCACCTGTGGATATTTTAATAGGAAAGCTAGTGCTTGGAGATCATCTCGTCCAAGCGCCAGCACTGCATGCATGAGCAGTGTCATGCCTGACCGAGCTTATTGCCAGGTCCAATCCCACCAATCAAATGTGTTTCAGCGAATTCACACCTGTGTTGGACTTTTGTACAAAACCCCAGGTGTGATCCAGCTTTGCAGTTTGAAAAAAGTAGATCATGATTCAAAGCTTCAATATTTTTTCATAGGTTTTGATACAATTGATATTTTTTTTTTTTTTTTTTTTAAACTAGATTCGATTTTTCTGACCTGCTGACTTCAGTTCAAAGTAAATTAGTGATCATTTGAAATGTGCTTATAATGTTTGTGAAAATAGCAACTAAAGTTTACCAGTCTTCTTTACCTCAATCCACATTACATTACAAGTGTAAGCAATTGCTCATTACTTCTCTTTTTTGATCTGTCTGGTTTCTGTGTCTTTAAAGGTATGGGCCATTTGGTCAACATGGCTTAGGTTGACACATGAAATTGATCGACACAAGCAATAGGAAGGTCGACAGTCAAAAGGTGGACATGAGTTTTTCATGTTTATTTATTTTTTTTGTCCCAAATGTTGACATAAGTCGACATGGACACCATCAAAGTGTACCGCGTACTCTTGCAAGGCTCGCCATGCTTCGAACACAGTTCCTCCCTGCATACGTCACACTATTTTATTCTTCCACCACGCTGTAGTGGATGGGAGGGCATGAAATAGCGCTTGCCAGCTAAAAAATAAAATAGGGTCAACCTAATGATTCCAGTTGATCTTGATTCTACAGGGTAAGAAGGACGACATGAAATAGGTAGACACGTGGAAAGGTTAACATTATTTTAAACGGTCTTCTTTTTACAGCACCATCCATGTCGCCATAGGGGGAGAATAGAATAGTGTGCTGACTGTAGCAAGGCACCGAACCCGCAAAGTGAGGGTAGATGTTGCACTAATTGGGGGTCCATGACTAAAAATTTTTGACAAAATGTTGACCTTTTTGACCCTGTCAACCTATTGTATGTTGAAGTTTTGAATGTTAAACTGCATCACGTATCTCCTACAGTAATACTTATTAGTCAGTACCATAGGTTGTTATTGTAAGAGCATAATGCATGGTTTAAGATGTCTGAATTGTGCATATGTTTCCTGTAGCATATATGTGAACAATCTGTTATTCTTGGCTTCATAATTGTTGTTGTTTTTTTGAACAAGGCAGCAGCAATTGTCAGAAGTTGATATTTTAATTATGTACAAAGATACAAATACCTCGTCAGTACTACAATATAAAATGCATCCTTTTCATGTAGACTGACAAACATACTTTTTCAGTTGACTTTTTATGTTATATAATTTCAGTGGTAAATGGACAAAGCACCGGATGTAATTCAGCTTTTCCCATGATTCTTGCTTCAGGGCAAGGGGAAGGGCTTTGTCTGATAATACTGAGCTCGCACCCCGGTGAATCAGGGTTGTGTGGGAAGTTCTCTGCCTGAAGCTACTGCTGATAGATAAAGTACATATACATTTTTTCCTTTCCAAAACATTTAATAAAACACGTTTTTAATGCATATGTGCAAAGCATAGGGTATATGTTTATCATTATGAATAGCTATTCTTAATGCGCTTGCCTAATGTTTGTGTCAAATTCTTAGCCTACATATGTTTCCATGTACATTTATTCCTTTTGACTCTGTAGTGTCGGGCATCATCATTTTTGTAATTTTTTTTTTTATTTCTTTTTTTGTTAAATGGAACAATTTTATATAGAAATCTTGCCTCATGTAGATTTCTTTATTTCATTGCCTTATTATAGATTTCTTTGTTTCATTTCTGGGTAAGTTATATCAGCGAACAATATGCTTTATGCCTTTCTTGAAATATCCTGTTGGGTTTCTAATTTTTTTTCCGTGTGTTTTTTTTTTTTTTTGTTATGATTTTTTTTTTTTAATTGATCAAAGCCATGACACTAGGGTATAGTTGAAGCGGAGTTGATCTGAGACTAGACAAAGGTAATAGAATCTCCAAAAATGATTTAACACTGGTAGCTTGGCTGAATCTTAGGTCACTGACTTGGATTGGGTTACAGAGCTGCGATCCCTAGTGCAGCGACCTGGAATGGTTTAAGGAGAACTCGACCCCACCACCTAAACCCATCACATAGAGCTAGCACCCTTTGCTGAGAACTCTGGTGGTCTACTGTAAGAGGCACATAAGATACCACTGGCAATCAGGACTGTGTGCTAGGGACCGGTTTGAGGAATTTAGTTCGGGACACTAAAGTGGAGATACACAGGCCTGGAATCTGCAGCTAGACTTGGCACCTGAACTCAGTAATTCACCTTTTTTAACTGATTAACTGGACCTACTGGATTTGAATCACTCTTTCAATATGGGTCCACCCGGCTTCAGATGATGTTTCCACTACACTTTGAGATGGGTTATTCCCATGTCAGCCCCATTTCCATGCACCAGAGTAAGCCCTGTAAAAGCTTATGGATGTCATTCAAAATTTACTTTTTTGGGGCTCCTAAAAATGAGGTCACAAAAGCGCCCTAGAAGCTCCACTCCGTTTCTTAGCACTACCAAGTAGCCATTTTCACTAACAATAAACTATGGGTTTTTGACGCTAGTGAAAAGGGGGTATTTTAGTTCTCACTACCACATACCTAGAGAACAGAGACCAATAGATACCTATCACAGAAGATCTAAACATAAGGTGATAGGAACATATGTAACATGGTAACATAGTGATTAAGGCTAAAAAAAGACATTAGTCTATTGAGTAACAGATTTGTGAGGGCCTGAGATTGGGTGGACTGGAAGCTAAGCCAGTAGAAGGCCAAATGTAATGGGGCGAGATTTTTCCCATATTTTTAATGAGACAATACATTGCACTAAAAAAAAAAAAAAAAAAAAAAAACAGGTTGATTTTGCCATGTAATTGATTCCCGCTTTTCAAAAACTTGGAAAAATCGCTCCGTTCTATCACTGTATTACAGGTACCTCCCTAATGCCAAGTGCTGTATAATTTCTCACATCATTTTTTATAGATCCAGGACATGAAATAACTAGCATGGTAAAGCCTTATTTTTGTTATTTTTAGATTTGAATTGACAGATGGTGAATGTTAACAATAAAGCTTTGATATCTAGAGAAATGGGGTGCTTAATCATAAACCTGTTTTACCTATTTGTATACAGTGTTGCATTCTCTGAAAGTTTTTAAATAGGTTTCTAATCCTGGGTAAGGACTGACTTTACAAGCAATGTATAATGAACTGAATCAGACCTCTGAAACGGCTCTGATGTGTTTAGTTGACATTCATACTATCGTTTGTCGACATGGTCTCGCTTGACATTTTGACAAAGCTGCGAGGAGATCATTTTGTTTTACGCCGGCAGTACAACAGTGTCTTCATTCTGGCAGTGTCAGCTGAGCGCTGGTATGCGAACACCTAACCCTAATGTCGGCATTTCAAATAGGCCGACATGGTGACTGCAATTCTCTGAAATACATTTACACAAATTCCATATAAGAAAAAAAAATAGTAGAATACATTTTAAAACATGTCAATATGAATAGTGAACAGGTTTTGGACTGTTAACATCGGTTGGTAAGAATTTACTCTTCGCTTTGGCAGAGAGAACACACACACACACTCATTATTTTGCTTTGTCCTCAGGCTACACACCTGTGCGAGCTCTTCTTTTGATGGATTGGCTAGAAGTTAAGATGCTTTTTGTTTATTATAAACCGGCAACCCCACATACAACTTTTTATTTTCTTTTTAATAGTCCTCTTACAAATCATAATTTCCTCTTAAAAATCTGTCTATATTGTAGAATGGTGTGGCTTCCTGTCACAATCAGATTAATATGGCACTTGATTGCTAAATGGGAGGACTGCAAAACACACCTAAAACTAGTGGTAAGAGGGACCCTTTTCCAATCTTGAAATAAATGAAGACTATTTAATCTGTTATTCCAGCAGTGTGTTTATTTGTTCTGTGATGGTTTACATATGTGGTGATTTAAAAATAAAGAAAAACCTACTACATTTCCCCTCATGCATTTATTTGCCAACACTTATTTGGAAAGTAATGGCTGCCAGGAGTTTGGACTTTGTTTATCAAGTTGTTCAGAGCATGCAGAAGGTAGCTTGCTAGTTTTGCAGTGTTATGTTTCATAGTCCTGTACATGTTTGTATGCGGAATATTCCTGTTGTGAAAAGTTGTCCAATTAGCCATTCGGCGTCTGTCATTTTATCTAGCAGTCTTTGAACTGACAGCTGACTGCTTGCTTTGGGCAACTTCTCCTCTTTATCTTTCTTCAAGGCTTGATACATCTCTATTGTCTGGTTATATAACAATTTACTGAGCACACATTTGGCTCCTCCTGACCTATGCCACATTAGTTAATTGTCTCTCCTCAATCAAATTCTATGGTTCCATTATTTTTTATTGGAGCGGTCGGGGTGTTCATGCTTCTGGTGCCTCCTGCAGAAGACGCAAAGGCCTTTTTTTTTTTTTCTCTCTCCAACTGTAGCAGACTGGTCAACCAATTGCCTTGTAGTGCCACAAGTGACAAGGAACAGCCCAAATGTGCTCACACAGTTATTCTATTACCAGATAATGTTGGTGCAGTTATTATTGTCTGGCTTTTATGGTGTTCATACATATTTTGTATATTTTTATTTAATTTTTTTAAATAATCATTATTTCATGTGTATTTTTATTAAGCCTCACTAGTGTAGTGGTGACACAGGATGAAAACGCTTATGCCAGGAATCTTCCCTTGAATGATGCAGTGGAATATTTTACTATTCTTGGTTTTCTTTGTTTTTAGTACAATAGAAATAAAATTAAAACCAATACAGAATGAGTCCTAACAATTATTTTTATTATGAAAATATGCGTAACAGTGGATTATGGTATCTATTGCGACTCTCATCATTGGGTGGACAGCATGATGGTCAACACCATTATAGTTGACATGACAGCATGATGGTCAACACCATTATAGTTGACATGCAGGAAGGTGGACATGCAGGAAGGTAGACGGGGTCATTAGGTCGACATGGGGTTTTTCAACAACAAAAAATTTGTCCCAAAATTTGACAGTCGACATGCACACTCACACGTAACACCGCGCATCGTTGCAAGGCTCGCTGCACTCGCCATGCTTCGGGCTACGCTCGGCACACTATTTTATTCTCCCACCATGCCCTAGTGCAGGGGTAGTAAACTCCAGTCCTCGAGAGCTACCAACAGTTAATGTTTTCTAGATCTCCTTACAGAATCACAAGTGAATTAATTAGCTCCACCTGTGTATCTTTTAAAATGTTAGTCAGTAATGAGTGCACCTGCGTACCTGCGAGGTGAGCTAGAAAACCTGAACTGTTGGTAGCTCTCGAGGACTGGAGTTGGCTACCCCTGCCCTAGTGGATGGTAGGGCATGAAATACCGCCTCTCTGCGCCAAAAAAAGTGAAAAGCCCCACGTCGACCTTTTAACTTTCGACCTTCCCGATGTCAACCTAAAGACCCTGTCTACCTTACCCATGTGGACCTTCATGCTTGTTGACCATCTGCTTGTAGACCTAGTGACCGTATCCCCTCCCAATATCCCATGTGAGTTAACTTTCTGGATACTTGAGCAGTGTCCTGTATTGTTGGAAAGTGTTTACATCCACATTTGATTATATAGCTGGCATACTCTCTCTAATGGGGCCTACACATGGGTATATGTGAGGCTAGAATGCTCAGCAAACAGATGTAGAGACATTTTCCGAGCTATCTATTTCAATGGCAATATCTCCTAAAAAATGGCCTGATTATCACTACGTGTGTAGGCCCCATAACTGTGGTATTTATCAATGCTTGGGTGAGATAAAGTAGACTGTGACAAAATGTCAAAATAAGCAAAATTACGACATGTCAATGTTTGACACCGGAAAAGTTCAACACTTTTTTTTAAAATAGTTTGCAGACTTGTTCTTAATACATCACCCAAGTGGGAATAGAGGGAGAATATAATAATGTACTGAGCACAGTGAGGCACTGTGCTCTAAGTATGGTACAGTAATATGGTGTCCATGTTGACTGACACAAAAAACGTGACCGACTGGTGTCGGCCTTTTTGCCATGTCGACCTTTTTTTCATGTGTTGACCTATTAATCCACACCCAAAATTCTCTGACCAGCAGTGCGGTCTGTAGTCCATAAGATGTAATGGGATCCTGCCATTCCAGAATGGCAGTAGCCCAGGGACCCACTGCGATGCTGAGCAATATTGATGCATCTGGCACCTATGAGGGATGCGGCTGCTGGCGGGACAGGAGGTATCGCAGAGATTCCTGCTGTGGTTTCTTCATGATACATTCAGTGGATACTGTACTTGATATCTGCGGCTAAGGCCAGAAACCATGTGTTTTCGTGGCATTAGCCACAAATATTATGTGATAAATGGGCCCTATGAAACCTCTCTTGTTGGGATAGATTAGGTTCAAGTTAGTCATTTCCCCAATGCAAGAATGCAGCAAAATTTGTTTTAAGATCATCCAGATTACAGTATTCAGCAATATAAAACTTAATGACAGACGGTGGCTCCAATAAAAGTCTATCCTTGTAAGTTATACAGTGATAACTTGCACTGTTGCGATACTGTTTTGTTTTCAGAGCTTGGTCTCTAGAACAGGCTTAACAAATGTTGCATTGTGAAAGGACTGGCTTGGTTTAAAAAATTAGATCGGGAACTGTGGAGTAGGGGGAGATAGAGAGATCACAGAGAAGAGTCCAGAAACACCAGCAACTGAACTTACTGGTGAGCTATGCAAGAACATTAGCTCCATCATTGAAAGGAATCGGTACATCTGTCAGACCAGACTTAGGTCTACAGTCATTGGGTCGACATGGGTTTAGGTCGACAGTCATTAGGTCGACATGAGTTTTTCACTGTTTTTTTTTTTACTCGAATGTCGACACAGTCGACATGGACACAGATGGAGTTGAACCGCAGCCGCTCGCGATGCTTCGGGCACACTATTTCATTCTCCCACCACACCCTAGTGGATGGTAGGGCATGAAATACCGCCTGTCGGCACATGTCGGCTCAAAAAAACAGTGAAAAACTCATGTCGACCTTGAGCTCTGTCGACCTTCCGGGGTCGACCTAATGACTGTCGACCTAAGTGTGGTCTGACAGATAACAGTTTCCCCATTGAAACTAGTGTTAAAAAGTGGAGAGTGTGGGGTTAGTGTGTTACTACAAGAGTAATGGGGTGAAACCTTTTCTCAAAGGGTGAAGAAATGTGTTGCCATAGAGAAGGAAGCTCATACCCCTTTCATGGGTAATGTGTAGTAATTTCCCTTGGTACATCATTTACATTGATGGGCTAATGCAGATCTTTCCAGTGATAAACCTCATTAAGAGGTAATGGTGATGCAAAACAACAAAGACACTGGAGACCAACAGCATATTTGTATTTTCATTTGTTATAGGCCGACTTGACCGTAGAAAAATAGATGAAACCATTTGAGTACAATGATCAGATGTTCATGCTTTTGGCTGGTAAAATTGAAACAAAGACAACTGACGTAATTCAGAGCACATCCCGATGGCTGCTATCAATGGCTTGGATTTGATGACTTTGTTAAGGAGTGCTGAAGTATCAGACATGGTGAACTTTCCAGGTTTTAGCTATGAGGCTTCTATGGGGTGTATGTAATGCGGCCAGTGAGGGTTTATTTTTATGGTGAGGATGGCTTGTTTTCAGGGAGGATCGCCGAAAACAAGCCATCATTGACGTTTAACCCCAGCGCTGGCCGCTCACCCTATTCAACATTCCAGGGGAGTCCTCGCTGGCAGAGGATGACGAGGATTCCCCCACACAGCGAGGTTTGCGGCTAATGCAGGGAGTCTGCTGCATTTAGCCATGAGCCTCGCCGTTTTGGTGGCCGCACACGCCGCACACGCCGTTTCCACCTTGCTGTAAAACCCCCTGCACGTACAGGGGGTCGGTTGAATACTGACCCACCAGCTGTGATGGCGAGCAGGCAGCACTGCTCAGTCACAGCTTGCCAAAGAGCACTGGATATACCCTTAAGTGTATGGGTAGTCTCCTCTAGTGTTCACATTTAAAATGCTGGGTGTATTATGCCCATCACATCTGGGGGATTGAGAACCAACTCTGTGACATGTCATATGTGATATTACGCAGGAAGACTCTTTTGTACACCAAACTAGTCCCAATACACACAATGGTACCACTGGCTAGTAAAAGCATGCCAATTGTAATTTTAATCTATTTAGGTCCCTGAAATGGGACCGTTCTGACAAAATTAGAACGTTTAGGAACTTTGGCCCTTTACAACTGTTGAATATGAAAACCAATATAACTTTGCTTTTAATGTGCTCTTGAAGCCTCAATGCAACAATTGTCTTGCTGTTAAAGGTGTCAACTACTCCCATAGTGACACAAGGATCATTTGCCGACATTTTCAAATCCTTTACTGCTGAGCTACTCTATATGTATTTGTGTCCTGTACTCTAGGACCTAGGTGGGGCTTCATAAACTATAGTAAGATGTTTGTAGCACTTTATTAGTACTCTTAAGTTATCCTTCTTTAATAACTTTATAAATCAGGTAATAAGCAATGAGTGACAAATTCATAGGTTGTTTGTCTAAAGTAGAATCTTTAGATAAGTGGTTCTTAACCCTCAGGTTTCATAACAGGTCATGTTGTAAGGATCTCTGCCTGTGGAAGCAGGTGGGGGTAATTACTGACCGAGTAAAAAATCCACAAAACCTGACCAGTTGTTGGTACTTGAGGTAAGGAGTTAAGCACAAATGACAATGAACCAGTTCTCAAATTCGGGCTGACTCTCATTTGCTCCCATATATTGTCAGAGTATTGTTCCCACCAGACATATATTGTCTGTGTGTATCCAGCTTTAAAACACACCAATGATAAATATTTAAACTCGCGTTATCCAGGCAATAGGTCAACACATGAAAAAGGTCGAAGAAAGCAAAATTCTGACATGTCAATTCATGATTGATACAGAAAGTTGAAACCTTTTCTTTTTTTTTTTTTTTTTTTTTTTTATTGTTTCGCTGACTTGTTCTTAAAACACCATCCAGGTGGGAATAGAGGGAGAATATAATAATATCCTGAGTGCATCGAGGCACAGTAATATGGTGTCCATGTTGACTGACACAAATGTGAGCGACTGGTGTCGGCCTTTGACAGGGTACTTCATGCATGCAGACGGATTTACGGTTGATACCGGAATTGCGTAATGTGCTCCACATTACGCAATTACGTAATGCTGTACCACATGGTACAGTCCACAGGACTGTACCATGTGCTCCACATGCTATAACCCCACAAATGGACTGCTAGTACAGTTTTCTGTTTCACTAATGGACTGACCATATAGGGTACACTATTCAATGTATTGATGTACTTCATCCAGCATTTTCACTTTTAATTTGGTATTTAAGCAGGGGCCAGGGAGGCAATACCCACTGTTGGATTATTGTTACTTTATTTTATTGATCAGTCTGGAGAAAGGTTCTTCAATGGACTGAAATATCTGCTTCTAAGATGGACAGCTGAGAATAAATTGACCTATACATCCTATTTCTGTAAAGTGACATTTCTTTCTCCAATCATTTATTTATTAACAGTTATTTATATAGTGAAACCTTGACATCCGTCCCTGCCCCAGTGGAGCTTACAATCTACATTCCCTACAACATGTAAATGCATTCTTGCGTTCATTTTATTGGAAGCCAATTAACTTGTGGGAGGAAACCGGAGTACCCAGAGGAAACCCGCGCAAGCACGTGGAGAATATACAAACTCTGCATATTTAGGGCCATGGTAGAAATTGAACCCCTGACCTCAGTGCTGTTAGGCAGTAATGCTAACCATTGCACCATCCGTGCTGCCCATCCTTGAGGAATACTCTGGAGTGTATATATGTATGTATATCAGGGGATTATCCTATCTTCGTGCTAAATTTGTTGATAGATTAATGTCACAACATTTCAGCCTGTGAGGCGCTCCTTTTTTGTGGGCTTTTCCAACGGCAAGTTCTGTGAAATGATAAAAGATGGAGGTGCACAATAGTGTAGTATTTTTTTTTTTTTTTAAATAAAAGATGGACTTTACGTATAAATCAAATGAACACAGTAACGCATAGTACATATGGTTAGGGCAACCTGTCACCATCCTCCTTTTGCAGGCACAACTCACTCACGATGGAATGATTTTCCCAGTCTGTGTAGGTCTGACTCTTGCACATATGGACACTCCCAGAAAACAGCCCATTTCCACCCCCAAATGCCGGCTTCCTGTCAGTCAACTTGTGAGCGCATTACAAATGAAGTAATCGCTGATTTTTGGTGTTTGAGGTTTGCATTTTTCCCATGCATGCGTAGTTATTTAATAATCGTTTGACTTGCAAATTCTCACAACTGGGATTATGTCTCACCAACCCCATAAATTGGTTAGCAGTAACCTTTTGCTTTGCTGCACAGGGGGATATTCAATCTTTGCTACTATTTCAGATGGGGAAAATAGAGGTGGCTGCCTATTCAATGCTGTCTTGCCCAACGGCATTGTAGAGTCAGATCGACAATGTTGGTCCCTTTTTGATGAGAACGGCCGTGGATTTACACAGCCATGCCCCCTTTTTGGTGATCGACAGGTGGGACATTGAATTTGTGGTCGAGCAAAGCAAAAACAGGCCACTGTCACGGCTGTCAGGACAAACTGACAGTCGTGACCCAGTATTGAAAACTACCCCCTATAGAATCTCTCTAAACATTTGTTCCCCCTACTTGTGGAGTCCTGAACATTGACTTTAATGGGGGAAATGCATTCCTGTTCTTATGGAAGATTATTTTAGGATCCTAAACTTCCTGGATGATTAAACCCTTGTAGAATTTTGTCAAAATGCTGTCTCCTGAAAACATTTTCTCCCATTACAAATGTTCTCAATTTTGAAATTCTAGCTCTTGCTGTGGTCAGATGGAATTTCCACAGCCTAGGTTTTGCTTAGTAACCCTTTCCAGATGAATAGATATGTCTTTTAGAAACCGCCTTTGATCATGGAAAAAAAAAATGTGTTTGTTAAATCTTTGTGCTGGCATATTGTCTCTGATAAGGGTCAACGAAAGTGATTTTAATATCGAGCCAGGACTGACGGCTGACTTTAAAAAAGAAAAAAAAAAAGTATTTAATTTGTTACACGGTACCAGTTAATATTTTTAGTTAATAGGGTAAAAAATATTTAGCTTGTTCACGAAAGTTCCTTTTATCTAATAAAAAGTTAAAAAAAAAAATATATGTGTGTGTTATGTAGTCCTGAGCGGCACTCCAAGGTGTCATAGATTCAAGAACACACCAAACAAGTGCCGAATTCTACATTTCAGTTTATTACAACCGTCATCAGGAATGATTCCTGGTGACGGTTGTAATAAACCGAAAAGTAGAATTCAGCACTTGTTTGGTGTGTTCTTGAATCTATGACACTTTGGAGTGCCGCCCATGACTACCTAACTACATGATCTAGTGGAGAAGGCACCGGGTAAAATTAACACCTGTTATTCTGTAGGAGTGCCGGACACATTGGAAAGAGAGAGATATATATATATTTTCAATGTGAAAAGCAATAATGTATTAAGGGCGGACACTGTGATTTTTTTTTTTTTTTCAACACTGTATACTGTAAATGGTCTACAGCTTTAAACACTGTAATGTTTTATGACAAGACCTAGCAAGTCCATTGTGATTAGATGCAGATTGAATCACCTATTCTACAGTCTGTATATGAGATTTCTGTTACCAAGGAGACCACCAAATATCTTAAATGCAGGCTTTCCATTGTCTTAGTGCAGTGTAGCACTATCAAAGATGTGTGTTTTTGTCTAGGATGAAGCGCTCTCTGGACATATTTGGCATTTACGCCTTTTGTGTAAGTGTGTAACATATCGGCCTAACAGAACGGAAGTCATAGGTTTAGTTCTCGGGCATATACCATTTGTCTCTGTCTGTTTCACCAAAACACTGCCATCTGTTGGCAGCAAGGGAAACTACATCTAACTTTCGAAGCATTTGCTGCAAGCAGGCTTACTAGTAGATTATAAGATAGACAGTGGCGAAGACTGATGTCGGTTACTGAATTATTCTCTATAAAGTGGTGAGGAATATGTGTTCTATATAAAGAACTGTTAATCAATAAATGCATAGGCTCTGATATAGAATGGCCTTCCTTTTTAACCTGTGAAGCTATTGGCTTCCCAGCAGTTGGAGGACTAGCTTGTAAATTGACTAAGATTTGAGTTCTATTGAAGATCGGATGTTACCTATAGCAACCTATCAGATTCTATCAATCTTTTAGAAGATGCAAATTAAATAAATAGTATGTGGTTGTTATGGGCAACATCCCATTTTCAATACTATCTTTAAATATAAATTTCTCTACCGTCCAATGGGATACTGGGCTTCACTACTATGGGGATTGAGACCTCCGCAGGAGAGACAGGCACATAAAAGAACTTTCAGTGTGGGTGCACTGGCTCCTCCCCTCAATCTCCCTCCACTAGTCAGTTTTGAAAAATGTGCCTCAGGAGAGGCAGTGCTTCTGGATGCTCCAGAGTTTTTCTACATTTATTTTCAAAGTTTGTTATTTTGGGGCGCTGTGGTGACCACACAGCTGTCCTGCTTCGTGGGTGTCAGGGGAAGGGTCAGTCCCCGACCTCTTCAGGTGCAGAGCTGACCCTGCTACAGGACAATTCGGTCCTGCGTGGGGCTTGTCACCGCACAGCATTGCGCTGTAGCGAGCAAGTCCCCTAGCCGCCGCACACCCCTGACAGGTCTGAAGACTTCAGTGGTGAGTACAGGCTGGGGGTCCCACAAGGGGTCCCCGCAGCCATTTCTGGTGCGGCAAGACGACGGCTAGTAATGGCGGCTCTCCAGCAGGGACTGCGTGAACACCGCGTCTGGTAACTGGCATAGGGGTGCTGCCGCTGGACCACCAGGGACACCCCTCAGGTTATAATGTATTATATATATATTTTACACCTTTATTAATGTCAGTATAAATATATAGAAGCGCCAGCTCCGTGTACAGGGGGCGGGGCTTCACTCAGAGCGGGACCAAGCTCTGCTGGGCGCGCGCTGTCACTTCCTGCTTCTTCACGCTGCCAGACTCCATTACAGAGGCTCCTCACTGGCGTGGTGGATCCGAGTACTTGCAGCACGGCAGAGACAGCAGGTTTTTATAGCGAGTTAGCGCTGCTGCGCTATCTGGCTTAGTCAGACACTGTGTTGTTCAGATCACTGTGTTTAGCGTTACCAGCTCACCCAGATCTGTGAGTTCAGATTAAGGGTGCACTTGGCTCCCCAATTGCTCTGTTTTTTTCTCCACTGCTTAGTTACAGAATACAGCATAAAACTAGCACATAGTCTGTTTTTCACATACAGCGGTGCGGTGTGTGCATGTGTGTGACCGCGTGGGGGTTGTGTTGTACTGTTGTACTCTGCAGTACTGTCTCAGCATGGTGAAAAAGTTCACTTGTATGGTGTGTAGCACCAAGTTTGTGCCTAAGTCACAGTCCCAGGTTACTTGTGAGGCTTGTATGTCACCACAGCCCAGTAGTGCTGACACCCAGATCAGTGGGGTACCCCCACAGCTTGTGGGGCCGTCGCAGGCAGATGAGCAGGAGCCTGCTTGGGCTTCCAACATAAAGACCTTGTTGGATTCTGTGGCTTCACAGCTTTCCACTAACACTCAGCAAACGCAGAGGGTTCAGAGGGAATTGTCCATGTTAGCTGCCAGGGTGGATATTCTTCATACCCTTAATGTACCTCCTCCTCCCGCACAGCCTCAAAAAAGGCAGGCTACTGCAATGGATCCTGACACAGATGATGACGATGAGGACATATTGGAGGAGGGTGAGGAGCAGGTTCTGCAGGAACCAGCTCCTGAGGCGGCAGTGCATGGTCCCGAGCCGCTTATCAGGGCCATTAGGGATGTTTTAGATCTCCCAGTGGAGGCATCCGCAGAAGGAGATCCTTTCTTCATGACTCAGAGGAAACAACCAGTATACTTCCCTGAGCAGGCGGAGTTAGAAACTGTTTTCAGGGCTGCATGGCAGAACCCTGATAAGAGGTTTACTCTTTCAAAACGGTTCACAAATGCTTATCCCTTTGAACCTTTGGGCAGAAAGAAGTGGGAGGAGCCACCGGTAGTGGACTCCTCTGTCTCCCGCCTTTCTAAAAAGGTGTTGCTACCAGTCCCAGGGGTATCCACCCTTAAGGACGGGGCGGACAGGAGGCTGGAAGCTACCCTCAAGTCCATATATACGGCTAGTGGGGCATCCCAGCGCCCAGTTTTAGCCAGCTGCTGGATGGCTAAGGCAATTCATACATGGTCAACCCAGATTCAGGAAGGGTTGTTGGGTGACATGACTGTGGCCCAGATAGGTGACAGCCTGCGTCACATTCAGGATACCGCTAAGATCCTGTGCGAGGCGCAAAAGGAATTGGGCGCAATAAATGCGCGCAATTCAGCCTTCCTTCCATCAGCTCCCACGGCTGCAAAGCGTACCTTCACAGGTGCTTCCCAGCAGTCCTTTCGTGGGAACAGGTTTCGCCCCAAGGCTAGGGGTGCCTCCAATGCCAGCAGGGGCACGAGAGGCAAGTTTAGGAAGCCTAACACCTCCAACACCCAGGACCGTCCAAATGCCGCGGCTTCCTCTAAGCCTGCAGCATGACGGGGTTTTCCCGCCACGAGACTCTCTCGCGGTGGGAGCGCGATTGTTGCATTTCAGCCATGTGTGGGACGCCTCGGGTCTGGATTCCTGGGCCAGGGGTCTCATTTCTCTAGGTTACAGGCTGGAATTCGACAAACCCCCTCCCAGACGATACTTCAGGTCGGCACTTCCAGCATCCCAGGAAGATCAGGTGCTCCTTCAGGGGGCCATTACCAGGCTGCTTCAGTCTCAGGTAATTGTACCGGTGCCAGACACGGAGCAGGGCCAGGGATATTATTCCAACTTATTCCTGGTACCGAAGCCAGACGGCTCAGTAAGACCCATCCTGAATCTAAAGTCACTGAACCCCTTCCTGCGTGTGTTCAAGTTCAGGATGGAGTCCTTGCGCTCTGTGATCGCCAGTTTAGAAAGAGGGGAGTTCTTGGCCTCTATAGACGTCAAAGACGCCTATCTACACATTCCTATCTGGCCCCCACACCAGATCTATCTCAGGTTTGCCTTGGGGAACGACCATTACCAATTCCGGGCGTTGCCTTTCGGCCTGTCGACGGCCCCGCGGGTTTTCACAAAGGTAATGGCGGAGATGATGTCACTACTCAGGCTCCGAAGGGTGAATGTAGTGCCATACCTGGACGACCTGCTAATAAAGGCAGGGTCGGCGGAGGCTTTAAGCAGTGCTCTCAATCTGTCCATACAGGTTCTAAGAGACCACGGGTGGATCCTGAACATGCCCAAATCATCGCTGGTTCCGACCCAGAGGATGGTTTTCTTAGGCATGATCCTGGATACATCGGAACAAAAAGTCTTTCTACCAATGGAAAAGGTCACTGCAATACAACAGCTGGTCAGGGAGGTCCTACTTTCACCTCTGGTTCAGATCCATCTTTGCCTCCGGCTTCTAGGCAAGATGGTGGCTTCATTCGAAGCAATTCAATTTGGCCGCTTCCATTCCAGGACTTTTCAACTGGATATTCTGACAAAATGGTCCGGCTCCCCCCTGCAGATGCGCAGAAGGATTGGCCTTGCAACAAAAACCAGAATCTCGCTACAGTGGTGGCTAGATTCATCCAATCTGTTGGCAGGCAGACGGTTCCAGATCCAGGACTGGATTCTGGTAACCACGGACGCCAGCCTGAGGGGCTGGGGAGCTGTGACACAGGGAGTCCGCCTACAGGGTCGATGGTCTCCACTGGAGTCGGGACTTCAGATCAACAAGCTGGAGTTGAGGGCGGTCTACTATGCCCTGTTACAGGCAGCTCCATTGTTACAGGGCAAGGCGATCCAGGTCCAGTCGGACAACGCCACCACTGTGGCCTACATAAATCGGCAGGGTGGTACCAAGAGCATGCCTTGCATGAGAGAAGCGTCAAAGATTCTGTCCTGGGCGGAACAGAATGTCCAGGCCCTTTCTGCCATTTTTATCCCGGGAGTCGACAACTGGGAGGCGGACTTCCTGAGTCGTCACGATCTTCACCCGGGAGAGTGGGGCCTTCACACTCAAGTGTTCGATGCCATAGTGGATCTGTGGGGGCTCCCTCAGATCGACCTGATGGCTTCACGACTGAACCACAAGGTAGCAATGTACTGTGCACGGACCAGAGACCCAGGGGCGATAGCAGTGGACGCTCTCACCTGGACCTGGGAATTCCAATTGGTGTACCTGTTCCCACCTCTCCCATTGTTGGCTCGGGTGCTAAAGCGGCTCCGGCATCAGGGGACGGAGGCCATACTGGTGGCGCCAGATTGGCCAAGAAGGGCCTGGTACGGGGACATTCAGGCCATGCTAGTGGAAGACCCGTGGCGTCTGCCCCTAAGAAAAGACCTGCTCCTCCAGGGCCCGTTCGTCTTCCAGGACTTACAGCGGCTACGTTTAACGGCCTGGAGGTTGAGCGGCAGATCTTCGTCCACAAGGGTCTCAATCCCTCTGTCGTCACTACAATGATAAAAGCCAGGAAGCCGGTGACGGCTGCTCATTATCATGTAATATGGCGCAGATATATTGCCTGGTGTGAGAAGAATGACTTGCCTTCGGCCAGTTTTCGATTAAACAACCTGCTACGTTTCCTTCAGGCTGGTTTGGATAAGGGTCTCAGATTGGGTTCCTTAAAGGTCCAAATCTCCGCGCTGTCTGTGTTTTTCCAGAAAAAGATTGCGGCCTTGCCGGAAGTGCAAACCTTCTTACAGGGGGTTCTGAGGATTCAGCCCCCCTTTGTGCCTCCCACTGCACCATGGGATTTGGAAGTGGTTCTTACTTTCTTAAAATCAGCCCGGTTTGTTCCACTGGAGGAGTCTGAGCTACGACACCTCACTTGGAAGACTGTTGTTCTGCTGGCCCTAGCTTCGGCCAGGAGGGTGTCCGAGCTTGGAGCCTTATCCTGTCGGAGCCCTTACCTTGTGTTCCACAACGATAGGGCGGAACTCAGGACTAGACCACAATTCCTTCCAAAGGTGGTGTCAGGGTTCCACCTAAACCAACCTATTGTGGTTCCTTCTAGTGCAACACACCCGGATATACCAGATACCTTGGATGTGGTCCTCACCCTTAAGGGGAATGTCAAGCGCACAGCTAGGATCCGTAAGACGGACAGCTTGTTTGTGCTTTATGATGCGCAGAAGAAGGGTTTACCGGCTTCAACGTGTACCATTGCCAGGTGGATAAGATGTACTATCCAACAGGCTTACGCATCAGCTGGTTTATCGCTTCCTTTTTCAGTAAAGGCTCATTCAACCAGGTCTGTAGGTACCTCTTGGGCGGCTGCTCGAGGGGTGTCGGCAATGCAGCTCTGCAGGGCCGCAACTTGGTCAGGGCAACACACATTTGTGAAGTTCTACAAGTTTGACACCCTGGCCAGGGAGGATTCCCAGTTCGGGAATGCGGTTCTACAGCAGAGTCCGCACGTTCCCACCCGTTCTGGTAGCTTTGGGACCTCCCCATAGTAGTGAAGCCCAGTATCCCATTGGACGGTAGAGAAAATAGGATTTTGGGTACCTACCGGTAAATCCTTTTCTCGTAGTCCATATGGGATACTGGGAGCCCGCCTCAGTGCGGCTGTTCTGCTGTCAGATCCTACTTCATTGTTAGGCTTATTGCCTTGTTTTCTATAGGATAATTAGGACTATAGACTTGTTCTGGTTTACAGGTGTCCTCTTAAGTTGTTAGGTTTTACCTCTTTTATATGTTTTTTGTTCGTTTGGGTGTGCTGGATGAATCTCACCACAATACATTATCACATACTCCTCACATGCTCTCCTTCGGCACAGTTTTTGCATTAACTGACTAGTGGAGGGAGATTGAGGGGAGGAGCCAGTGCACCCACACTGAAAGTTCTTTTATGTGCCTGTCTCTCCTGCGGAGGTCTCAATCCCCATAGTAGTGAAGCCCAGTATCCCATATGGACTACGAGAAAAGGATTTACCGGTAGGTACCCAAAATCCTATTTTACCCCTTGGAGTCTCAGAATTCCATGCTGGGCGAATTTTTAGTAAAAAAAATTTTTTGAGCTGAAAGTTGCTGAAAACACCAAGTTTAAGCGGCTATCGACTCAAAACCGCCTGGTGATGAGCGCTCCCGCATTTTCGCCCAGAAAGCAATTCATCGGCTGGTATTACCAGCCGATGAGCTTTGTTGACGGCTTTGCCTAGTGCTGTGCTAGGCAAAGCGGTCAGCTCCCCTCCCCCGCTGACGGCGCTGGACAGGGGGAAAGCGGTTCAGTGTGTATGGACCTTAAGCCTTGAAAAGTGATAAAATTGATAGTGAGAAACCACCAGCCAATCAGCTCCTACCTGTCATTTTTCAAACCAAACACAGCCTGGAACACAGTAGTTATCAGCTGATGGTTTATCTCAACTTATTTTATCACTATTTATGCTTAGTGCAGGGGTTCCCAAATTTTTTTGACTCACGACACCCCAAAGCATCAGAATTTTTTTCGCGGCACCCCTAGGCTAAAGGTTTCTCATTGATAAAGTCAGAAACAAATATTAAATTAAACAAATTGTGTTTACATCTCATCTTTAGGATCAGTTATGTGGTAATGGACAAAATGTACTTCTGTTTGTCCATAATTTGACTATTATATTAGATATAAATAACTTGAATTGGCCCTGGACCATCAACCCAGGGCACCCCTGCAAGTTCCCCAAGGCACCCCAGGGTGCCGCGGCACACAGTTTGGGAACCACTGGCTTAGTGTATTTGTGAGACTTGTAGTTTCACAACGCCAGAAGAGCCATAGGGCCTTATTCTAGTTCACTCTGACAAAATCCTTCTTAGATAGACAAAACCATGTGCACTGCAGGTGGGGCAGATGTAACTTGTGCAGAGAGAATTAGATTTGGGTGGGGTTTTACTTCAAAGTGAGATCTATATTTCAGTGTTAAAAATAAAGCAGCCAGTATTTACCCTGCACAGAAACAAAATAACTCACCCAAATCGAATTCTCTCTGCACATTTTACATCTGCCCCCTACAGTGCACATGGTTTTGTCCGTCTAAGAAGGATTTTGTCAGAAAGAGTGAACTAGAATAAGGCCCATACATTCATACCCTCCAACATCTGAAGGGCAGAATTTGGAACAACTAAAAAAAAGGGCGTGGCCATGGGAAGGGGACATCGTCATGCCTCGTTTTCTATACTTTCAATGGTACTGGAGTGGAAGCAACATAAAATTATACTAATGCTGCTGCTGCTATGGTACAGTGTCCCCGCATTGGCCCGCTCACATCAGCACATGGGGCAACCGGGGTTTGAGTATAGCACAGGGCAGCAACCACTTGTTATTACCTGACAGCTGATAGCACCGGCTCCACATGGGCAGCAGCATTGGAGTAACCACAGGAAGTTCCCGCAGGAAGCAGAGCTGAATCCTGATGCACGTGGGAACGGTGTAACTGCCAGGAGGTTCCCCCGGAAACAGCACATTGGTTTCTCTACCGGTGTATGTGGATGTATTATGCCACAGGCATATGGGAGAGTGGAGACACTAGACCTGCGCTGCACATTTTTGTGTCACTTACCCAATGCGTTCAATTGCTAATAAGGCGTTTCACCCACCCGGCGCTGGTGCTCTCCCACCTCTCAGTTGTACAGTGTGCCATGTGATTGGCTCGCGGCACACTCCTCCTCCCTCCCTTCTCCACCAGAGGTGGTGCACCTCGGGAGTTCTAGTCTGTCAGCCAGCTACCCCTCACGCTACCCAGGAAGCAGCTGGCAGTGTAGGAAACTACATCTCTGAGTCCTCTTGGCCACCTCAGGGGAGGAAGCGCAGTGCTACTGCTTTAAAAAAAAACAAAAAAAAACGGTACAGGGATTTTTAGCCGGTACAAATCGCTAAATAACGGTACTGTACCGGCTAAAACGGTACAGTTAGAGGGTATGTATATTGTCTATGAGAGAGCCTACAAGCTAAATCCTCTGTGTGTTAAACAGTATCTGGCATAGCTGCTATGCACTCCAGGTAAATATCTTCGATATGACTGTTGCATAGTGATAAGAAAAGCCCCTCCCTTTTCCTGTTTACGTCATGGCTGGGATCTCTTTGTGCTGGAGGTGTCTGACTCATTTAAACTTGCACATCTGACTCAGGTTTATTTGCAGTTTCCTGTGCCTTAGTCAGGTTTTAATGGTGAAATATATATATATCACTTTTGATTTCTGATTAGTTCTTACAACTGTATCTGTTATTCAGGGTTGTCATGCCGTGCTGTCAAAATGTCTTTCTAAGTGAACGGTGTATTGTCAGCAAGGAACATGGGGCCTAGGGACTTATTTACTTTCCTATGCTATCCTTTTTAGTGAAACAGACAGGGAGAAGGGGGGGGGGGGGGGGGGGGAATAGTGATGCTGCTGCCAGTGTATTCATGCTGCTGCAGTGACAACTCACCCCCTACGTTGGTAATTGAATTGACCACTAAATGTTGTTTAGTCTTGTCCCTTCTTTCTTTTTTTTTTTTTTTTAAATAGGTCTTCCCTGAATAAAGGAGAAAAAAAATTCGGTACTCTTTACTTAGAAGGGCGCCCATCTCGGCCATCTCGGGCATTGAATGCACTAAAAAATCAGGTGCGATGCGACAGACGAGATGCCCGAGATTTCCCATAGGGAACAATGTTAAATGTCTCAATTGACCCGATTTTCCTGTTCAATGCCTCAATTGACCCAATTTTTCCATAGGAAACAATGTTAAATGGGCCACAGAGGCCAAATAGGCACCCTGAAGTGAATAATGGCCACCCGAATTGTTAACGCCACCCCACGATCAACGTCAACCCGAAGCGTGGCGAGGGGCGGCGGTACGCGTCCTACGACCTTTTCATACCCCCACTATCCACGTCGGCGTGGAGTTGAGAATAGAAAGTGTGGCGAGCGCAGCGAGCCACCGAGCCCGAAGCGTGGCGAGCGGAAGCGGATACCTTCACAGGTATCCGCGTCCCCTCGCGGGCTTCACAGCTGTCCGCGGGGCTCGCCACGCTTCGGGCTCGGTGGCTCGCTGCGCTCGCCACACTTTCTATTCTCAACTCCACGCCGACGTGGATAGTGGGGGTATGAAAAGGTCGTAGGACGCGTACCGCCGCCCCTCGCGGGCTCGCTGCGCTCGCCACGCATCGGGTTGACGTTGATCGTGGGGTGGCATTAACAATTCGGGTGGCCATTATACACTTCAGGGTGCCTATTTGGCCTCTGTGGCCCATTTAACATTGTTTCCTATGGAAAAATCGGGTCAATTGAGGCATTGAACAGGAAAATTGGGTCAATTGAGACATTTAACATTGTTCCCTATGGGAAATCTCGGGCATCTCGTCGGTTGATCGCACCCGATTTTTTAGTGCATTCAATGCCCGAGATGCCCGAGATTTTTTACTAACGATGCCCACGATCAAAATCGTGGGCGCCCTTCTAAGTAAAGAGTACCAAAAATTCTATTTGCATTAATATGTGAGGCAACGTCTTGTTGTATTGTTTACATCGAACTCCCTCCATTGGCTAAAATAATTTTCATACTTCTACCACTTTTATACCGAAAACCCCACAAAAACCTGGATATTTCTTGGATACATAAACGTACCCGGGTAGGACTAGGATGAAAGCTCTTACCCCATTTCACACGGCACAAAAATCACGGGAATTTCCCGTGTCGACCCCTTTCACACAGAAGCATGACTTTGGGAGGGGTGAGGTTGAAAGGGGACGTGAGAGGGAATGAGGAGATGGGGGCAAGCTAGCGTGATGGAGCCAGGTGATGGTGGGTGAGGTGAGGGGGTGGCAAGTGAGGTGAATGGGTTAGATGACAGGAAACGTGAGGGGATGATGGAGTGAGGTGAAGGGGGTGGGGGGGAGAGGAGGCTAGCCTCCTGTTCACCAGAGCCAGGCTACCATGCTGCCCTGCAGCGTGCAGTCTCCTGCTGCTCCCCATCACCTGCCTGGCCACTACTGCCGCACACCCCATGACCTGCCCAACTGCTGCTTCCGCTCCCCCCAATCACCTGCTACCGGCCGCCGCTCAGCATCTCCTGCTCTCGGCCACCGCTGCTGCTCACAATCTCCTGCTCCTGGCCGCCGCTCACCATATCCTGCTCCTGGCAACATCTGCACAGTGCTTTTCTTTGTAGTAGTCCCCAAAAACCTGGGTTGCACCCTTTTAGACAGCCGGCGACCCAGGTTTTTGGAATTCAGATCCGGGAAAAACCCTGGTAAATTCCAGGGTTGAAGCCCTGGCATTTTAGACCCTTTCAGACAGAAAAAAAACATGGGTCTACCCTCCTGGACCAGGGTGATCCCAGGTTTTGTTTTCTGTCTGAAAATGTTTTAATCCTAAAACTGTTCCTTGAGTGCAAGTATCGAGTGAATGCAACATAGCTCCCAAATAAAAATGAACAGTAAAAATTTACAAACCAAAGGTTTTGGCAAATGTATATGAGAAGTCATACCTCCAGAGATTAGGTATACTTGACCTTTTTAATAGTATATTGTATGGCGGTAACTTATTTTCTGCACTTCTTACCAGGAAGCATCTGTAAATCTGCATTTGGTAAGGCATGCTATGTGCAACCCTTGGAGTACTTGTATTTACTTTTTTTTTTACAAACAATACAGTTTTTTTTTTTATTTATTTAGTTATTTTTGAATCTAAAAAATAAAAGTACAATTCAAAGGCTATGGGCCAGATGCACTAAGCTTCAAAAAGTGATAAAATGGAGAGTGATAAACAGCCAGCCAATCAGCTCCTGTCTGACCTTTTTCAAACACAGCTTGTGACATAGCAGGTAGGAGCTGATTGGCTGGCTGTTTATCACTCTCCATTTTATCCCTTTTTGAAGCTTGATGCATCTGTCCCTAGGTCCGTATTGGCTTTGTGCTACCACTTACAATACAAATAATTTCTCTAAGCTGCCACAGCCCTTGGCTAGAACCCTACAGGGTCCGGTTAGGGGGGAGATGTATGAATCAACTAAATGAGTGGAGAAGTTGCCTATGGCAAACTATCAGCTTTGAAGCAAGATCTATGAAGTAATTTCTATGAAATGTATATGTAGCAGCTGATTGGTTGCCATCTGCAATGTCTTCACTGGCTGATATTCCCTCCTCTTTTTATTTTTATTTTTTATACTGCTATATGCTTTTACCACAATAAAATGCATAAAATAATGCAGACATGGTCAAAATGTCCAGTTTGTTGTCTGTAGACCAAAGCCCAACATTGAGGTTCTCTCTGTTAGAAGTGACTTAGTTGGTGCCAGAAGTAGTGTTTACTCCTGGCAAGTTTATGCTAATAGTATCTACAGTTTTATAAGGAATTGTGTGCAAAACGAAAAACAATTAATGGGCAGTATTCAATGCTTTTTGTGAACTGTGACAGCAAGAAGTGCTGACTGCTCACTGTCACAGCTCGCACGGTCAGTATTCAACTGACCCCCCCCCCCCCTGCACACGCCATTTCCACCTCGCTGAATTTTTACAGCGACGTGGAAATTGCACGTGCGGCCGCCAAAACACCGAGGCTTGCGGCTAAATGCAGCGGGCTCGCTGCATTAGCTGCAAACCTCGCTGTCTGGGTGAATCCTCGCCGTCGGATCGGCATACGCGGGGTGAGGGTCGCTTGTTTTTGATAGAGGTGGGTGGAATACAGCAGCATCGGGATCCACTTCTGTGTTGTGAAGACTGAATCTATATAGCGCTTGATGCACACTACTGTCACTAATGACTTGACTTGCTCTTTAGAGCTCCATGAAACAGAGTATGGGAGTATTTGGTGGAGAGGAGGAGGGGGAGAGTGTACTTGCTTAAAGCAAACAGAGATTTTCTCCTTTGCTGATGTTGCTAACTGAGCAGACCAGAGACTATCCTTCTCTATTTGTATTCACAGGGAGTATAAACACTGGCAGTCTTCAAAACAAAGTGCGATAAATGCAGCAACCACTGTCACACAAGGTTACATCAAGGTTGTACATGGACTCCCTTTGAAGCTACTTACATACACATACAGAAACACATTTTGCATGGCTCTGTAATGGCTCTACACAAGGGGCGATTTCAGCCCATTTTTTAAGTGATCTGACTACTTCGAAAATTACTCTACATCGTTCTTTGTGTAAGGGCCATAGCATTTTTTTAACCTATTTTCTAAGCGATCTGTCTACATCGCTTAGAAGTTAAGCACAAATTGCTCCATGTGTACACCCATAGCGATGGCAATGCATGGTCCCGCTTATCGCTGGCTCAGAGATTGAATGCATCGATCTAGTCTGATTGCCTAGAGAACAAAGGGGTAGATCAGGGCTCGACAAACCCCGGGAGCCAGATTTTTCCTCTCTTGCGACCAGATCCTGTCTCAGCTCATGCCTATGCCTAAAGAGGCCACATAACTACTGATAGTAGTGTAACAGTGTGAACCCCCCCCCATCTGCAACATTTCGGAGATCCGTACCCCCCACATTGCGGAGTGTCCTTAGCAGCAGGATGGCAGCACGGCTCCAGCCGCCCACCTGCAGCCCTGCTGTGTTCCTGCCTGGCGTCCCCCACAGTGCAGCATTTGTTTAGAGGGTGCCTGCTAAGTGTAAGTGCGGCAGGCCGGTTATTTTAAGTCTGCCCTATAGCACCGTACACCTGGCATTTACCTCTGGTAGACCATGCAGCAACCATTTTTTGAGGGCATGCTGGTTCCTGTAGTGCCACAAGGAGGATTTAGGGGTAACTCCTTATAGGCTGGCTCTCAACTTAGATATGTTGGTAAGTGCCGTTGACCATTATATGGCCCAGATGGGGTACTGTTATCATGCAGTGTAGGACTTCCGGCATCAGAAAAGCCTTGACGAGGCCCGGAAGCTTATCATATCTTTTGCAAAATATATGTAACTAAGATCTCTCAAATCTTATTACTAATGCCTTTTTGCTGTGCTGAGGGTTGAATCCTCCTCCCTTGCAGCACCTGAGGGGCATTATTAATTTGATTGAGCAGCTTTCACATTGTTTTTAGACTGTTAACCCCATGGCAACAAGCATTTACCCCTGGCATAGCATGTAATGCCTTGGTAATAAGCAGGTTAACCCCCTAGCAGACCATGTTAACCCCATAGCAACAAGCCTTTACCCCTGGCATAGCATGTAACACCTTGGCATTGAGCAGGTTAGTCCAATAGCAACAAGCATTTAACCCTGGCAGAGCATTTTAACCCCATTGGTAACGAGCATGTTAACCTCATTGGCAATGAGCATGAAAGCCATAGCAATGGGCATATAGGTACGCGGAACTTATGTTGCATAATATGTAATTACGGCATGTGGTATTATATTTAATAGGCATTACAGTGTGTGGCATATTGTGTAATGACCAGGCTCGACAAATTTATTTTGGATGAAAATCTAGGAGCCAGACAAACTATAAATTATCGACAGTGCGCACCAAAAATTTACACATGCCATAATGCATGTTGTATAAGAGGGAGGCAGGGGGGAAAGAGATGATGACCAGATTCTGTTTCTCTAATTGCAGGGACTGGGGGTTCTAACCTGATGATATCCGCTGACGGGCAGTCCCCCCACCCCATGCAAGCATTTTTTCCAAGTAGATGGACAACTGTTTTGTTCGTTAAAGTCTGCACACGCAAACCTTTTTCCTCTCGCACGAACTCACATACAAACCGTTATTACACACGCTAATAAAAAATAATACACCCCCACCCCACTCCTCCACCCCACTCCTCCACCCCAATCCTCCAAGGCACTAATCTGGTTTCCAAAAGGGAGGAGGAGGAGAAAGTAGGATGGATGCTGGCCGGGAGTAGTATGACAGGAGGGAGGAGGTCGGGAGATAGGGGGAGGGGCTATCTGGTAAAGAGCGCAGCTCAGGTGGAGGGGCTCCAATAATCCCAGACTCCATTAGGTACAAAATGCTCTGTTCCTGGACTTCCCTGCCAGTGGCAGTTACAGATGTGAGCCTGCAGCACAGTCCAATATTCAAAAAGGGGAGCCACACCAGCTGCCATCCCAAACATCACTGAGAGTTGATGTGACCCCCCCTCTTTGAATATTGGACTGTGCTGTAGGCTCACATCTGTAACTGCCACTGGCAGGGAAGTCCAGGAACAGAGCATTTTGTACCTAATGGGATGGGTCATGTTGGAGGGTATGCGGAGCCGGGTACATGGTGCCCTACTAGCCGGAGGAGAAGCCAGAGCTGCTGCTGTGTGCGGGGGATGCCGGGGTGCGGCAGCAGTACTGGGTCGCGATGCCGGCTTGCTCTACCATGCACCTGGCCATGACCAGATTCTGCTTCCTCAAATGTGGTTGCCGTGGCAACCGGATTTACACATTACACAATGATATTTTAATATAGTTGTGAAGTGTTCTCACATGTTGACGTTGTGATCCACTATAGTCCATGCTGTGGTTTTCAGTTTTGCATATGGTGAAGCCTGATATACATTGGCATATGAATGAAATGCTACATCTTCTGACCAGACAGCCTTTGTCTCATAGCACAGTGCAAGGGAAGAACTCTGAATGTTTGTGTGGACAGATGTGTAATGCTTTACTTTCTTCTCTAATGGCCCCCATACACTAGCCGATTTTGGTCCGATTTAGGCCAGATCAGTCGGATCTGGGCGAAATCGGACCAAAATCGGCTACTTTTGATGTCCCCTCAGATCCGATGCGCGGTCCCGTGCGCATCGGATCTGCGTCGGGTGGTCGGACCTGCTGCACGTCCGACCACCCGACTTGGGACCTTTAGCTGGCGGTGAGTGCTGACCTGGGGGCGGTGTGGTCAGCAGCAGGGCTCATCAGGGGGACGCCGGAGCGGGGAGCGTGTCCTGACGCTGTAACTAGCCGGCGGCGCCTGTGTGGGATGATCTGGCCGGGCGCTGTGATCATTCACATATATCATTCAGCAGCGCTGCGGGACGGACGGGGCCGGGCAGTGGCGGGTATTATATTTTTAAAACACCTGTCAAATGACTAGCTGTTCTCTGATTGGCTGAGAGCTCTCAGCCAACGGTCAGTCATTGGCTGAGAGCTCTCAGCCAATCAGAGAACGGCTAGTCATTTGACAGGTGTTTTAAAAATATAATACCCGCCACTGCCCGGGCCCCGTCCGTCCCGCAGCGCTGCTGAATGATATATGTGAAGAATGATCACAGCGCCCGGCCAGATCACACACAGGCGCCGCCGGCTAGTTACAGCGTCAGGACCCGCTCCCCGCTCCGGCGTCCCCCTGATGAGCCCTGCTGCTGACCACACCGCCCCCAGGTCAGCACTCAGTACCCCCGCTGCCCGCCCCACTGCTGCCCCTGATCACTACCGGCCCCCATGCCCCTCACCGCCCGCTGCAGCTCCCCGTACATGTGATAAATCGCAAGCGATTTATCACATGTAAAATTTGGCTCATCAAATGCCAAATTGTATGTGAGCCTCCCGGGGAGCTGCCGGGCGGCTCACAGGAGTATTGGGTCCGACTTGTCCTAAGGACAAGTCGGCCTAATGTATGGGGGCCTTAAGTGTCTGAGATGCTGCAGCTTATATGAGATAATGGCTTTGACTGATTGAAATTGAGCTAAACATTGCAGTCTGGATGATGTCATCCTGCTTCACCATTGAGAAAGAAACATGTGATCTATATTAAAAAGCTTGTCTGTGTTTGAGGGAGCGTTCTCTGTTATACATCAATGACAGGGAACCTCATTGTTCTGCAGTGATCCATCTAGGATAGACATGTGACTGCCTTTTTCAATTTCTCAATACAGTGATTTTTATATATATATGTATGTGTATGTATGTAAACCCAATAACTGCTATGCTTGGTAGATTTCTTAAATTTGGTGAAATCTTTAGATTGTAGTCGTATGTATCTAAAATGTATGCTTTGGCTTGAACTGCACAATAGTTACTGCCCCCCATACACTGGCCAATTTACCAGCAGTTTCAGTTCCTTTCCTGTGATTGCAGCAATCCATCAAAGTAAAAGAAAATAACCCAAATTTCAGGTGACTGACAACGTGTCAGACAAAATGTTTGGTCCGATGTGCGTCACACTGGACCCTCAGTCGCCCCTGCTGCAGAAGCAATCTCTTGGATTGCTTCTGAGCCAGGCTGGCTGGGATTGCATACAATCCTGCTGCACGGGAAGGTCCCGGAGCACGGCATGTGACTTCTGAGGGGAAAAGTCGCTGCAGTGTGCCTTAAGGTCATGCATTTGGTTCCCGCCATGGCTGTAAATGTGTGGAGTTTCTATATTGTCACTGTGCTTGCTTGGGCTTCCCTTCTGGTACTCTGGTTTTGTCCCACAATCCAAAAATATACTGGTATTTTAATTTGCTCTTGAAAAAATAAACAAACTCTATTGGGTAAGTGTGTGCATGTGTTTAGTGCAGACTAGATGGGCCAACTGGTTTTTATCTGCCGTCAAACTCAATGTTTCTATGTTGGTTTATTCCTTTTGTTTTATTATAGAAAAGTGAAAATCTGTTAACATATGATGTGTACGTACGTACTTGTTGGCATGGGTTTTCTTTGAGTACTTCAAATTACTCCAGAAAACCAAAACATACTGTTAAGTTCATTGTCTTAAAGTATTCCCTCACTTTCATCCAACTCACTTTTTTTTTTTGTATAATCTCTTTTTATTAAATTTCAATAAGAAAATAACAGGGGAAACAAATATTAAGACAAATAAACAGCCAATAAGTCTCGACGCAGCGAGATACTCCATTAATTCCTCTGTATAAAAGCAGAATCGCTGATAATAGCTTCTCCAAACATTATTGCATAAACCTTAACATAAATTAGACTGAGAAGGTTACTACATGGCTGTTCAGTACAATCAATAAAATAAGTTCTATAAGAGAACTACAGATAGAGGGGGGGGAAGGGGCAAAGAGAGGGAAGGGAGAAATGGTGGGATCGACCTTTGCCAAACGTTATGCTATTACTACTTTCTGTGCTAGTGTGGCTTCAAGTTGGTCCAGGTATTTTAGTTACCAAAGAGGGCCTTGTAATCCTGTGAGGATTTATATTCTAGCCAGGGAAACCATGTGGCTGTAAATTCAGGGTGCTTATCTACCGATGAGAGCAGGATGTCCTCCATAGACATATAGTGATCAATTTTTGTGAACCAAGATTTACGTGTAGGTGGGATTATGGATTTCCATAAAGCTGGTATGCTTGCTCTTGCTGCGTTGCCGAGATGTCTGATCAGAGAAGTTCTATAAGAGGAGAGGGGCGTGGTGGAGAGGTTCAGTAGCCAAAAGGCGGGAGTTGCTGGGATAGGGGTATGGAGAATTTTCTGTGAAGTCTGTATCACATCAGTCCAGAAAGGTGTGATTAGCGGGCATTCCCACCAGATGTGCATGAGGGAGCCAGCGGCCTTTTTACATCTCCAGCAGGTTGCTGGGGTATTTGGGTTCATCATGTGTAAAATGGAGGGGTGTCTATACCACCTCATAACTAGTTTGTATTGTGTTTCTCTGATTTGGATGCAAATAGAGCTAGCATGAGCTTTCATGAAAACTGATTCCCATTCCTTCTCAGAAATCTTTAAATTAAGATCCTTTTCCCATGCCCGGGTGAATGACGAGGTATTGTCGTCGTTTAGATCTCGAAGTAACTTATAGAGCAATGAAATTGTGTGGGTTGTGTCGCAAGTGGAAATACAGAGTCTCTCAAAAGCCGTCAATTCGCGGGATGAGGGGGGGGCTCTTGAACCTGACTGTATGAAGTGCCTAACCTGAAGGAATTTCCAAAAATCTCTCGATGGAACATTCCATCTTGTTTGTATGTCGGAGAAGGAGCGTATGCTTGATCCCACCATCATCTGACCTACTCTAAACAATCCCTCCAGTGCCCAGTGAGAGAAATCTTGTGTGCTTAGACCGGGCTGAAAGTCCGGATTAAATAGGAACGAGGTTAGTGGGCCATAGTCTGAGGAGATGAGTGGATTTCGCCGTAGGAGTTTCCATGTGTTTAGTGTAGTAGGGATGGTTGGGTGGGAGGGGGGTGGTTTGGGTAGTACAGGGAGCCAAGGAAATATTTCGGGGTATTGGTTAGCACAAACTCCTTCGAGTTCTACCCATTGCTTATTTCTGCGATTCCTCGTCCAATCTAGAATTCTATTTAGGTGGATCGCATAATAGTACTTCTTAATATCTGGCATACGGAATCCCCCTTTTTCAGTACTTCTTGTTAGGGTCTCTCGTTTAATTCTAGGTTTCTTGCGTTGCCAAATGAATTGCTGGGTCAGGGCCCTAATAGAATTAAACCATGTGTTCGGGACGGAAATTGGGAGGGTTTGGAGTATATAAAGTAGCTTGGGTAGGGAGTTCATTTTGGTGACATTTATTCTCCCCAGCCAGGATAATTGTTTGTTGTGCCATCTGCTGTAATCTGCGCGGAGAGTTCTGAGAAGGGGCTGGTAGTTTAATGTGTATAGCCTGGATAGGTCGCTAGGTAATTTGATGCCTAGGTATGTAATGTGGGATGGTTGCCATGTGAATGGAAAGGAATTTTTAAGCTGGGGGACCGATAGTGGGGGGATTGATATATTGAGGATGCTGGACTTAGACATGTTGACTTTAAAGTTAGAGAGGGAGCCAAAACGTTCGAGTTCCTGCATAAAGTGAGGGAGTGATGTCGCTGGTTGTGTGATGATCGCCAATAGATCATCTGCAAATAGCGCTAATTTATAGTCTGTCTCACCTACTCGTATGCCAGAAATGTTTGCGTTGGCTCTTATAGCTCTGGCCAGAGCCTCCATGCACAGCACAAAGATCAATGGCGAGAGGGGGCAGCCTTGTCTTGTTCCGTTATTTATAGGGAAGGGGTCTGATAGTAGGCCATTAGTCCGAACTCTTGCTGTGGGCATATGGTATAGGGCTAAAATTCTGTGGAGGGCTCTTGTCCCCAGTCCAATGTGCTCCAGTACAGACTGCATAAAATCCCAGGACACCCTATCAAACGCCTTCTCGGCATCTGTGGATATAAGAATGGTGGGAATGCTATGGTGAGAGGCCAAATGTATTAAATTTAGTACCTTGGTGGTATTATCTTTTGCCTCGCGTCCCGGAACAAATCCCACCTGATCATTTTGGATCAGAGCAGGGAGGAGTCTATTTAGCCTGTTCGCCATTAGCTTTGCATACAATTTGATATCCACATTGAGGAGAGAGATGGGTCTATAACTGGAGCACATCGCGGGGTCCTTACCTGGTTTTGGTATCACTGTTATGTGTGCTTCTAGAGATTGTTTGGAAAAGTGGGTTTCTGCCGAAATAGAGTTAAAGGCTCGTAGCAATTTAGGGGCAAGTATTTCCTTAAAAATCTTATAGTAAGTTGCTGTAAAGCCGTCTGGGCCAGGGCTTTTGCCTAGGGGAAGGGACGATATGGCCGACTCTATCTCTATCTGGGAAAACGGTTCTTCTAGTAGGTCTCTATCGTCAGGGGCAAGGGTTGGGAAAGCGACTGAAGACAGGTATTCCTTCGCTTGGAGCATTTTCTGTAGGTGTTCTGTTGCTGTGGGTGTTTTATGCAGGTTGTAAAGTGAGGAGTAGTAGTTTTTAAAACAAGACGCAATCTCAGGTGTTTTAAAGCAGAGAGTATCGGTGTCTTTCTTTATCTTATTGATAAAGGAGGTGGATCTTTGAGCTTTGAGGGCTTGTGCAAGCAGACGGCCCGGCTTATTACCCCATTGGTAGTACTTGCTCTTACACTTACGTAATTCTAGTTTGGTGCGTTCAGCAAGGAGACTATTTAATTTGTTACGGGATTCAACTAGTTCTGTTAAAAGTGTCATAGAAGACCCTGACTTATGTAGGGTTTCAAGCTTATGAATTTTATCTAGTAATGCGGTTACCTCTGCAGCTTTTTGTTTTTTCCTGTACGTGCCTAGCTGTATCAATTTACCTCTGATAACACACTTATGTGCTTCCCATAAAGTGATCGCGGATATGTCTGCGGTGTCGTTCAAGTTAAAATAGTCTAGTAGTGTTTTGTCTAACTCCAGTTTGCAGTAGCTATCTTGGAGTAGTAGCTCGTTAAGTCTCCACGTCCATTGGCCAGGGGTCTGTTGAGAGATTTCTAACATTATTGAAACTGGAGCATGATCTGACCAGGTGATGGAGCCCACCGAGGCTTCTAGTAGTCGGGGAAGATGTCTGTGGCTGAGGAATATGTAGTCTAATCTAGAATAAGTCTGGTGGGGATGGGAGTAAAATGAGTAGTCTCTCCCAGAAGGGTTAAGAGTTCTCCAAGAATCGGCCAGTTGAAGGTCGTGGAAGATTTTTTGAACTCTAGCATATTTCCGGGCCGGAAACCTGCCAGAGTTAGTGGAGGTGTCAATGGATGGGTTCAGGGTCCAGTTGAGGTCCCCTCCCAGAACAGTCGTGCCTTCTAATAAAGAGTCTAAGTGTGACAAGTGTGTGCTAAAAAAAACATGCTGGTCTTGATTTGGGGCGTAAACCACAACAAAAGTGTAAGGTTGAGCGGATATTTTACATTTTAAGAGGAGTACTCTGCCAGGGACAGGTTTCAAAGTTGACACATCAGAAAGCTGGAGATTCCTAGAAAACAATATTGCTACTCCCTTAGATTTGCTGCCAGGGGTATTGCAGTAATAGGCAGTGGGAAACCGGTGATTGGTGAGAGATGGGTTTTTAGTAGATGCTTTAAAGTGTGTCTCCTGGATCATGGCAACGTCTGTTCTTTCCGCCCAAAGGGTCCTAAGCAAACTGCTCCTTTTCTCTGGGGTATTAAGGCCTTTGGCATTAATGGAAAGAATCTTCAATTTACCTGGTGTAGTCATAATTGTTGGGGACAAGTTTGGTCTGCATAGTAGTGTGAAAGGTCAGGGAAATGGGGTGGGGAGAGGAGGGGAGGGGGGAAAAAGAACATTTAGATACTCTAAACCACAACAGTAACATAGAGAAAAAACAAAGAACGGAATAAAATCCCGCTGTGAGGCAGCTAGCGGTAAAGACCGCCACTGTCTCAGAAGGCAACAAGAGCCTGAGGCGGGTATGGGGTAGGGGGGAGTCACCGCTATTAAACAGTGCATAGTCGCTTCCTAGAGAAATACAGTTAGCAATGTGAGTGCAACAAGGAAAAAAACAAGAGCATATTAAGCATATGTAAACCCTGTGGGTACGTACTTAAAACGGTACTGGCCGGGAGGAGTAGATTATCTCCTCATAGGCATACACTAAATATGGCTATCTAGTGATGTATGTTAATCTAGTTTACCATTAAACTGTGATAGCTTCATAACATAACATTATAGTCACCAGTCCTGAGTATGAGCAGGAATTTGAGTAGGGTTTAGTCCAAATGAACTTGTGGGTCTTCAGGTGGATCCGAGATCGGGGGGGATTGAACCTTGGCCTTGTTTCTTTCTGGTGTGGCGAATTTCTTGCCAGGGTTGGTCTTGTCCTCTCTGCCGGAGGGGAGGGAGATCCGGGTGGCTGAACTCCCAGTTGGGGATATCGGGAGCTGGTAGGCCCAGAGCCGAGCAGAACGTCGGGAGGTCGGAAAAGGAGTTTAGAACATGGTGTTTACCCGCAGAAGTCACTTGTAGATTGAAGGGGAAGCCCCACTTGTACTTCAGCTGTCGCTTCCGGAGTTCAGCAGTGAGTGGTCTTAGCGCCTTCCGTTGCTGGAGTGTATGCCAGGACAGATCTTGGTAAATTTGTACGGTAGAGCCGTTGAAATCTATACCGTCTAGTTGCCGCGTCTTGCGTATAATATTCTCTTTTTGTGAGTAATAATGTAGACGGCAAATCACGTCCCGTGGGCGGTCCGCAGGCGAGCCTCTAGGTCTCAGCGCCCGGTGTGCTCTGTCTAGAAGGATAGATTCTGAGGGGTCATTGCCGAGAATCTCGTTGAAGATCTTGGTAAGTGCGTCTGACAGGTTTTCCTGAGTGACATCTTCAGGCAGCCCCCGCAGACGGAGGTTGTTTCTTCTCCCCCTATTGTCCAGATCTGTCAGGTGCGATTGTAAAGAGCGGATCTCTGCGGATTGGGCAGCTAAGACCTCTGTGAGAGCATTACAGAATGTATGCGATTCTTCCTGGGATACTTCTAGCGCTGTTGTACGATTTGATAGCTGGGATATGTCCTGCCGGACAGCGGCTATTTCTTGGCGGACAGTGTCCTGGATGTCCTGTTTTGTTGGGAGGGTTTTCAAGTAGGACAGAGTATTTCTAATTTCAGCTAGTTCCGCTGTTAGCAGGGAAGCCTGAAAGTCTGCAGGTACTGCCGAAGATGTATGGGTTGGCGGGTCATTTGCTTGTTGGGGGGGGGTGGATTGTAGGAATGGTCTCATATTGGCTTGAGACATGTTAATTTTGGGCTGTGGAGTAATGCTTTTCTGAAGAGTCTTTCGCCAACTCACTTTTTGACTTTGCAGGGCATGCTTTGCACAACAATTTCCTGTGTGCCATAACTTTTATAGGTATGGGACTGTACTAAAAATGTATTTAATTCAGAATTTCTGTGTTGTAATGTGGATATCTAAACCTGGACACACAGCTGTCATTTTATTAGAGATATGGTGAGCAGCTGCACCCCGACCATTATCTCTAGCAGCTGTGTTTATTTAAGAATTCAGAAAGGCTGAGGCTGTGTTTTTCCACCTCATTTTATGGTTTGATGACCATTGATTACTTTTAAAGCAATTTGGACAGTGAAAATAGTTCTGAGTGAGAGATTTGTGTGTATGTCTGTGTAATATATATATTTAGATTTTTTCTATCAATATTGCATTTTTTTCACATTTGGAAGTTGTAACTTAAGGCCCGTACACATGGGGTGATTTGCTTAAGCACACATTGCTCAGCACACATGCGATGCAATAGTGATGTGTGCTGAGCGATCTGTGCTAGATTTTGAGTACAAGATCAAGTCCGATTATAGCAAGACCGCGCATCACCTTCGCTGAGGAGGGGGGGGGTATAGACACAGGGCGATGTGTGAATAATTTCTAAGCGATTTAGTCAGAAAGCTTAGAAATGGCCCTGAAATCGGCCCTTCCACCACCTGTTGCTATGCTAAATTGTAAGCTTGCGAGCAGGGCCCTCCTACCTCTGTTTTCCACCCAGTTTATTTAATCACTGTTGTTTCCAATTATAAAGCAAAACGGAATATGCTGCACTATATAAAAACTGTAAATAAATAGATTTATTTTGCCTCTGAGACAATGTTCTAGGTCAGGCATGTCCAAAGTCCGGCCCGGGGGCCAATTGCGGCCCGTGATGTCACTTAAAGCGGCCTCCAGCGGCTGGAGGCTGACGTAGGACGCACAGGACTCTAGAGGTGGGACCCCAGCGAGCGCGCCTTTACCTTGCTGGCGTGCTGTCTGCATTGGTGAGGGGGTGCCGGCTGCCACTGTGAGACGTGTTTTCTTTCAGATGAGTATGTGTCCAACTCCTGCTGCTGCAATTATATATCACCCTGCACCACGATCACAGTGACAGCATTGTACGGGGAGGGGGAGCAGCAAAGGGGAAGCTTGCTCCCGTAATATGCGGAGCAGAGAAGGGTGGCGGCGGGAGCCAAAGCATCTGTCTCCTGCAGGGGAATGGAGGCAGTATGTGGTACATTCAGAGAATGGTGGGCAGGCTGGGGGACATAGTGAATGGGGGCAGAGTGGGGGAATACAGTGAATGGGGTACATACAGCAAAGGAGGGGCAGTTAATGTATGTATGTGGGGGCAGGCTGGGGGACATAGTGAAGGAGGGGTACGCTGGGCGACATACAGTGAATGGTGGCAGAGGGGGGGGGGCATACAGTGAATGGGGGCAGGCTGGGGTATATATGGAGAAGGAGGGTCAGGCGGGGAATATACAGTGAGTGGGGGCACGCTGGGGGACATACAGTGAATGGGGGCAGAGTGGGGGACCATTCTGATGCGATTAATGGTTCAAAGAATGTCAGGCTGAATGGTCGGCCCCCACACATTTTCACTTCACCATATCTGGCAAAAAGTTTGGACACCTCTGTTCTAGGTGGACAGTGGTAAAGCATGTTCACATTTCCTATGAATGTGTAAAAACTGTGTATTCCTGTATGAATACTTTGATCAACCACATTATTATTTTTTTAATACCTGAAAATGTAACTTGCCAAAATGAAGTGAAGTGTACTGTAAATTATAAAAAAAAATTTTTTGGGTATGCCATACTATTCCATTAACCTGGCACACTCTTGGACTACACAGGTTCGCTGCCTGATTAAATTCAGGTGAAATGCAAGCTTGGTGAAATTAAAAGGAACGTATGGTGAGGTTATATATAAGGAAGGCTGTCCAGTGTCCAATCTGGGTGCACACACTAGGTTGCAAAAAATGCCTGATCACATTTACAATAGGGATCAGTGTGAAATCCCGGCGCTCGGCACACTTTTATTCTCGTTGTGGACACTCATAGAGGGACAAAGTGCCGGCATTGCGGTGGTCGGGACTCCAGCGTCGGTATTTCGACAGTCCAGATTTTGACCGCATCCCTTACAATAAATGGGTCCTGTTAAAGCAGTCAAAACATGCTGCCAACTTCAGAATGAGCAACATGGCAATTTTATACCTCCTAATTTTCTTCTTTCAATTGGGACCTGGCTCTCTCCTGAAAAGGTAGTGGAACCACAGGAGGGACAGCCATGGCCTCAGATGGAAGGGCGTGACCTAGCATTGTGACACCCATTTTTATCAGTTTGAAGGTGTGCCAAGCACTCTTCGTAAGGCTAGGCAATCCCCAGCTCCACACACTGCACTAATAGATACCATGTGCACCTATTCAGTGATCATCGGCTGCTCTGCAGAGGGATGCTGTTTCAGGACACATGCTGCAGTATCAGATCTAGAAAAGTAGTCCTACAAAAAAAAAAAAAAAAAAAACGGTTTATATTGGAAGCTGCCAGGTTATATTGACCCTGTTAACTGCTACCTGCTAATAAGGTAACTGCTACCTGCTAATAAGGTAATTGCTCCTATCGGACACTGACGATCATTTCAAATATTTAACGTTTACATCTAAGTGGGATGGTAACGTCATGCACCTCAACTTTTCATTTTGTGTTATTCAGTGATATGTGTCACATCCATTGTTCACAAAAATCTGCTTTAAAAAGCAAACTGGCCAAACAAATTCAAATTAGATTAAACGCCTAGATTAAACGGCAAGGAGGCTTAACTCTTCCTGATGTAGTTCAATGCCATAAGGCCGCCTTGCTCTCCCAAATGAGTGTTTAATTCCTCTCATACTTGAAAACCATGAGTAGACCTTGAGTACGCACTCACTTCTGGCTTTTCGGTACTTGTTTCCTAGCATGGTGCCCACGATTTTGATTGTATTGATCGGGTCGGAAAAATCGCATGCGATGCGATTTTTACATTGGAATCAATGTAATATGGTCCCTGAGACCCAATTTTACATTGATTTTCAATGTAAAAAGCCCCAAAACCCTCCATTTTAATAGCAAACCCCCCCTGATGGGTGAAATAGCCCATGGGTGAAATGGCCCTCCATTGTTAATGCCACCCCACTGTTAACGCCAACCGGAAGCGTAGGTTGTCGTCAATAGTGGGGTGGTGTTAACAATGGGGGGGCATTAACCACAGTTTATAACCATATACAATGAGAAATTAGCCATATTGGCCCATTTCCCATTGTTCCCTTTCCCCATTGTTCCCTATGTAAAATCGCATCGATCGCATCGCGGGCCATTATAATGGCCCGCGATCAATGCGATTTTTAACTTTAAAAATCATTTAACATTATTCTCTATGGGAAAATCGCATTGATCGCGACGGTCGCATCGCGGCCCGTTATAATGGTCCGCGATGGACCCGATCAACGCAATTTTCTCTTTTACCGGCAAATGAACTGGTGATAGACAGAAAATCTTGTCCATCGCGTCGATCGCTTGCCTTAAGTACCTTAAACTTAAGGCATGCGATCAACCCGACGGGCGCCGTGCTAGGAAACAAGTACCGGCTTTTCTTTTCCAGACTTCCTTTGTCTCCAAGCTCCCGTTGCATTTTAATTTTTTTATTCGCTAGACGAAACATGTCTATTACAGATCTTTATTTGATGTTTACCATACCATAAAATATCTTTTGTGTGTTCGAACCTTTAGATAACCTGGCTGTGCAGATGGGGTTTATTGCTCCTTCAATAAGATGGAATGTAGCATGTTTGTGTGAGGATGCATCAAACAGCATAAAATGCCCTTGTTTAATAAAAATAAGCGTGAATCATTCACTTGTATTTTGTCTTATTAGCTGAATAAAGGCTGTCTCTTGTGCTATGAAAAAAGCTTCACTGTTGATGGGTGCTCAGTGTTACCTTATCAGCCTATATGCTATTTTTTTTTTCTTTTACCTTTTCTTATCCAATATTGATATTCTGCTACAAAGTCAGCAGTGTCGTTCTAGTGGCAGTTATTCATATCTGTCCCTTGCGCCGTGTAATTTGTGATGTGATTTCCCTTCTGTATGAACATCGCAGACTAGCTCTTGAAAACAAGATAAACTGTATTCTGTTTTATTCTTAACAGGTTTTATTTAACCTTGGCCTCACCACATTACTTTATTACACGCTGACTTTGATATTGCTGGACTTGTTTCTTGTACGGTCATCACCATTTCTTCATTCACTGCCTTTTAGTAGCACTATTACATTTTCTTCCTGTAACCCCAACTGGTTCCTCCTTCCTGTAACCCCAACTATGCTGACTCTGTCAACATGTTCTTCCACAATAAGTTGTGACGAAACTGATGTGTTCCCATGGGTCCTTTTTTGTATGGCTTATCTCACACAATGGGCCTTATTTTGGTTCATTCTTTGACAAAATCCTTCTTAGATGGACAAAACCATGTGCACTGCAGGGGGGGGGGGGCAGATGTAACATGTGCAGAGAGAATTAGATTTGGGTGAGTAATTTTGTTTCTGTGCAGGGAAAATACTGACTGCTTTATTTTTACACTGCAATATAGATCTCACTTTGAAGTAAAACCCCACCCAAATCTAATTCTCTCTGCACAAGTAACACCTGCCCCACCTGCAGTGCTCATGGTTTTGTCCATCTAAGAAGGATTTTGTCAGAAAGAATGAACCAAAATAAGGCCTAATGTAACCTCCGTAATGCTCCCAACATTGCTGTCTTACATGGTATTCTTGTGCATAGCATGAAAAATACATGGACCTGTCTGCTGTGAATGGGACCTCACCTTTGGAAGTTGCTACCCAAAATGTCTTCACCAACCTTGCAATATGCTTACTTATACCCCTTTCAGACAGAAAAAAAGACCCGGGAATTTCCCGGCTCTTGCCGTGTCGACCCGGGTTTTTCTTCTGTCTGAAAGGGTCAACACGGGTCTAAAGTTCCGGGACTTCGACCCAGGTATTTACCTGGGTTTTTCCTGTGTCAGACTCGTGTTTGCGGCTGTGTGAAAGTGTCCGACCCGTGTTTTTCTCCCGACTATTGAAAAATCATGCTGATTGGCTGTGCAGCATGGCGCTGCGCGATTAGCTGATCTTTTCAGCTTCCCTGATTAGCTGAGCATATCTGCATGCCAGGATAAAAGCCTTAAGGTGCTCATACACGCTTCGATTTGCGGGAGCGATTCGATGCGTGCTCCCGCGCACAACCCATTGCACAGTGTGTGCTTGACATACTTTTTTGAACTAGGTTCCGATTGCATCACACTCCATTTACGTGTAGTGCGATCGGAAACAAAAACTCATGCAATTATCGCAGCGTGTATGGGCACCTTTATTAACCTAGGCATCCCACACAGATTACCCAGTCACTTTATTATTTTTCAACTTCAGTATTTGTAAATTTTCTATATATTGTTTTGCCTCTTATCTTGTATGAAACCTTGCCAAAGACCAATTTTTCTTTTACGCACATTAAAGCATCTTTTCGTTAGATGTTGTCTTTAGATAGTATGTCAATATAATGAGTATTTTGTATCACTCCTTGTATTACATTTCAGTCCATCTGGAACACAGGGTTAAAACATGACCCATTCTGTCAACACAAAGATTAAAGGGCAGCTCTAAAGTCTAGTATGTCCAAGTTCAACCTTCTAATCCTGCTTTCCCACCCATATGGTATACTATACATATTTGAGAACATTTTTTGGTCTGTTTTGGTTTGCAAAACACTTATTTTTTTATACTGGTTAATTACTTCAGGTTTCTTTTCGCATTCTTTTCAAGTTTTCAGAAGAGAAAAATCAGTCCTATTAATACATATGATGAAATAGTTCATTCATATATTTTAAAATATTCACCCCAGACACACAGTTTTGTTTATACATAGTGTCACAGATTTTACTGAAAAATAAGTATTGTTTGAATAACACATAAAATTAAAAAGTTCAGAAAGAATTAGTTCTCTAAAACCCTGCGTGTCATTCCTAGATCATATTACATTTTCATTGTGACTCTTGTGTGTTGTCACAGCTGAAAAGTTGGGTGATTGGGGGTAGTGTTCGTAAATTTAGCTGCTTTACATGTCTAAACCAAGTGCATTTTGAGTGTGATAAGTAATGTAGTCATGCCCAATTGGCAAATCAAATTGAACTGCTCCATCAGGCCCCTATTACTTCTCTCCACCCAGAGTATGTTCTATCAGCTGCTTATACCCCCTTTCTCACTGCAAGCAAATTCCCGGGTCTAGCATGTCGACCCGGTAATTTGCCTTTTTAACACTGTTTTTTTTGCAGTATGAACTGTTTGCATACCGGTATCTCATACATGGGTAAACGCTTCTTTTTACCCTTGTTTGAGATCCGGGTATATGACACGGGTTGACCCATTCTCACTGCCAAAAAACCCGTGTTAAAAGGCAAATTACCAGGTAGAACTGCTTCACCCAGGAATTTGCCTAGCAGTGAGAATTGGGGTCCCTCGTCGCAGCACATGGTATTTAAATGCTGTGTAGTTCACACTTGCAGTGTGCACACGGTATTAGAAAAAGCTCTATACCAGTGGTTCATAAACTTTCTTGAATCAGGAAGTACTGGACCACCAACCTGAGGAGGCAATCACATATGAGCTTCATGGCACTCCATGGTGGAAACCACTGCCCTTTTACTCTGTTGTTCGTGATGTTTCGCTTACCATCTGTGCCTGTTTAATTTACAATACAGATCCAGACAGATTTGATTCTATTGTTCTAACGGAGACGTGGTCTTCAGTTTTGAAGTTGTAATTACTTTCTTCCTTTTATGCATAAATAACAACATGGAGATGTGGACAGAGGCAGAAATAAGTTGGGTCCAGAAAATTGGACCAGTAAATATGGTTTCTGTTATATATTTGTAACTTGACTGGCCATAATGTGTGAATACAAAGTCACTACTCTTTTCTCTCTAGTCGTTTTGCTTTACAGTTGGATAAAACCTCTCTTTGAAGTTGATTTATCATAACCTCGAGGTCATTATTTAGCAACATACTTTATGGAGACAGATTTTTTTTGTTGGTGCTCATAAACAGTCCACATTAAACATTATTTAAGCATTGAGTGGCTTACTGACAAAGCAGTACCACAGGGTGTGTGTTACTTCTAGTATCCTTATCCTGAAGGGAAAAGAAAAAAGGACCTAGAATATAGAACAAGTCAAATGGCAACTGATGTCTTCTCTAATCACTTGCAAAGATGTGTGCAACAATAAATTAAAATTAAGAAGACCCCCCCCTTTCCCGTGTAATTTAAGTAAATGCATAGATCTGTTATTTTTAGCATTGTTTGTTGGTAGAAACTATGGGCCTTATTCTAGTTCACTCTTACTGACAAAATCCTTCTTAGATGGACAAAACAATGAGCACTGCAGGGGGGCAGATGTTACTTGTGCAGAGAGCATTAGATTTGGGTGAGTTATTTTGTTTCGGTACTCTTTACCTAGCACGGCGCCCGCGATTACAATCGCGGGCGTCGGGGGTAAAAAATCGCGGGCATCGCGGGTAAATCAAAAACGGGTGCGACGCGATGCCCGCGATTTTCCCATAGGGATCAATGTTAAAAGACAGATTGGTCGCGATTTTAGCGTTAATTGGCTCAATGCCCGCGATTTTTACATAGGAAACAATGTTAAATGGGCCACAGAGCCCTAATAGTCCCCCTGAAGTGTGAAATGGCCCCCACAATTTTTAACGCCACCCCACGATCAACGTGAACCCGAAGCGTGGCGAGCGGCGGCGGTACGCGTCCTCCGACCTTTTCATACCCCCACTATCCACGTCGGCGTGGAGTTGAGAATAGAATAGTGTGGCGAGCGCAGCGAGCCACCGAGCCCGAAGCGTGGCGAGCGCACGCGGATACCTTCACAGTTATACGCGTCCCCTCACGGGCTTCACAGGTGTCCGTGGCGACGCGGACACCTGTGAAGCCCGCGAGGGGACGCGTTTACCTGTGAAGGTATCCGCGTCCCCTCGCTGCGCTCGCCACGCTTCGGGCTCGGTGGCTCGCTGCGCTCGCCACACTATTCTATTCTCAACTCCACGCCGACGTGGATAGTGGGGGTATGAAAAGGTCGGAGGACGCGTACCGCCGCCCCTCGCGGGCTCGCTGCGATCGCCACGCTTCGGGTTCACGTTGATCGTGGGGTGGCGTTAAAAATTGTGGGGGCCATTTCACACTTCAGGGGGACTATTAGGGCTCTGTGGCCCATTTAACATTGATTCCTATGTACAAATCGCGACCAATCTGACTTTTAACACTAAAATCGCGACCAATCTGATTTTTAACATTGGTCCCTATGGGAAATCGCGGCCATCGCGGGCATCGCATCGCACCCGTTTTTTAGTGCATGCGATGGTCGCGATGGGCGCCGTGCTAGGTAAAGAGTACCTTTGTTTCTGTGCAGGGTAAATACTGGGTGCTTTATTGTTACACTGCAATATAGATCTCACTTTGAAGTAAAACCCCACCCAAATCTAACTCTCTCTGCACATTTTACATCTGCCCCACCTGCAGTGCATGTGGTTTTGTACATCTGAAGCCCCCCCCCATACACGGTCCGTTCATCGGATCCGTTCTGTGCTTAAACAGCACACATCGTATCGGATCACATCCCTTGTGCATGCATTGTGCATGCACTGCGATCCGATACGATGTTTACCTAGTACAAAAAGTATGTGCAGCACATACTTTTTGTACCGTACTATGTGATGCGCAGGAGCGCGCATCGCATAGTACAGAACGGACCGTGTATGGGCTCCTTAAGAAGGATTTGGTACTCTTTACCTAGAAGGGCGCCCGCGATTGGAATCGCGGGCGTCGGGAGTAAAAAATCGCGGGCAAATCGCGGGTACATAAAAAACGGGTGCCCGCGATGACCGCGATTTTCCCATAGGGAGCAATGTTAAAAAAGAAGATTGACCGCGATTTCACTGTAAAATGCCTCAATGCCCGCGATTTTCCCATAGGAATCAATGTTAAATGGGCTACAGAGCCCAAATAGGCACAATTAACCCTTAAATGTCCCCCCCAATTTTTAACGCCACCCCACGATCCACACCAACCCGAAGCGTGGCGAGCGCAGCGAGCCCACGAGGGGCGGCGGTACGCGTCCTCCGACCTTTTCATGCCCTACTATCCACGTCGGCGTGGAGTTGAGAATAGAATAGTGTGGCGAGCCACCGAGGCCCGAAGCGTGGCCAGCCCCGCGAGGGGACGCGGATACCTTCACAGGTAAACGCGGACTTCACAGGTGTCCGCGTCGCCACGGACACCTGTGAAGCCCGCGAGGGGACGCGTATAACTGTGAAGGTATCCGCGTCCCCTCGCGGGGCGCGCTGCGCGCGCCACGCTTCGGGCCACGGTGGCTCGCTGCGCTCGCCACACTATTCTATTCTCAACTCCACGCCGACGTGGATAGTAGGGCATGAAAAGGTCGGAGGACGCGTACCGCCGCCCCTTGCGGGCTCGCTGCGGGTTGGCGTGGATCGTGGGGTGGCGTTAAAAATTTGGGGGGACATTTAAGGGTTAATTGTGGCTATTTGGGCTCTGTAGCCCATTTAACATTGATTCCTATGGCCAAATCGCGGCCATTGAAGCATTGAATGTAAAATCGCGGTCAGCACTAAATTTAACATTGAACCCTATGGGAAATCGCGGTGATCGCGGGCATCGTGTCGCGGCCGTTAATGTACTGCCCGCGATGCCCGCGATCACCGCGATGGGCACCCTTCTAGGTAAAGAGTACCAAGGATTTTGTCAGAGTGAACTAGAATAAGGCCCTATGTTCTGTAGAATATCAACAAGGATGCACTGATATTTTTTTTTTTCCCTATAAAAACATTTACGCCTCATAAGCTGTGGTTTATGCAGTGGTAAGGTTCTGAGTGATTGGTTTTAATTTGTTCCCTTTCAGGTATAAACACAATTTATAACCTGAGGAAAAAAACAATACAAAAACAACTGTACCTCTTTCAACCTCTCCAATCAATGAGAACCAAAAAAATCCTCCTGGTATCAAATACAATGGATAGATGATTAATCAATGGCGCAAAGCTAAGTTTTCATACAGATCCTTCCTGTGCCCAGTAGGATGCAGCGTTAATGTGGATGAGGTATTCCTACTGGGCACAGGAAGGATCTGTATGAAAACTAAGGTTTGCATCATTTGAAACCTGATTTGGAGCTGAAAACATGAATATAGGTTGAAGCTGGGGTCCTTTTACACCTGGATTATGGACCGGGTTATTCTCGGTCATTGCCATTCACACCTGATCCGGCTCTTCCCAACAGTGGATTCTTCGACATGGTGTCTTCTCAAAGTGCTATTGTGTCCTCCATTCAACTCATTTTTGCCGATTTTTAAAATGGTATTAGCTGCAATGTGAAAATGCCCTAGTGAATTTACTGGTTCCAGAAAGCCGGTATTTGGAACCGGTAAAATGAAGGATCGTACACGATTCAGACTCGTTTTTTGTGTAGTGTGAACCGGTATTTAGGACCCAGAGATCAGTGAGCACTGAGCTGATCCCGCTCAGTGCATATCTAATGAGCAGGACCCAGTGCACTGCATATTTAATGAGCGGGTCATATGTAATGAATTAAATAGGCACTGCACGGAGCGGGTCCCGCTCATTACATATGCAGGGGTGGGACCCGCTCATTGATTATGCACTGCACTGCAGTTTTGGGGAGGTGGGGGGCTGTTTTCTATGGGTGAAACTGGTTCAATGAAAAAAATTGTAACGTTTTAAATACAGGGTCGAAGCAGGTTTTGCAATGTGAAAGCAGCATGAGCCTCTGCATCCTGAGTAGAAAGTATATATATGTGTGTGTGTGTGTGTGTGTGTGTGTGTGTGTGTGTGAGTGTGTGTGTATATATAAGGAGTATGCAGTGCCATTAAATCCTACTTCTATTTTGAGTAGGCTAAAACATATTTCATTTCATTGTAACAATTAATGAACTCTCTTAATCTAAACATAGTATACATTAAAATGGGTCTCTACCCCCAGTGAATGCATTTGGGAACATTACATTAATTCATAATGATTCAAACATAATCGCAGCAATTTCATTATCTGTACATCATACAATGGATATCCAGACTTTTTTTTTTTTAATTTATAACTGTGTAAGCAGAAATTTATGAAATCATCACACCATTTTTAATGTCTGTCTTTGTCCTCTATATTTTAGTTGCTGTAAAGAGGTTTTATGGTGTGATGCTTGTTAGAAACCCACTCATTAAAGAAGGGAAAACTGTAAGTTCTCCCAAATGTAGCTTCTAAGGCAGGGGTGTCAAACTCAAATTCATCGGGGGCCGCATCAGCAGTTTGGTCACCCTCAAAGGGCCAGTTGTATCTGTAGGACTATGTGTCCACTCTTTATTATCATAAATTATTGTCACTGCATTCAATTATTGTATACTCAGCAGTAGCATTTCCCTCCTGCTATTGCTGTGAACTGCAGTGCATTAGGGCACACGCTGCCTGCACAGGGGGGCAGCACTCAGTCTTAGGGCATATGTCCTGCTTATTTTCATGGGACACAGCAATTAATGATGGGCTGCAATGTGCCAGTGCACACACACACACATAGGCAGAGAGTTTGACACTTACCCTCTCTGATGCGTCCACTCCAGTCTGAGCTGCTCCACCACCAAGGACACAGCTGCGCTCTCACACAGGCGCATTTCCCCCTCCCTCCTGTGAGTAGCGCTCCTCGCACTATCTATCCAGGAGTGGGGGGCAGCGTGCTCCCGGTCACTGTGCAGTGCACACTCAGCAGTAAGTGACCTGGAGAGCACAGCAGCAGCACCATTCACCACAACGGACCTGCTCTTTCCTCTCTCTGGTTTCTATACAGCAGGTGGGAGCGGAGGAGGGGTTGACGACCGGCGGCACTGCACTAGAGGGCAGACGTTCTCTGGCTTGTAGGCTGCCGCGCATGCGCTGAAGAGGCGGTTTTCTTGTTTAAAAAAAAAAATCGAGAATAAAAGGTGAAGGCTGGCGGCGGCTGCGCGGGCCACATGAAGAGGTCTGGCGGGCCGGATTTGGCCCGCGGGCCTTGTGTTTGACACCCCTGTTCTAAGGGATTTAAATAAAAACTCTGTAATCAGAGTATAGTGTCATCCGACTTGCTATACAGTATACTGCAGTATAAATTTAGCTATTTATTCCCCCCTCCCCAACATATATAGCAGTGCACCAACTCAAAAGTGTACAATACATTAATCTGAACGCCTAAAGACTAGCTTACTCTTCTGGTAAAGCGCCAATCACCCACATCAATGCTTTCCTGGAACGTTGCTGCTTGTTGATTGAAGAGAACGAGAGAGAGGACGTGAAGTCTGAGGAGAGGAATGCTCTCAATTAGGAACATCTATAAAGCATCTGCACTGACGTTTTGTCAGGCAGTACATATGGAGGCTGAGTTCTATCCTTTTTGGTTACTACACATTTATACATATTACTTGATCTATCCAACTCTTCAACACAATTAATTTGTCACACATGATTTTTTCCTTAGAAGGTTGGAAGAAAAAATGTGTACCCAACTCTGCCAGGTAGCCACAGGTGAAACCGTTGCATCCCTTGTGAGTGATACAGAATAGCTGCACCTGCAAAAGTGAGGATAATCAGTAAACTTTCACTTTTTAACCCCTTCACTGGCAATCCTGAGAATTATCCGGGCTATACCTTAATGCCCAGGCTGGCAAGCCCGGAAAATTCTCGGATTGCCAGTGATTAGCACCGGGCTGGCTCCCTCCCCTCCGCTGCGCCCCGGCTCACCCCCCCCCCCCCCGGCTGTCACATTGCAGCCTGTGGCGCCGGCTTATGACAAGCCGGGTCGCAGCATTTAGGAACGGGGAGCCGGGACGCAGGTCCGGGCAGCGGCTGATTGACAGTTCAGCGTCGCTGCCCCGATCCAGGGGAGACAGTGGTGGATTTTTTTTAGGGAGCGCTCCCCATAAAAAACTCGGCCACTGGGGAGGGCTCCCTAAAAGAAAACCCACCACTGAAGGGGTTAAGGGTATATTTACTATAGTGTGGGTTTTTAGAAGTGGCGATGTTGTCCATAGCAACCAATCAGATTCTAGGTATTTTCTGGTAGGTGTGAGAATGGTCACAAAATGTATTCTAGAATTTTTTTTTTTTTTTTGCTGGGGTAGGGGGGGGGGGGGGGGGGTGTGTTTATGCTTTACAGATTTTGTTGTGAAATTCAGTGAAGGGCTTTTGGGACACATGGTAGATGCTTTCATCAGCCCTATATTCAATTCAGCCATGATCTATTTAATCTCTTTGCTTCTGGTGCAAAATAATTTTAATCCATCCTGTAGTACGACAGTGCAGAGTGTACCGCTCTTTAGCACTACTGTGTAATTCATTTTTTAAAAGACCTCTTTGTAATGGATCAGTAAGGGGGGATATTTAGCAAAGTGCGGAGAGAGATCGAGCACTAACCAATTGATTTCCAACTGTACTTTTTCAGACCAATTGTAAAATAAGCGTTTAATGCTGACTGATTAGTGCCTTATCTCTTCATGCTTTGAATAAATACTCCCTTCAATGTTACATTGGGGGGGTATTCAATCCCGGGCCCGACAGTCTGGACCCTAGCTCATTTTCAGCCCACTCACCAGTTTTTCAGCAGGAAAGGGGGCAGTCTGTGAAAACATCCATGGATTGTCGAGATCCAGCTGTGATCTTGACAATCCATGCCCATTTTCGGCAGAACCGGCCCGACTTTAAAGTCTGGTCTGTTCTGTCGATCTGCCTCTTCAATGCTGTCGTTCCGGACAGCATTTAGTAGGTGTCCACCAGTGACGTGCAGTGAGGTTAGTGATTGGTGAGGCACTGGCTTGGTGGAGTCAGCGACGAGGGGGTCTGTGGGGAGAGCTGGGTCCGGGTTGCTTCTGCGCTGACAGGAAGGTGTGGGAGCTGCCGTCTGCATAAGCAGCATAGAGACAGGCAGAGCAGCTCCTGCCTCACAGCGCAGAAGCAACCTGGACCCAGCACTTGCCACAGACCCCCTCGTCGCTGGCTCCACCAAGCCGTCATGTGGTCTGCCCATTGGTCTGCCCACATACCTCTTCTACTTAAAAAAAAAAAAAGTACTAGCCTGTGTTCAGTGGCTGTGCAGGATGCCGGCTGAACTCCGAGGTTTTTTTTTAGAGGGCAATCATTTACAAGGGATGGGTTTGCCTTGTAAATATCTGCCTCTTTAAAAGAACCTCGAGTTCAACCAGCATCCTGCACAACTACTGAACGCAGAGGCTAGTACATTTGGCCAAAATACTTCTTTCATTTAAAAACACACTTATTTTACAGAAACACATAGATACAGTGCACAACTCTATAACTTTACACATACACACACCTCTGTCACTTAAAATATACACAGCCCCCACCCTCCACAATTGCCACACACACAGCACCCTTTTTCACAGATACTGCTTACCTAAGCAGCACAACACGTCCCTGGGCAGCAGTGAGACAGAATCAGATGCAGAAGAGAGACCCCGGACAGGAGATGGTGCGGGGTGAGAGATCGCGTGTAGCACAGTGTGTGCCAGTGGCCAGATAACAGCGGGAGCTATCAGCCTGGCTCCGTGCACCCCTTCCCCCCCCGCCCCATCACGGTAATACAAGTCGGCAGACAAGCCATGCAACGGCACCCCGTGCGGCTCGTCCGCCTATATAAGCGGCACTTACTATTGCCTTACTGTGACAGTAAGGGACGTGAAAGCACACCCCTGTCACTGAGGAGGCGCCACTGTCCCCAATCACATCTGCCTCAGTGACAGGGGCGTGCTTTCATGTAGGCAGAAAGCACATCCCTGTCACTGAGGCACTGCTATAGGTGCCGTATATGCACCTTTTTTAAATGTGCTTTTGCAGCCCGGTGCTTGGTCCCTCCCACTGCCCACCCCTCTGTTTCTAATACTATACTATAGGCAGTGGGAGGCACCGCACTTGGTGCCTCCTAAACTATTAAAAATGAAGGAAAATGGAGAAAAAAAGTATTATAATAATACAAAGCATATACATATGACACATATGTGTCATAAGTATTTTCTTTGTATTATTTTATTATATTAATCCTTAATGACAGGGGAGGGGCTGCCTCCCCTGACTGCACGTCCCTGATGTCCACCGCTATTTCCCGTCAGAAATAGTGGCTGGGATTGAATACCCCCCATTATCTACTCTAGCTGGATTACTATTGTATTTCATGAGTCATTTCAGTTCCAATAGTGTGACTGCTATGCTATTACTGGTGCCTGTCCTTGTGTTTAACTCCTATATCCCTATAGATTGTAAGCTTGTAGCAGGGCTCTCCTACCTCCAAGTCTGTCTGTTATACAGTTTGTTCTATAACGGTCTACAATTGTAATTGCAATCGAATCTGCTGCGCTATTTGAGAAACTGTAAATAAATGTTTACATTAAACTTATAGTGGGTAACAACCTTTTTTCACTTTTCTTTCTAAAAAAAAAAGATTTCTATTATTGCTTGAAATTAAGGATACAGTTACATGTTTAATAAAGTTATATAATTTTGAAATAAGGGATAAATGAATCCGTACAATTATGTATGTTTGCTGCTTGTTGAGCACATACAATGCCTTTGTTTCTCATTGGTAAAAGTTGTATCTTCTGTTCTGTCACATAGCACAGCCTCTGCATGATTCAAAAATTCCCCCGTAGTGGTGGATATGCTGTTTAAGAACAGGATCTGTTTCTCTTTTGCCTTGAAAATTTGGCACAGATGTTTCCCAGGGGGATGGAACCCTCTTCAAAACAACTGTGAGAAAGGCTCTGGTTTTATACTTAGATTCTTGACTGCAGAAGATAAGTGTTTGTTACTTAACCATTTCAGCTGTTAAAATGACATTATGCCTCATATGTACTAGTGTTACGTGCACTTTTTCTAGTGGTTTTAATGCTGTTACATGCATGTAAATATAGGGATCACTCTAGATTCCACGGTTTCCAGTGTCCCCGCACTTACTATTTATTTATAAACAGTGCCTTGTATTGCGCCAGTGTGTTCCATTGCTTTTTTACAATAGTGTTGTGATCTTTTGAAGTTTACAATCCACCCATTTGCGATTGCTGTGGTTAGGCCTACAGAGGGTTCCTGTGCTGGTAAAATTGTTAGTAATAAATGCATGTCAAACATTTTTATTAGAGCTACAAAAGTTTAATGCAACACCAGTTAGTACCTGGCAAGGATCTGCTCAGAGACCTCCTTTTTGCTATACTCCGAGTTGGTCCGTGATGGCAGATGTCCATGTGGTTGTATGATTGTTGTGTTATTGGTATGCTTCATATTTTGCAATAATCATCTAGAGTTAAGTGTTGAAGGAACTGTTTTTCATTACGTTTTCCCATATGGTGCAGCAGTGAATGCTGACCAGTTTCTGTGCTTGCCTTTTATGGTGGTGGGTCTGAAAAGGCAAAGCTCCTTTGCATGAAACTGTGCGTAGGAATCTGAGTGATGTCATTAGAAGTTCCAGCTACATGTAATTATTGTCCCACTTAAGGAGGTTTTAACCCATGTACTATAAAACAGTGGCCACAAAGGCCATGGTTCCAGAGTTCCATTCTGGGCAGTTATTTGCCTTTGTAAGGAAGTAGAAAATGGAGGTAGCATGCTGTAGTGGGTATGGGTCATGGGGTCAACCAATGTTAGGTCCACATGCATTGGTTCAACCACAGAAGGTTGACACAAGCTTTAGGTCGACAGTGGCTAGGTAAACAGGTTGACGTGGGTTTTTCACAGCTTTTTGTCCCAAATGTCGACACGGTTTACATGGACACCATAATAATGCACCGCATTCCCTTGTGTGGCTTGCTGAGCTCCCCATGGTTCAGACATGGGGGCAGGATGTATTAAAATACATCGCCGCCTGCTGCGATGCTGCCGCATATGTACTAACATATGCGGCTGGCATCGCGGTGCGGTGACGGAGGCCCCCCGCGATACCTGTACTCTGGTGTGCGGGGGGTCACTGTCATCTCCCTGCCGCCACGCTCTCCCCTCACGCCGGGGACAGCTAAGCAGGCTGTCCCCGGTGCCTCCTCCTCACTAGGGGGAGGAGGGGTTTACCTTCCAGGGTCCAGGAGGACCCTTCAGGAAGGTAAGCCAGAGGGGAGGTCGGCGAGGCGGCGGGTTTGCGTCAGTGTCGGCGGGCGGCGAAAAGAAAACCAATAGGCTTCTATAGGGTATCGCCACCCAATAGATACATTTTGATACATTGGAAAATGCGGTTAAACCGGAGTTTTACCGCATTTTCCATTTGATACATCTCGCCCATGGTGCTGTGCTATGCTGAGCACACTATTATTTATTTATTTATTTATTTATTTATTAGCAGTTTCTTATACAGCGCATACAGATTCCACAGCGCTTTACAGAGAATATTTGACCATTCACATCAGTCCCTGCCCCAGTGGAGCTTACAATTTGTATTCCCTACCACATGTACACGCATACACAGACATTCTAGGGTTAATTTTTTTATTTATATTTTTTGGGGAGCCAATTAACCTACCAGTATATTTTTGGATTGTGGGAGGAAACCGGAGTACCCGAAGGAAACCCGCGCAAGTACGGGGAGAATATACAAACTCCGCACAGTTAGGGCCATGGTCTACTCTCCCTCCACACCCTAGTAGATGGTAGGGAATGAAATACAGTCTGTCGCCTTAAAAAAAAAAAAAAAAAACTTGGCCATTGCTGACCTTCCAACCTTGTCGACCTTTTATGTGTCGGCCTAAGGACCGTATACTGCTGTATTATAGGTGTACTGCTTTCACACAAAAGGCATTAGAATCATTGTTTGTGACTTCCCATTATACAGTAGCCTGGGAAAAGTGTAGCACAAATATTTTGTTTTATAATATAAATTTAAATTCTTAGCACTACTGTGAATATGCTTTTTTTTGTCTTTTGCTTTTTAAACCACCCACTCGTTCATGATACCTGAATTATCCATAGGTATCCTATGAAAGACATGATGTTAGGATAAGTGCTTGAGTTTAGCTTGAATAGCTGCATTGTGTGCTGGGGCTATTGTGAGGTGAGCAATGTTGTTATCTGAAGCTGACAATGGTGAGATCATCGCACTATAGTGAGCATGTGTGCTGAGAATAGCACAGCTGTAGTCTGCCCCTGCATTTCCCTCTCCTAGAAACTGTGTCCCCACTGGATTAGACTTGGCTTGCACTGAGCTTGGGATAAAGACTCCAGGAAAGGTTTCCCACGTGGCACAGGCTTCAACTCTGGAGAACACGCATGAATGGTTTAAAAAGCCTGAATCATTCCTCCATAGGGAAATTATTAATTCGGAGCAATGGACACACAAAGCATCAGATTGTCATTACTTATGAACAGGAAAATGTACAGGCTAACATCTCTGGCTTTGGATTTGTAAAGCATTACTTTTCCAGTTGTGTTTAGCTGCTCTGTTACTCACATTTTGAGTCTAATTTTCTATTGTAATAACAGTGGCTTATTACTAGTTATAGCGCTCTTCTTACAGAGTGTTCATTCTAGCACCATGCATCTTACAAAGGGGGAGTCGTTCTCTGCTGTGGTGCTTCTAGCAACGTGTGGTCTGTGTTTCAACATGAATATGAGGACCGAACCTGTGCTAGAGCGACACCCCAGGCAGGGAAAAGGAACTGCATGGATTTTGAAAGGTGCAGGGTGCTAGAACTATTACTACAGTAAAGAAAAAAAGCTCTGGGTCATTCTCAACAACACTATCTAATGTTCATTCTAGCACCAGCTATCTTTGAAAACCCATGCCGTTCCTGTTTCCTGCCTGGGGTGTCGCTGTCTGCTGTGGTGTTTCTAGCACAGGTCTGGGTTGCATATCAGTGCTGATATACAGACCACACTGTTTTAGAAGCACTAAGCAGACATTAAAGGCCCCCATACACTATGCGATTTTGGGACGATTTCATCCGATTTCGGCACTTTGTGCCGATAATCGGATGAAATCGGCCCAAAATCGTAGGTATGTGACATTTGATCCGATCCGATGCGCGGTCCCGTGCGCATCGGACCGTATCAGGGAGGTCGGACGGTCTGTACATACGATCACGTCCGACCTCCCTGTATGCATATGCCTGCCACCTGACAGGCATATGCATACAGACACCGGGGGAGTAGTGGGGGCGGCCAGCGGTGGTGGGGGCGGCCAGCGGCAGCAGTGGTGGGGGCGGGCAGCGGCGGTGGGGACGGGTGGTGTGTGCGGTGAGCGCAGTGTACTTACACATAGCAGCAGCGGCGGGGACGGTACGCGCAGTGGCGGCTATTATATTTTTAAAATACTTGTCAAATGACCGGCCGCTCTCTGATTGGCCGGAGAGCTCTCAGCCAATCAGAGAGCGGCCGGTCATTTGACAAGTATTTTAAAAATATAATAGCCACCACTGCGCTGCCCGCCCCCACCACCGCTGCCCGTCCCCACTACTGCCGCTGCCCGCCCCCACTACTGCTCACCGCCCTGCAGCTCCCCGGGTTTTTTTTTACATGGGATAAATCGCATGCGATTTATCCCATGTACAAATGGCACATCAAGTGCCAAATTGTATGTGAGCCTCCCGGGGAGCTGCCGGGCGGCTCGCAGGTAAATTGGGTCCGACTTGTCCCTAGGACAAGTCGGCCTAATGTATGGGGGCCTTAACACCTCAGGCAGGGAAGAGAAACTGCATGGGTTTTCAAAGATAGCGGGTTCTAGAATTAACACTACACTATCAACTATCTAGATATCATTGGCTGTACATCACCAAGCTGGGTAATATATATATTAAATGACTGAAGGGGTTATCCATAACTAAACCGGTATGGTATAACTCACAGACCATGTCTAGATCGACACTGTTCCCAATAATAGCCCGCGTGAAATGGAAATTTTTAAACCATAACTTTTTTTTACAATCTGGAAAAATTTACCTCAACTTTTGTGTTAAGCACAAAAGCAAACACACACACACACACACACACACACACACACACACACACCATAGATTAGCTCTCTCGCTCCCATATAATATGGAATTAGGGCACTCGCCAATCAGCAGTAAATAAATTTCCTTTTTATTGCTTCACATTAAACCATAGTTAAGCAGACGTTTCGGACCTTACCAGGCCCTTAATCACGGCATCTGAATCCCACAAAAAGTGGATATATGATATATGGTTTGACAGCTCTCCTAGGGAGTGATTCAGTTGTTTTGTGGGAGCTCAAATGTAATGTGTATCCATTGGAGCAACTCATTTGGTCCCCACCGTGGGGTGCACAAGTACTGATTTAGGCACCAAAACTTCTTATTTATGGCACATTTCTGATTGGCCCCTCGGGAGGCGGCGTCCGAAAACATGCACTATTGCGGCTATAAGCACCTATACAGAGCAACAATCGAATCGCTCAATCGGAAGCCCGATGGAAATAGCCGCTGATGTAAACAATTGAATCTCCAATTTGGTGTCTTTGTGAGACCATATTTTTTTCTATTTACTGAATTCTGAATGTGCCCTAATACTGTTCTTTACTCTGTAATATATCTGCATGATGCTGGAGGAATGTATATCTAGTACTGTCTGTTGCTCTGAAAGAGGCCTGTCCATATGTAAATTATATAAGGGATGTATACAGGTTTGGTCCTTTTTTTTTTTTTTTACATGAATAGATAAAATATTGATTAAAATATTGCTTTATAGCAGACTCTACTCTGTGTCCAAGTTATCTTACAAAAGTTTATTGCAGTAAATTTAAGATTACCTTGACACTAATTTATATGTGCAGTATTGGGCTACCTCAATCCATCCAAAAGCTGTATCATTATGCATCTATATCATTAGTGCAGGCTTGGATTTTCCTTGATGGATGTGCGTGGTTTCTAACAGCGTGCAGCAGAGAATGCGTCGTGCTCTGAAATTCAGTCATTTGCTTATTTGTTCTAAAAGGAAAAACTTCCAAAATAACCCTTAATTAGAGGTGGCAGTAAAAGAAGATTTGTTCTTTTACAGAACAAGTATATATTCAGGCTTCAGCCGTGAAGTTTTTATTAAAGTGTCTATAAACGAAGCGATTAACTCTTTTTTTTTTTTTTTTTGTACTAGATTGATATGATATGCACGGTAGCTCTAATGGTGCACTTGTGCAATCGGATGCGCAAGGACATCGCAATGAGATGTCCCACTGCATCTTATGGTGCCCAAGTGCTTTTTTTTTCAGCACCAGATGTCGCATGGTAGAGGGCTGGCGGCAGGCGTAGCAGAGCAGGTGGCAGGAGGGCTGGTGTGTGGCTGTAGTCAGTGGCAGGCGGCAGAAAAAAAAACATTTAAAAAGACTGGGCACCACTTTAATTGGCTAAGAAAGCTCTCAGCCAATCAGAGGCCTCACATTCAGATGGCTGCTGATTGGCTGAGAGATCTCCTTCTCAGCCAATCAGAAGGCTGCTCAGTCTTTTGACATGTATTTTTTTTTTTTTTTTTATAAAATATGCATACAATCAGTCAATTTTATCGAACAGATGTGGTGGAAATCGAATGATTGTATACAATATCTCATAAGTGGAATACTCTGCTTTATTACTGACTCTTTTATTAAAGGGGAAATCTTCATTTTTTTTCTTCTTTAATTTGAAAGGTAAGGTATTTTTCTGTGATCAATAGTGAAAACCTTTCAGTGTTCATATATTATAATGGTTTTAACACATCTATAAATGGTTTCACGATTCCATGGCCATGGTCTATATTATGTAATTGTCAACATGGTGAATGTTGACCTGCATGCTCCATGCTATCCTGTCGTTGACACTTTGCTGGGAAGAAGATAGCCATGAATTGTTACCTTCATTATCAAATTGGTGCCTTTTTGATGAGTGTATAAATGAGTTGTGCCCTTCTCTATCTGTTTCAAAGACTGTACTAGCTGGCTGCTGCTGTATTCTATACATATGTCCTGATAATGTATATAGTGTTATTCCAGAAGATTAGTCTAGTGCAGGAGTCCTTTAAATATTTTGGGACCCCATTAGACAATAAAAATAATTACGGGACCCCAGCAAGTTACCGCAGAAGGTCATCACATCACATGTATAGTCATGGCAGTATTGTGGAGGCATAAAATGATGTGATAATTCTAAAATAACAGATTTTTCAGACTCAATAAGGGGTATTCAATAGCGCAGCGAGGGGGTTAAACAGCGAGGATTGCTGAAAACCAGCGATCCTCGCTGTTAAACCCCCGCGCCGGCCGCTCGCTCTATTCAACGTACTGGGGAAATCCTCGCCGTCACAGGACGGCGAGAATTCCCCAAAACAGCGAGACCCGCGGCTGCTGCAGAAAACTCGCAGTTTTTAGCCGCGGGTCTCGCTGCTTCTGGAGCCGCATCCGCCAATTCCCCCTCGCTCAAAAAACGGAGCGAGGGGGAATTGGCGGATGCGGAGGCTGTGTTGAATGCTGTCAGGGTGAGTGGTGACAGCAAGCAGGAAGACCTGCTCGCTGTCACCACTCGCAAACAGCATTGAATACCTGCCTTTGAATCACTGACTGCGTGTAAAAAAAATCATCAGCCTGATGGTCAGCAACATGGAGTTGCGACCCCATGCTGAGAAGGTCGGGACCCACTTTGGGTTCAGGACCCAAAGTTTGAGAACCACTGGTCTAGTGGCATATGTCAGTGTAGTGATAATTCTATGTTTTATGGTTTACCCTAGCAAAATACAAACGATGGACAGAAATTCTTATATAAAAGTTTTTTTTTTATTTTAATCGCCAAAAACATGAAAAAGAAGACCTCCATACTTAAGCTTTAGAAAATGATAGAACAAAAGTTTCCTGTCCTTTGTTACAAATAATGGAATATTTTCCCCTAAATGCACAACCTGAAATGTGTGTTCCTAATACTGACTGCTATGTTTATGATAATTGCATGCAAATAGTTTTACAGTGTTCAATCTAGAATATATTTGTGGCTTTGCGTTGTGCTGGGAAGCTTTACCATATGGTGAGATCACCAACTTTCAGGTTCATAGGATATGTCCTCAGTCTGAGGATGATCAGATGGGGAGAGGGAGTCTGCTAAACAAGTGAAGCATAACTCTTGGCAAATGACGTTCCTCTTTAGAAATTATTATTATTATTATTATTATTTGTTTGCTGATGGTGCTACAGAGCAGTGGCTAGTGTGCTTTATTCAGTTTTTTCTTTAAAACACTATATTTTAATGTACAATACATATCTCCTTAAGCAATTAAAGTGAAACCCACAATTTTTAAATGGGGAAATTCTTATTTTCCTTAGTGTTCATCGAAGAAATCTTTTTATTACAAGATGTAACTCGCACCTTTAGTGTGTATAGTAAATCACATTGAGTTCCCTTGAACGGTATGAAAGCATTGTTATAGCATTTATTGTTATATGGCTTTTGTCACTTTTCATCTTAGAACCCTACTCTTTACACAGTAATCCTATAAAATAAAAGGCTAATGGTGTTCCTCATCTATGGAAGAAGTCACGTTTTTCGCAAGCTGGCATCCACTAGATGGCGCTGAATGGTTTTTCTTTTAAGCACAGCCGCCGCCGTTGACACATTACTGTTGTGTTGGTCTGTCATTTTTATGGCTAGTAACTAGTATTTTTAAATGTATGACCAAATGAACATGGTGTATATCCCAGGTCTTCAACCTGTGGCCCTCCAGATGTCGTGGAACTGCATGTCCCAGCATGCTGTGACAGTTTTGGCATGCTCTTATAGGAAACAAATGTGGCAATGCATGTTGGAACATGCAGTTTCATAACATCTGGAGGGCCACAGGTTGAAGACCCAGGATGTATATAGTTCTGCACGTGACTTGATTTGTGAATTGTTCTGTGAGGTTGGCAGGGTGGTTCTTATGTACTATTTGATTTTGTCTACAATTAGTGTATTGTCTTTTTATGTTTTCTAAAATTGGTTCAAGTCCCTTCAATTCTGTGCACGGATTAGCAAATCTTACTATCATTTTTATGGTAAATGGTTTATCTTCAAATCTATTGTACAGTATGTAATCCTTGTATGATGTATGAAGCAGTGATAAGGGAGGTGAAGTGATAACGTGCCTGGTACTTTGTGTTCGGCCAATCGGCTCCTGACTATTAAGTTACAGGCTGGTTTTAAAAAGTACCAGGTACTTTATCACTGCTCCTCACTTATCACTGCTTCATACATCTACCCCTGAGTTTTAACACATGTAGAGAGATGTATGTTGTTTAGGTGTCAAAGTATTCTGTTACTGAAGCTATTTAGTATTAAGTATCAAATATACAAATAATATGCTAAATAGCTTTTTTTTTTTTTTTCTTTCTTTCCAGGGTCGACATGTCAAAACAGGCCAACTTGCAGCTATTAAAGTCATGGATGTTACAGAGGTAAGTCTTTTCCTGTCTGCTCTCCCAGTATTTTCAAGCATAGCCGTTTTTTGTCACTGTAATTTCTTGGTGAACCTGGCCCATATCATTGTTCTATTTAGAATGCTTTCCAATGTATTGTAAGTTAAATAAACTTTTGTCTATGGTTTATAAGGTGTCACAAGGGTTCTGAAGTGTTACAAATTATGGGCCATTCTGTAAAAAATATCCCTTTTTTATATGACGCTTTGATACAAAATCAAACAAACAAAAACTTCTAGGTGTGCATCTTTTCAAAACTCGTAGAATTCTCAGGTAAAATTGCAGGTGTTTTTTACAATTTTATTTTTATAGACCTTTTTCGTCCCCAAAAAAGGTGAAAAGGCATGGGCGAAATATGACAAATCAACCAGGCAAAAATGCTCACAACTAAATACAATAGGGTCGAAATAGTCAATCCTGTGTTTTTTGCCTAGCCAAAAAAGGACTTAGGGGATATTCAATGTTGAGTCATGACTGTCGGGCTGTCCCGACAGCCATGACCATGTTCCGTTCAGTTTTTCCTGTCGAGGAAGACGGCATTGAATAGGGCCCCGCAGCCATATCCCCTGTAGGGAATGGCTGCGGGAGATTGAATATCCCCCTAAATATCCAAAATGAAGTATTTTTACCTAAAATAAATAAAGAAATAAAAAAGCCTAGTTAAGCACCTTGATATTACATCCATCTTTTTTTTTTTTTTACTTTTATTTTCTTCTTAACGAAAAAATGGATATGTTAAAACTGCCAGAATGTGACAGTGGAAGGGTCCTTATTAATGGTTAATGTATTCTGCGCATAGCATCTATTCATGGCAGACAGAGGGTCATGGGCATGGCCAGCCTTTTCTAAGTGCTAGGCATGTCCCAGACACTGACAAAATAGGGAGACGTGGTTCGCAATTGTGGCGTTCCCTTCAAATCCACGTCCCCTTTTTGAGTTTTAACACTGTTAGGAAGCATGCATTATGCTTTTAGTAAACTAGATTTTCCACCTTTAATTCTCCCTGAATAGCACACTACTCAATGTGTAAAGCTCTGTACACATGGGGTGACTAAGCACACATCGCTGGCTGGACCGGGCCGTACACACATAGTGATGTGTATAGGGGCGATCTGTGCTAATCCAATGTTTATTATGCACATGCAGGCAATCTGACTACATGTGCTTAATATGTGCAATCCACTTTAGAATTGTATCTTGTTATACTTCTTACTAATGTAAGATAATCTGCCACTTGATGGTTGATAAAAGAAAGTATAAAAAAAAAAAAAAATGACCAGTGAAATGTGAGCAAAGTAGAAAAAAAAAAAAGAATTTTTTTACTGGCACCCAACTGAACTAGCCAGATGGTACCAGAAGCTGTATCCTTAAGGGGCATAAACACAGGGCGATATTAGCCTCTTTTCTAAGTGATCTGACTAGATTGCTTACAAATTAAGCACGGAATGCTTCATATGTATACCCCCATAGCGATGGCGATGCACGGTCCTGCACGTCACTATCAACGGCTTAGGTTCAGTTATATGATGGTGCACAGTTGTGCTCCTTAATGTCCTTAGTTGTGCTTCTGAGTGCTTAAGCACTCTGGGGTGCTGCAAGGCTTTTGCAGGGGTGCCTCAGATTGGCGGCCCCCCTGGAATGCCTAGTTGTTATTCTAGTCCACATTGACATTGCAGCACAGATGGTGTGCGCGTGGGGGGTTTGTTAACTATGCGCAGCAGTGTGCATCATAAATGATATTCAGCATACTTGCTAAGGGGTAGATTCAATTTGATGTAGAAACTGCCCTCTTGCCGAAAAGACAGCAGTTTTCAACATGAATGGATCGGAAGGGGTCCCGTCCTATTCAGTGCTTGCTGTTTATTTTCAGCAGGTCAGAATGTTCCGACCTGCTGAAAATTAAGTGGTTTGGCAGAATAACCGCAAATCCACCTGCTCTTGACGGAAACACAGCCAAAACCGAAAGGTATTGCCCATGTGTCTGGCAATCTCAATCCAACATGAAAAAATGTTGGATTAAGGCAGGGAGGACGGCGTCGTGTGAGCAGCGACAGTTTACACGGCGACATCCTCCTGACCGCTGCCTCCTGTACCCACCCGCTGCGCTCACCTGTCCCACTACCAGGCGAGAGCAGCTCACCCGGCTCTGGCCTCCTCCCAGGCGATCCTGCCTCCTCCCATCTCTGCGTCCTCACATCAGCCAGGTGAGCTTCAATCAGGGGTCAAATCAGACATCAGGATTTGGCCGCTGCATTAAATAATGGATGCCGGATCCATTCCGTCAAAAGAATTTCAGAATGGATTTGACATCCATTGAATAAACCCCTAAGAGATTTGTTTTTTTGTTTGTTTTTTTAAAGATATCACTCAGAAGGGTCAAACTGAGCAATATCTTTTAAAAAGTAATCTAGTGTGTATGGGGCTTTAGGCATACATTTTACTAAAGCTTCTAAAAATTAAGAGGTGATGTTGCACATCATATTATGTCTATCGTGTCTATTGATAATGGGCAGCCTCACCTTCTTTATTTTTAGAAACATTAGTAAATGTACCCATCATTCCACAGAGGAAATAATGCCTGCAATTGGGAAGGAAGCGGGTAATGATTGTATATGCTATATAAGAAACTGTTAATAAATAAATATTAGAGATTGAGCTGGGAGCTACACTATGCATTCAAAAGTGATTGGACATGGACAGCAAGTAGATCAAGATTTTATTGACTTCAGTACTTTGCATTAATCACTGCACATGGTGTATTAATGTACTCCCTTCTGTGCAAACTGTCCACAAGTTCCTGTACAATAGCAAGCGGTATGTTTTTTGCTGTTCCGCCTTAAGTACATCAACCAACTGTGACACTGAAGAAGGTAGAGTTGCCTAGAATGCTTCCATCACTCCAAGTCGTCCCAGGGGTTCTCAGTGATCTTTAGATCTGGACACTGAGCTGGCCAGTCCATCCAGGTTACTGAATTTTCTGTATACCAGTCCAGCCACGAAACATGACCGGTGGCATTGCCATCCTGATAAAAACATTTGTCGTTTCGGTAGAATTGACAAAATGTTAAGAGCATAGTTATCAAGTTAATGCGATCATGCACTACAACTAGTTAACCGATGCCAAAACCGTCCCATAGCATAATGTGGCTACTTCCATGCTTTACTGTATCTACTGTACACACTTGACATTGGACATTCTCTTGGCAATCACCAAACCTATAAATGTTAATTTGATCTGAAACATGTAAATCATGATTAGTCACTCCATAATGTTCGTTGACATTGTTCCACTGTACAGTTCTTGCATTCTTTATACCAGTAGTGGCCAAACCTGTCCTCAAGATCAGGCAACCTGTGAAATCTATCGTACGAATGAATGCAGCAGGTTTGTAAATGTCACAGTTGGTTATGACTACAGCTGTGCACCAGCTGGTGATTTGTTAAACGTGGACCATTGGTAGATCTTGAGGACCAGTTCGACCACCCCTGCTTTACACCATTGTAAGCAATGGTACTGCATTCTTCTTTGTGATTTAGAGGATTATGAGCAGCAGCTTGCCCATCATACCCATAAATTGCATGGGTATACCTGTGAAGTACACATTATTGTCCATTTGGACCTCATGTAAAATGGTATACATTGGACTAACCCTGTTCTTATGCTGCTCCCTGGGTTGCAGTTTTAAGGGTTTTCCAGGACGAGGCGCATTACAGCAAGGACTGTTGTTCTTCCATGCACTAATGACAAAAGACACAGTTGATTTAGGGATCTTCCTAAACTTTTCATTCTGTTTGGCCCTCACTAACAATGTCCTCCTGCATGTACAGGTGAGGGATAATGGAGGAAATCATTAATGACACGAAGGAGAGCTCATTGTTGATGTTCATTTCGTTCAGTGTTATGGTCTAGTGTGTAAGCACCTTTTTAGTGGGTGTAGACAAGTAGTGTATGGGAGCTGAGAAATGGGCTGGTAATTTGAGATAGTCTTGGCTGTCTGTATTCTGGACCATATGTACTAAGCCTTCAAAAGTAATTAAACCACCAACCAACCAGCTTCTACAGTTACTGTCATTTTTCAAACTATGCTCCTAACATGGCAGATTGGCTGTTTTTTTTTTTTTTTATCACTCTCCCTTTTATCACTTTTCAAGGTTGGTACATCAGGTGCTCTCTGTGGTGTACAGTTTTTTCAGCATAATAGGGCCTATACACATGGCGACTGTGCTTGCGATTTATTGCAGGTATATCCCCAGGGGAGCTCGGAGTGGGCAGGGGGGTCCCTGCAGCACTGGACAGTAAATCAGAGGGGTCCGTGCGACGGCTGGGAACTACGTAGTGCTATTTGCCAGGCGGCAGCACGGGAAGCGCTGTTGCATTTGAAAACACTGGCCAGATGCTGATTGGCTGAATCTCAGCCAATCAGTGCCCGGGCAGTGGTTCAAATTCAGCAGCACTTCCCGCGCCGCCACCCAGCAAATAGCGCTCTTTAGTTCCCAGCCGCCGCACGGATACCGCTGACTTACTGCCCAGCGCTGCGGGGTCCCCCGCTGCCCGCGCCGCACGGACCCCGTCTCCCAGCCGCTGCTGCCCGGACCCTGCTGCTCCTCATAGGTGTGTGATAGCGGTGCTTTGCCGCTGTCGCACACCTATGGATCGGTCAAATACATTGTGGGTGCTTTAAAATCACCCGCGATGTGCTGCTGATGGGTCCGATCCGACAGATTGAGCCTGCAGCAGGTTCAATCTGTAGGATCCGACCTGATGCGCATGGGACCACGCATGGGGTTGGATGAGGTGCCAAACACATCTGATTTGGGATGATGTCTTGGCCGGATCCGTGTGGATCTGGCAAAATCGTCCCAAATCAGACAAGTGTATGGGCACCTTCAACCCCTTCCGAGGTAATCCTTAACTGTATCCAGGCTATGCCTCAGTGCCCAGACTGGCAAACCGGGAAAATTCTCAGGATTGCAGCTGGTAAGCACCGGGCAGCGCCGCTGAGCTGATGGCTGAAGTCCGCTTTAGCGCTGCTTGGGTTGCCGGGGGCAGGGCTGGTTTGCCAGGGGGCAGGGCAAGACAGCAGTTGACATGCCGGGACACAGTGGTGTTTTATTTTTTAGGTAATACTCCCCCTAAAAAACTCGGTTGGGAGCACAACCTTAAAAAAAAAAAAAAAAAAACCACTGAAGGGGTTAAGATATCAGACACTAAAGGCCCCCATACATTTGTCCTACTTGTCCTAAGTTTTCAAAAAAAAAAATATTCAGGAATTCTGGCGCTATCTAGAGATTGTGCAGCTAAGGAACCGATGCAGTGGGTGTTTGTCAATCACCAATAAAGGAAACAGTATAGAGAAAAAAACACACGGTAACCTTTAGCGCTAGCTCTAGTCACATATATAGGAGGAGACCATACAATTATGATGGAATATAATACATAACTTAATGAGAATAAGGTCGCTGTAGCTTCATAAATCCCAGATGAAGTAACACTTTCCCCAAATTTGAAAAAGATCATCTCCAAATCTCCCACAAATGTTTTTTTTTTTTTTTGGAGAAACAACAACTTGGTGTAGTAAGTTTTAACACATGGATCGATATTTATTTTATATGATACACTCACAAGTGTGCAGAAGATAAAAAGCACATCAATAAATCCTCAAGGCCTAAATCAGCTGGGCTATTCCTTAATGATTCAGCATCCACAAATTGATCACGAATCTGAAATCATAACTCTCCACACCATCCAAATGTTACCATTGGATGTGCCACAGCAAAGACAAAACGACACAATTGGTGCAGTATGTCATACAAGTCACAATGTATTTTATTAAAAAGATGCACTTACTGTCTCTCACCCCAAGATGTTAAAGAGGTTACTGGAGTCCAGGCGCCGGCACAAGGATCCCACAGCACAGTGAATGGGGTCGCAAAGCAGTAAATCCAAGGTGGACAGTCCTCACACACTTAACGCGTTTCCGACTATTGATTTGCTTTTTATCTTCTGCACACTTGTGAGTGTATCATATAAAATAAATATCGCTCCATGTGTTAAAACTATCTACTTGTCCTAAGGACAAGCCGGACATGATTTCCCCTGCAGCTCCCCGGGAGGGAGACACCGGATTAGGTAGTTGATGTGCCAAGTTTTGTATATGATACATCGCATACAATGTATCATAAGCAACTCCCAGGGAGCTGCAAGGTGGAGGGAGCAGGGGGGCGGCAGACATCAAGCTGGCGGGGGACGCTGCTAGTAGGGCAGAGGCAGCGGGCAGGGGACGCTGCGGGGGACAGTGACACAGAGTTGCTTAGAAAATAGCACAAAATCGCTCAGTGTGTATGCCCCTTAAGATATCAGACATACATATATATATATAGATATATATATCTGTCCTTATTCACCATTATAGTCTGCTGCATGGTTAGCCTTATTAATGCTGACATATGTTTCCTCCTTCAATGGCAAAGGAAAAGTTATGTTTTTATTTTGCTGCTGTTCTTCCTCCCCCAGCTGGTGTATTTCCTTGACCTTATTTTCCTGCCTGTGTCATTCAGTGGATACTCACAGGAAAGGAGGTAGCGTGTTGGCCTGTGTTGTCAGGTGTTTACATAGTACATATTATGTTTATAAATGCCTGAAATCACTGTTTGCTTTTAGTCACATTTCCTGTGTCCTGCAAGCTTCAATAAGGTTGATGATGATGTTGAATGAGTTGTTTCAGTTGTTATTTTGTTTTGTTTTTGGGCTGCATTATTGGGCTAGTGTTTGGCATGTTGTGGAGGATAGTTTCCCTGTCTTGTTTGAGTGCGCAGTGAGGTAACTAGTCTTCAATAAGAAACAAATTATCCCTATTGTTCAAAGGGAAATTTTACATTCCAACAATTTTTAGGTCTAACCTTGCAGATTTTCACTGGTTTAGTATTGCTTATTGCTCATATTCTTGAACAGGCCTGACCAACCTGTGACCCTTCAGCTGTTGTGGAACTACAAGTCTCACAATGCCTTGTCTCCGTTTTCTATTAGGGAATGCTAAAACTGTGACAAGGCATGCTGTGATGTGTAGTTTCACAACAGCTGTAGGGATAGAGGGTGACCTGATTAAGAACAAACTCCATATAGTTAGAATGTTAAAACATTTATGTTTTAACCCAGTATTTCTTCTACGATCCCCATGGCAGCCTTAACACTGGGATATTCCCATCCCCCATAGATTTCAGACAGGACATTTTTCTCTAGGACCGCCCACCTTGGGTATAATAGCCCCCTCCTTGCTCTCCTCTGTGTCTTTTTTCCTGTCTCCGTTAGAGAGTAGGACAGGGAGCCATCAGACCGAGCTGCAAGCCGCGTCTGTGCGCTCCGGAGGACAGGCAGAAGGGGCGGAAGTGTGCGGTACGCGTCACTTCCGCCCACAAGCGCCGGAGGTGCGCTGACAAAATGCTTCCCCACGGAAACAAGGGGAAGCATTTTTTGGTTCCGCTTGGCCATCCTGAATAGGAAAAGCGGCTATTACAGGGTTAAGGCGCCCTATTTAAAGAAACGCCAGGATGAATAGCATGTGCAGCTATTCTAGGATTCTGGACTTGATAGCACTGTAGCAGAAAGCGTGATGGATGCACCTTCTCCCCACAAGCTGGTTGATGCCCCAGTGAGGTAAGCCCTTTGGTTTTTGGGCATTAGTTTCTTTATTTTACAAGTTACTTAGTGTAGTTTTTTCTTGTAGTGTGCCTGTTGAGGATACAATTCCTAAAAAGAAAACGGCAAAGAAGAAGTTTGTGGAGACTAGATGCATGTCTTGTGATAAACTATTTGCCTCAGCTCAAAATAAATCACTATGTGACGAATGTGAAGCTGGACAGAGAAGAGTTGAGAGAAAGGCTGAGCAATCGGAGATTCTCAAAGACTTGATGGCGTGGATGAAGGACTCATTTGTCTCCAAAGATGAGTATTTGCAGGCAAAGACACCAAAGAGATCTCGAGCTCAGGCGGGGTTCAGTGGTGAAGAGGGCTCAGCTGACGAGTTAGAGCATCAGGAGCCAGAGAATAACTCCACGGATGAAGGGGAGTTAGAGGAAACCAGAACCTTTAATCTGGATTTGGTTGAAGGTATACTAAAGAATATATATAAGGCGATGAATTATAAAGAAGAGCCTAGTACGTCGGGGGTTAAGAACCCCTTATATGATGAAAAACCGAAAAAGGGGAGAACATTTCCGGTCCACGCCATGGTGAGAGATATGATCGCCAAGGAATGGACGAATATGGACAAGAAATTAACACTGGGTAACCGGGTCGACAAGATGTACCCATACAAGGACGATGAGTTTCTAGGCTGGTGTTCACTGCCCAAAGTGGATGCCGCAGTGGCGGAACTTACATCAAGGTCCACCATCCCAGTGGAGGATTCGGCGGCCTTTAAAGACTCCATGGATAGGAAAACTGAGAACGCCTTACGTAAGGTCCATTCGGCCTCGGCAGGAGCACTGAAGTCCACGGTGGCAGTGGCATCGGTGGCAAGGGCTTTAAGGCTATGGGCATCTAACCTCCATACGGATGTTGAAGAGAAAATATCCAAGCATTACTTATTGAAGAGTATTGAAGTTATGCAAAAGTCAATAGACTACCTATGTGAGGCTTCATTGGACTCAGTGTCATTCTCAGCGAAAACTATGGCCGCTGGGGTCACAGCCAGAAGAGCGCTATGGCTTAGGCCGTGGAGCGCGGACGCCAACTCCAAGAATAAATTAGCAACGCTGCCCTTTGAGGGGAAGTTCCTATTCGGGTCTAAATTAGACACAATGATTCAGAAGTTGTCTGGAGGAAAATCGATTCGGCTTCCTCAAGATAGAAGAAATCGTTTCCCTTACCCGACTTCATCCAAACAGTCGTACAAGGAGGCTAAGACGTACAGACCGGGCAGGCCGTACTATAGAAGAGGTTCCAACACTTCAAGGCAGGCCTTTCGTCAGTCCTTTCGTGGGCGATTCCAGTCGGATAGAGGAGGAAGATCATGACTATCCTCGGGAATTGGAGGTAGGAGCCAGACTGTCACTGTTCTTAAAGGAATGGAGAGATACCATAACAGACAAGTGGGTGTTGGGGATAATTCGAGAGGGTTATCATATAGAATTTGCGAAGTTCCCCGCTCACAGCAGATTCATGAAGTCAAGGGTACCAGAAGATCGGCAGAAGAGATCAGCGCTCTGGGAAAAAATAGAGCAACTATTGAAATTAAAAGCAATAGAGAAGGTGCTGCAGACCCAACACAAGGAGGGCTTTTACTCCAATCTCTTCTTAGTGGAAAAAGCCAAAGGTGGGTTCAGGACCATCCTGGACCTAAGAGAACTGAATTGCTTCATAAGGAAGATAAAGTTCAGGATGGAGTGCCTAACGTCAATACTGTCAGGCATAAGGAGGAACGAGTTCCTAGCCTCAGTGGACCTAAGAGATGCGTACTACCACATTCCAGTATGCAGAGATCACAGGAAGTTTCTAAGGTTCTACGTGGCAGGTCAGCACTTTCAGTTTACGTGCCTACCGTTCGGAATGAGAAGTTCACCGAGAGTCTTCACGAAGGTTCTGATAACAGTAATGGCGGAGCTGAGAAAAAGGAAAGTCCAGATCTGGCCATACTTAGACGATTTGCTAATTGCTGGGGACTCGGCGGAAGAAGTAAAAATGAGCCTATCGCTGACTCTGGAAACGCTGACAAGACTGGGGTGGATAATAAACGACGAAAAGAGTCAATTCAATCCCACCAAGACGATACAGTTCCTAGGTGTCAGAATAGACACGGGGAATTACTCAGTGGCCTTGTCGTTGGAAAGAGGTGCGAAGATAAAAGAGCTGACGGAGTGGATACTGCTGAAGAGGAGAATCCCACTTTTGAAGGCAGTTCAATTGCTGGGGATGATGGTGTCATGTATAAGGATTGTGCCCTGGGCGCAGTGGAACTCGAGACAGTTACAATGGCACCTGCTTCCACTGTTGAAAAGAGGGTACAAGGACCATCATATGATACAGCTGCCACAACCAGTGAGAAGATCCCTGAGATGGTGGTTAGAAGATCTAGAGAGCAGATCCTCCAGCTTGGAAAATCCAAGTTTCCGGATACTGACAACGGACGCCAGTTTGTCAGGATGGGGAGCCCACATGGGCGAATCATCAGTTCAGGGAATCTGGTCTCAGGAGGAGGCAAAGAATTCCTCAAACGCAAGAGAACTGCAGGCTGTTTGGGAAGCAATATCTATGCTCAAAACAAAAATTCGAGGCTCTCATCTCCGAATTATGACCGACAACGTGACAGTGGTGTCCCACGTAAACCACCAAGGGGGAACCAGAAGTCAGAAGTTGATGAGATTGTCGGAAAAGATCATGAACTGGGCAGAGGCGAATCTGCTGTCGATTTCAGCAGTTTACATTCCAGGAAAAGAGAACATAGTGGCGGATTTCCTGAGTCGCAGGGCGATACTGCCTGGAGAGTGGGAACTAAACCAGGAGGTGTTCCGGGAGATCGTGAAGAAGTTTGGGGTGCCAGAAGTGGACCTGATGGCCACAGCCACCAACAGAAAGGTGAACAGATTCTGCTCCAAGTTTTGGCATCCTCAAGCAGAAGCACTGGACACTTTCGCGATCAGATGGTCATTCAACCTGGGTTACGTCTTTCCCCCCTTCCCGGTAATAACCAAGATACTGAAAAAGATACGGGAAGACCGGGTGCAGGTGATAGTCATTCTACCGCATTGGCCGAGGAGGGCCTGGTATACCAATGCCCTGAGAATGTCAATACAGCAACCTTGGAGATTGCCGAACAGGCCGGATCTGTTGAGCCAAGGGCCACTGTTGTATCAAGACCCAGCAGCATTGTGTCTAGAGGCATGGAAATTGAGCGGCAGATCCTGAAGAAACATAATCTTTCACCACAAGTGGCGGAGATGATGATGAAGGCTAGGAAGACAGTTTCCTCAGCAGCCTATTATAAAACTTGGAATAAGTTTATTACCTGGGGTGAGTTCAAAGGAGACTTTGCATGTATCCCCACAAACAAAGTGCTACAGTTCCTGTTTGAAGGATTTCAAATGGGCCTAGCCACGGCCACGATCAAAGCACAGACGTCAGCGCTGAGTGTGCTATTAGACAGGCCTCTGGCGGAGGACAAGATGGTCAAAAGATTTGGTAGGGCGATGAAGAGAATCAGACCACCAATCAAGGCCATTGTAGCACCTTGGGACTTGAATCTACTACTGGCAGTCTTAACTAAGGAGCCGTTTGAACCTCTAGCCGAATGCGCATTAAAATTCCTCACCTGGAAGGTGGTGTTTCTGGTCGCAGTCACTTCTGCTAGACGGGTCAGTGAGCTGCAGGCCTTGTGGATAGAGGAACCATACCTGGTAATATTTCCAGACAGGGTAGTTCTACGTACACACCCAGAATTTGTCCCTAAGGTCGTCTCTTCTTTCCACTTGAACCAAGAGATAACACTACCTCAGTTTTGTACCAATCCGCAAAACGAGCAGGAAGAAGCCTGGCATACTCTAGACTTGGTCAGAGCGATAGCCATTTATCTGGAAAGAACTAAGCCTTTCAGAACCTCTAATCACTTGTTTGTCATTCCAGAGGGAGTAAAAAGAGGGAAGGCACCAGTGAAGCAGACAATATCCAGGTGGATCAGAGAAACCATCCTGTTTGCATACAAGAAGGCCGGTAGAACAGCTCCTCCTATTGTTCAGGCACACTCTACCCGGGCAGTTTCCACTTCCTGGGCAAATAAGGCGAAGGCGTCGGTGGCGGAGATCTGCAGAGCAGCTACCTGGTCGTCAGTTCACACCTTTTCGAATCACTACGCACTTAATGTATCGACTGCCCACTTTGGGAAGCATGTCTTACAAGAGGCTACTTCGGCTGTTTAAAAGCCTACATATATATGAATAAATATACATGCATGAATTCAGCCCTCCCGTGTGTTTACTTGGGTATGTCCCAGTGTTAAGGCTGCCATGGGGATCGTAGAAGAAAGAGGCGAATTATACTTACCGATAATTCCTTTTTCTTCATAGAGATCCCATGGCAGCCATTGGTTACCCTCCCTGTGTATTATGCTATGTTGTGTTTTTCTCCAGGACCAGTGTTACGGAGACTGCAAAAGACACAGAGGAGAGCAAGGAGGGGGCTATTATACCCAAGGTGGGCGGTCCTAGAGAAAAATGTCCTGTCTGAAATCTATGGGGGATGGGAATATCCCAGTGTTAAGGCTGCCATGGGATCTCTATGAAGAAAAAGGAATTATCGGTAAGTATAATTCGCCTCTTTTTATTTGTTGCAGTATTGTACTAACTTATGGAGGATTATAGGCAGTAATGTCTCCTCATTGAAAAACTGCATTCCATACTTTATATACCGTATATACTCGAGTATAAGCCGAGTTTTTCTGCCCAATTTAATGGGCAGAAAACACCCTACTCGGCTTATACTCGAGTCAAGTGCCTGCCCATAGCATTTAGCCCCATTCCGCTGAGCCGGCGGAACACTAGCTCCGGCGCAGACATACCACAAAGCGCCGGAGCTGTGCACTGCTGCTGCCGGCTCCCCCGCCCGCTCTGCCGCCCGTTCCCCCGGCTTCCCTACCTTGCCATTCTCCCGTCGGCGCTGTGCTGCAGCAGGACAGAGCAGGGGCCGGACACACGCAGGAGTGTCAGAGGTTGACACTTCCTGCCTGGTGGTCCAGCTCCCTCTGCTCTGCTCCGTCCTGCATATTAAGTACCAGTATTAACTGGTACCCTGAATAAAGGTATTAAATAAAGTAAAATAAATTCTGGTGTGGGGGGGGGGGGACACTGAGGGGGCTCTGGGTACAGTATGTGCTGTAATAAATTACTGTACCTTTATGTTGTTTTTTTTACACACGTGTACTATGCATGTCTGTGTGTGTGTATGTGTAGTACAGCATGTTTGTGTGTGTATGTATACTGTGCAAGTGTGTGTATGCCTGTCAGCGAAGAACTCACAACGTATACAAATAATGCTGACAAAAACACACAAATGGTATACACACAGTTGACACAGACTGTGTCAACTGTGTGTATACCATTTGTGTGTTTTTGTCAGCATTGTTTGTATACGTTGTGAGTTCTTCGCTGTTTGTATGTATACTACCAGTAATACCGTATGTGTGTGTGTCCCGGCTTATACTCGAGTCAATAAGTTTTCCCAGATTTTTGGGGCAAAATTAGGGGCCTCGGCTTATATTCGGGTCGGCTTATACTCGAGTATATACGGTAGTTAATCACCAAGAAGTGGATAACAGCATTTACTCCCTTCCCGAAGCTTTATGGTTTATGTTGCTCCGAGAGGCAAATTGACCATGCTTGGGTTTTCAGTGTTTTCCTCATAGAAAAGCTGTGGAGCGGTTATGCTTTTATCTCTGTTTATGTCATGTGATTGGTTTTCCTTTTATATTGTATAACATCAGTGCTGTAATAAGAGATGATTACTGAGAGACCTGTAGAGTATGTGTTCTTTCATAGACTTATTATGCCAGCGGTACCTCCTTGTCATTCAGCACCAACATGAGCAATTGGGCCAATCAAATCACAATTATAATTTGCTGTATCCATTAGTTCAGTGAGTGGTCTGGACAAATGGATCACCACTGCCCATACTTTTGAGCACACAAGGTGTGGCCTGTGAACTTTTACAGTGAATGTAACAAACTATATTTTTGTATCAGGGATGTTTGGCTTAAATTTATAACAGGAGGCATGAATGCCTGTAATATAGCCTGTAGACTACAGATAAACAAAAATCGTAATAAAAAGGAAAACCTAAAAACCTCAGCCAGACAAACAATTTAGATAGCGTTATAGGTCATACATTTTAAAATGTTTAGTGCCTCGTTATGTTGGTTTCATCCACATTTGTGCTATAATATCAGTTTAAAAAAAACACTATCCTTTCACTCCATAGATGCTGGTGCATTATATTTTTAGGAAAAAAGGGGGGTTTGAGCAGCACTGGGCTTCACTGAAAGAACCACTGATATTCAGATAAAATTAAACGATTTATTAAATATACTGTCAAATAAAAATAAGAATAAAAACTGATAATTTTTATAAAGCAATGGTCAATGTTGCAACAGTTCAGTCCTACATGCTTTATGAGGAAGGGGAGAAAATCTCCGCTTAAGATCTGATCTCCAATCGCTATTGGTGGAAATTGGCCATTTTAGCCTTTAGATGAGTATAGTCCCGGAATATTACCCAGCTTAGGATATTGGTTACCCTGGTCTGGCAGGGGTGTGGTATGCCGTTGCGACAGTCGGGATCCCAACTGGCCGGACTCAGACAGCGTGGCCAGCGCAACAAAGCCCCTTGCAGGCTCGCCACGCTGCGGGCACAGTGGCTCGCTGCGCTCGCCACCTATTCTATTCTCCCTCTATGGGGGCCGTGGACCCCCACGAGGGAGAATAGCCGGCGGCCGTTGGGAACCCGGCCATCAGTGTTTTAACAGTCGGGATCCCGTCTGGCACCCGTCTGGCAGATGAACTGTCTGTCTTGAATGGTACACAATGGGCGAGTAGCACTTCGCTGGCAAAGGTGGAGATGGCAGGGTCCTAGACTGTCTTTTAGAATGCTGGACCGGAACAGGGGGTGAAAAAGGTGGCTCAATGCATTTCGGTGCCCAAATGGAGCAGTGTCTTTAGCGGATAATTTCTTTCCTTCCTCATAAAGCATGCAGGACTGGACTGTTGCAACATTGACCATTGCTTCATAAAGATTATCAGTTTTTATTCTTATCTTTTTTACTTTGACATTAGTATTTGTATATTTAATAAATTTTAAAATTTTATCTGGATATCAGTGGTTCTTTTGGTGAAGCCCAGCGCTGCTCAACCCCCCCCCCCCCTTCCTACTTTTGTTACTTACAGAGTGTACTGTATCCTTTTTTCTGCATTATATTTTTGCCTCTTTGCACTATGCATTTTCCATTTTTGTCCAAGCCTCATTTTTTGTTCTTCCACTTGGTGAACAATGTGCTGAAAACAAAACTAAAGGTTTCACACTCAGACTTGAAACTTGTACAAATTGGTCTTATTAGACCATACTGTACTTCTGTACCCTTTTACACCACTCTAAATAACCCAGGTTTTTGCCTGGGAGTGTTCAAAAACCCAGGTTTGCAGGCTGTGTAAACGCTCCCATTTGAAATGACCTTGATGTGCAGTGTAAATTGATAACCCGGGTCGATGGAACCCGTTCACTGCAATGGTAAAGCCGAGGCTGGGAGATGCTCTCAGCCTCGGCTTAGGACCTGCCTCCAGTAATGTTACCTGCCCGGCATTAAGGGGTCATAAGCCGGGTCACACTAGGGTTGAAGCCAGGTCTAAAATCCTGGGTGTGACCTGGCTTGCTTGTGTGAAAGGCATACTTGCCTACCCTTCCGGAATGGCATTGCACCATTTTAGCCCCTCCCCGCAGACCCACGAAATTCTTACTTTTATACCACAGGGAAGGGAGGCGCAGGGGCAGTGGGGAAAATGCGGGAGACTTGCCCTACTTCCCGGGGGGCCGTGAGGGGGTACCCGAATTACGGGACATATTGCCAGTGATTTGGAGTGTGCACCAGCGATAAATCGCCGGGTGCACGCTCCCATTTTTAGCCCTTGAATGGTCGCTGGTTGGAGGAGCATGCTTCTCCGACCAGTGACTTCCCCTGGCTCTTCTCCCGGCAGTGTGACATTTTCATCTGCGACCATCTCTGGTCGCAGATGAAAACGGCACACTGAGCAATATGATTGCTAGCAATATATTGCCCTGTGTGTACGCACCTTTATAGGTCACTTTATCAGGTGTCTCCTACCTGGCAGATTATTAGATTGTGCTGACCTTCTGTGCAGTGCTTTAAAGGGGTATTTTTACCTGTTTGAATGTTAGCATTCTGTTCTAAAACCTGTTAAAGTTCGGAATAAACCTGTTATGGGGAAACCCCCCCCTGTAAAAAAACAACACTGTGTATTGACTGGCACATACAGCCATTACTTGCTGTAAATTACCATGGGTTATAAAGGTGGCCTGTCTTCAGCTTTAAAGGCCAGAGCAATTCAGTTGTACTCCATTTTTCACCTGATGGCTTTGTTGATGTCTGTTAATGGTTGTAACACACAGAATCCGTGAAAAGTTCAAGGATTTGCATGTTCACAGGATTGCGGCATACGTTAACTAGCTAGTTATCTGGGAGTTTTTTGTTTTAAGACTCACTGTGGCTATGGAAACAACCCTTGATAATATGTGACTTTGGGGGGAAGTTGGATTGCCCCAGGAGATCAATTTGTCCACAGTATCTACCATGGCTAATTGAAATCTGGCCAAAGTGGCCTCCGATCATAAGCTAACTAATCTATAGGATCTTTGGTACTTTTTTTTTTCATTGCGCCCGAAAAATCGCGGGCATCGCGTCTGTCGCTGCCATTATAAGGGGAAATGCATGTTGACCTTTTAACCATGTTGACCAGTAGTGGTTGATCTACTGGCAGTCTGACTAATAATCCACACCCCTGTGAAGTTTTGTGGGTGGGTGTGTTTCTTTGTAATGACCTTGCCCTTTTAATTGGAGAAAAAAAGCACATCTCATTCTGTGCATTTAATTCACTCGTTGACCCCTTCTAGACATCTGTTTATTTCTAGGTATGTTTTTTTTCTTTCTTTTGTTTCTGTGTATAAAATGTTATAGTTGACCAATGTTAGTAGACTCTCATTCTGGATATATACATTTTTTGCATTTCCTGGAGCATTATGGGTAAGAAGTAAGCAGTATGGCACATTGAGGAGTTGAATGTAGACGTCCCATGCTGACTTCTACTGCAAGATTAATGAACAAATCCCTGATGGTCACATGACCTCAGAATGGTTTTCTGCTTGACAACCTGTTCCAGTGTCAGCCAAACAACATTGTGGCTGCTTGTGACATCATTTTCCTCAAATAAACGGGTAGTCAGGAAGAAATAACTTAAAACAAAAAGCTGTGGTTTACAAGGTGTCTTGCAGCACAGAGCTAAGAACTGTAGACACTTAAAGTGTGAAAGGATAACGAGATTTTATAAGCAGTTCTGCAAGTTTTTTTTTTTTTTTTTGAATGCCAGCTCTAATCTTTTTAACACTAGTGAAAGCGTATATTTGGTATTTATAGTTACCATATACTATTCATTTGTTCGGCTTTATCATTTGTGATCTCAATAGCCTTATTTTGGTATAATAGTCAACGGGCAGCTAAAACCAATTGATGTAAACTGTTTATTTTTTTATTGGTTTTCATTTGTTTAATGTTGGTTACCACTAAGAAATTGTTGCTCATTTTGTATCCTAATATCAGGTTGTTCACCTTTGGTTAATGCTGGTTTATTGTAGTTTGTAATGTACACAATTGACAACCTCATATTCTAATATAAAAAATACATTAAATAAAAAAATGCCTGCATGCAATTTATACGGGATGCAGTCATTTGGTCTACAGCATGATGGTCGACAGTCATTGGGTCAACACCATTAGTTCGACGTGGGAAAAGGTCGACGTGGGTCTAGGTCAACATAGGAAAAGGTCAACATGTTTCTAGGTCGAAAGGTCATTAGTTCGACAATGTCCAGGTCGACAGTCAAATGGTCGACATGGGGTTTTCCACTGTTTTTTGTGCAGACAGGCGGTATTTCATGCCCTACCATCCACTAGGACATTATGGGAGAATAAAATAGTGTGCCGAGCGCATCGAGGCACCGTGCCCGACACATAGCGAGCGATGTGGTGCACTTGAAACTGTGTCCATGTCGACTGTGTTAACATTCAGGTAAAAAAACAGTGAAAACCCCCATGTCGACCTTTTGACTGTCGACATAGACATTGTCGAACTAATGACCTTTCGACCTAGACCCATGTCGACCTAATGGTGTCGACATAATGACTGTCGACCATCATGATGTAGACCAAATGATCCCAACCCATTTATACTAAACATTCTTTTTTTTTTTTTGCTTTATTTGACCTGCCACCTTATTCTGTTTGATTAATCTAGTAGTGATGCATTTTTTGTTTAGCACTTTTGGTTTTTTCCAGTGCTTTATAATTTTTTTTTTTTGTGTGTGTGTTAACATGTTATGTACTTGATTTGACCACATGTCATATGTCTGAAGCTGTAGGATTTGCTAAGCCCTGAGGTATATATGTCTGTTCTCGGGTGATTACTTTTAAAACGCACAACTCATTGCCTCTCTGTAAGGAGGCAGATGAGCCTTGACATTTGGTGCAGAATGGGAATTTGCATGATAAGTTTAAAGCTGCCAAATCTGTCTCTATTACCTTCATTTTTATGTTACCATGCAGACTCTATTCATTTGTCCCTTATGGTTTTTGCACATGTTCCTGGTAGAAATAGACTATTTAAATCAATCCTGTAAGGATGCCAAGGAGTTAAATCCTGAAGAACATGCTGTGCAGTAATTTGTGGTGGTAAAGATGAGGCTATAGGGTCTATGCAGTAGAATTCCCAGTATACACTAAAGTATGCGTCATCACTGGCTGTTCTCCAAGTTATAAATAAGACCTTAGCTAAGAGTCGTTCTCCAATTTCTGACATCTTCTCTGAAGGAATGGATCCATAATGCAAATAATCCTACTACCTGGCTCTGCATTGGTGGTTGTGGCTTATTAAAAATGCTTTTAAAATAATGACAGTCTGGAGGTAGCGATTTTTTTTTTTTTTTTTTACTGTGTAGGTTTAAATTTGTGCTGTGAGGAAACCAGGAACATTTCAAAAATAGTTGGTGTGCTGTACATTAGATCCGGCAGTCAGATGATGGTGATGACTTTCATCCGGCAGCGCTTCTAGATAGGCATAAATAGTTTAAAAAGTACCAAAACCATCCCAACACTCTTAAAATAAGTGCATTTTTTTAATTATGTTTTGATGCAGCCCTATTTAGACTACTGTTGTACTTTAATTCAGGGCTTAAAAAAAAAAAAAAGCACTGAAAACTTGTACAAGGTGTACTTTTTATTAAAGCAGTATGAAACAGGACATGTATAGGGATATATGCACAGGTGGATTTAAAACTGTGGGCCACCAAACACAGAACATGCTACAGAGATTTAGTAACGAACACAAATATAATTCCTGATCACCAACTGCAGTCAAACAAGCACTTATTATGCACAGAAGAAGAGCAATATATACTGCATTTCTAGAATAAAGGCAGTAACTGGATAATGTCAACTAAAATTTAGTTGACATTATCCAGTTACTGACATTATTGTAGAAATGAACCATGTATACCTATTTTCTGCATAATATTGACATGTTTGACTGCGGGAGCTACAGGGCAGGGGAGCAGATTTAAATTAGACAGCCACCGCACTTACATTTAGCATGCGCCTCTAACCAACTTCCAGGGACGATGGGCATGCCTTTGCGGAGGTCCCGAGGGGGGTGTTTCTGTGGCGTCACGGGGTACACTGAGAGGGGAGCCGGACAGTATTACTTACAATTAGCAAACAGGAGGGCTGCTGCTGCTGCCGGGATAGGCAAGATACACAGCAGGGCTGCAGGAGGGTGGCTGGGCTGGAGCCGCGATGTCACTCCTCGGCAGGGGAGCGGGTTTCAAATAGCCGGCCACCGCAAACAGTCAAGGCCCCCTTACACTTGTCCAACTTATTGTCTCAACAAGTTGGACCTGATTGACGTGAGATTTATCCTATGTGCAGGAGGATCAATCTCTTGGTTATTCCCAATGGCACAGGATTGAACATTGTGTCCTACACATCAGGTACATCAGATCTTGTCAGATAAATTGACTCAATCCACCTGAATTGGGTCAAATCTCACAAGTGTAAGGGGCCCTTAACACTCACTGGAGCTGCGCCTTCACCTGCGGTGACGAGAAGGGGGGGGGGGGGGAAATAACGAGCTACACTGAGAGGGGGGGTGGTGCCAACGTGGATTCCCAGATCTCCAGGGTACGCTGAGAGGGGAGCCAGCCAGTGTTACTTACAGTTAGCAAGCAGGAGGGCTGATGATGACAGGTACTGTAGGGCAAGATACACAGGAGGGTGGCTGGGCTGGAGCCGCACTGTCACTGCTTCCTGTAACTGAGAACTCGGCAGGGGAGCGAGTTTCAAATAGCCAGTCACTGCACAGAGTAACCGTCACTGGAGCTGCGCTGACACCCGCGGCTTCCTGCTGGTAAGGAGGGGGGGGGGGATCTCCGTGCTATGCTGAGAGGGCGGGGAGAATCTCCTTGCTATGCTGAGAGAGCGGACATCCTGCTGCTGGAGAAGGAGCTGAACACCGCTGAGAGGAGGTGTGACCTGATCCTGCTATCCGCGGCTATGTGGCTAAGGCAGGAGTTAGGACACAGCGGCAGTGAGTCCCATCTCCTCTGCAGACTGTAAGCCACACCTCCAACAGAATCTGGTCCCAACAAGGAAAATCTGGTCGCCGTGGCGACCTGGCGCCTGGGGTTTGTCGAGCCCTGCTTTTAAACAGAGGAAATTGAATTTTATTGTTTTCATTAATTTTAAAACTGAAGATCTAGTGAAGATCTAATGCGAAAATAGGACCTACGAGAACTCTCAAACCATGGCAAGAAAAAAAAAAAATTTTCTATCCCAGTGAAATTGATTTTACAATTTCAATGCTTTTCTCAATTTGAAGTACCTTTTACTAGTCTAGGATGCTATACTTAACAACAAAATCTACTTAATTGTGTTATTGAACTACTGCCATTTTAAACAATAAGAATTTGTTTTATTTGTGATAATGTAGCTGGCTGTCACGTTTGAAATGCATACTATATCATACCATTGATATCCCCTTTCTAACGCTGGAGACATATATGAATATCTCAAAAACTAGAGCCAATTGAAAAATAAGCAGGTTCATGATCAAGAGCAAAATATTAATCAAAATCAACTCTTACATCCCTGGCAACAGATTGACTGACTGTTCCCCAGTGAAATTGGATAGTATGTACTCTGCTTTACTGCTTTTATACCAAAAAAGTACATATGATATTTATACTTGAGTGGTTTGCTTCTAAGGATAAGCCATTATAATGATTGTAAGCTTGTGAGCAGGGCCTTCCTGCCTCTTTCTTTCTGTGATTACCCAGTTGATCCTATCACTGTTGATTCCAATTGTAAAGCGCAACAGAATATGCTGCTCTCTGAGAAACTGTAAATAATTAAATAGCTGGTCGGTTATTCAGATATGTCCTTTTTTGTTCTCCCTGTCAATTGACCTCTTCATCGGAAACATTATGTTTTTTTGGTGGGGCATATCAGCCACGTATGTATTTAACAATGTGACTAAAACTGCAAAAGAGGGACCTCGCCCTTAGAGTGGTTCTTGGCGGTAGGGTTTCTGGGCTTCTGTGCACACTTGGATAGGGACGCTGGATGGGATACAATTTACTCCCTCTAAGAAGGAATGCAAAAAGAAGCCCATGTTGCCCAATGGATGTATCGTAAAACAGCACTTTTAGAGTTTTGGCCAGAATTCATCCCGCTCTCTATCACATAATTTTCACACTGTGTAATTCATAGTCCCAAAAGGCCTATTACCATTGAATTACGTATAAATACACCATTCACACCTAAATCTTGGGTCTGTTTCAGGATCATAAACACGGTTTCAAGTTGTGTCAATATGCTTTTCAGACCCTTTCATATAATGGCACACCAGATATTGCTGGCGTAAATGTTGGTTCTGTATGAATAAGGTTGAACCGAGTTAAAGTTACACAGGCTTTAATGAAACCTGGGTAGAGAACCCAGGTTACACCTTTCACACTGCGCCCCAACTGAGTCGATCCCAGGTTTGACCTTGGTCGCATATCCCAGGTTGACCCTTTTATATCTGACCCCTATTGCCACTGCAATATCCATGGTCAAACATGCAATGTGATACAGATCTTAGTATATGTTCATGAATGTGCTTATAGCTAGGATCTTTCTATGTTTTAGCTTTGTTTATGAAGGAAACTGTTGGTATGGGCACTCACCAAAGCTCTTGACGTTTTGAAAGGTGTTTATTCAAGGATACTTTGTAGATTGTTGACGTTTCAATTCCATCAGTGATTGTCTTCAGGACACAGACATCTTGAGCAACAGGACAGCTAATCCATTCCTTTACGGTTTGGATTTGCTCTTAAAGGAAATTTACTCCTATGCAGTGGTGTTTCTATAATGGGTGTGGTATACACTGCCCCTGGGTCCATAGGGGACAACACACACACTGCACCCTGTGTTGGGCGGTGCAGCAGAAATACCAGCCAAAATGGCCACCACATGAGTTTGGTCTCTGGAATATTGCAGACAAGAAGAGTCTGGAGACCTGTGCATGTGCAGTAGTCTTTGGCACAATGGTAGAGCTTACTGTGCCTTGGAGAGGTGGGGGCCCACCAAGAGTCTCTCCTAATATGCCCCTGCATTTATGTACTCTTCAATGTTCAGTGAACTGGGGTACTTTTGAAATGCAAACTGTACTCCTTAAATTAAATTTAATTGCAGTCCTTGCCTGTCTGAATCCCTCTTTAACTGCTCTGCAGAAGCATACATGTTTTATTAATGAGAATGCTAATTACCACTTTACCTCACAATTCCATGAAATGACACAGAAATTCTGCAAATAACTTATTTCATGGGTTTTCTCCTAATCTGTTCTCAGTCATCTGTGCTAACAGATTGTACAGGATGAGTTGCTGTTTTTCTCCATCACCCCAACTCCTAACAAGCTGACACGCTGAACATTCCTGTCACTTTGCACAAGAGGGGAGGATTAACCTGTCTATTGTGAGGGTTCCTGTGGCATTGATTTAGAGTGGTTTAATCTTGTTACGTTTGTTGAGCACTTGCTAATTGGAAAGTAATGCTGCAGTCAATACGTTAGAACCAAATTATGGTTCTAATGTATATTTCATATTTTCATTCAGAATTATATGGAATATGCCAGCAATACCAATGTTAGTTTTCGTGTATACCCTCTATATTTGAATGTAACACGTATTTAAAACTTAGGTTAAATGCCATCAGATTGGCCAAATATCTGGGTATGTATAACTGCGGGTTGCCGACTTTTAAAAGCTCCTCTCCGGAAGAAGCCTGGAGAGGAGACTTTCAGCAGGAGTTCGGGGGGCGGGACTTAAACGTGACACCATTAAGCCCCGCCCCCATGAAGGACAGCCACTCAATTTGTCTATCTCCGTGGAGGGGGCGGGGCTAAATCACGCGATTGTGACACTTTAGCCCCGCCCCCACCCCGGAGATCTGCAGAGTTAAGGTAATTTAAACGCCGCGGTCGGGGGGGGGGGGGGGGAGCCGCAACCAGGGTGGGGGGAGCGGGGGTCCCCCAGAATCCGGGAGGGTTGGCCACCTTTCCGGGGGGCCGGGAGGGTGACCCAATTTTCGGGACCCTCCTGGCCATTCCGGGAGGGTAGGCAACCCTGGTATAACTGCTTTACTGAGTTACCCAGTGCATTAAGGTGGGATCGCACAGGCAAAAGACAACTGTCCCCGCTCTTCCCTGCCCACAGTGTAGTGTCATAGGAAAGGGTGGACAGTCGGGTGTGGTTTGTATTGTCGACCCGACTAAAGGTGCCCACACACGCACCAATCCCAGCGGTGCGATGCTGTACGATGGGGTGCGCGCTCCCGCGGCACCTCATCGTACAGTACAAAAAGTATGTGCTGCACATACTTTTTGTACTAGCTTTTTCTAGCATAGCATCGCATGCACATCGTATGCACGAGGCATACGATGCGATGCTATGTGTGCTAGTTAAGCCCACAACGCACGCCGGGATCGGTGCGTGTGTGGGCACCTTTAGGTCTAAATTGTATACATAGTCAGAATCTCATCTGGATCTCGTGCAGATTGTACAAGTGTGTACACTTTCTGCCTATGGTAAACATTTGTTATTGCTAGTGTGTGTGTCTCTGATTTCAGCAGTAGGGGTAGTAAAGGTGCAGTGGTTTTCTCACCTCTCTGGATCAGTGAATTGTATACTGACTGGGGCATTATTTGTGTGCAGTCTTTTAAGGGGTGTGGTATAGCACACAGAGAGTTGGGATTCCGATGGTCATTAGCCCGACGTCTGGATCCCGACTGCCCGGACTCTAATCCGGAATCCCTTTTTAAGTTATCTGATTTTATTTTATTTGAAAATTCTGCTTAATGGTGTGTGTGTGTGTGTGTATTGGCCACAAATTATGTCATTTGAAGAAAATGTAAGGATTGTTTATGGCCCTGTTACTTTCATATTCTCTAATATTCCTGGAAATACTTTGCTGGTGTTGGCGAAATGGGTGTGTATCATATTGTCGACACCACTTAGGTCGACATGTTGGGTTGACAGGGGTGGCGGTTGACAGGTCAGAAGGTCGACATATTTTTTTGTTTTTTTTTACCCGAATGTCGACACAGTTCACATGGACACAGTGGAAGTGAACTGCAGCCCCTCACATCGCTTTGGGCACACTATTTTATTCTCCCACCACACCCTAGTGGATGGCAGGGCATGAAATACCGCCTGTTGGCACATGTCGGCTCAAAAAAATAGTAAAAAAAAACACGGTACTTGTTTCCTATCACGGCCACAATCGCGGGCATCATGTGCCTTAACTTAAAGGCACACGATGCCCGCGATTTCCTTTGAAAAAAGCAGTACTCGGGTACATCGCGTCGGTCGTGTGCCTTAAGAAGGCACACGACGCGACCGACGCGATGCCCACGATTTCCCCATAGGCTTCAATCTTAAAATATTTTAACATTGAAGCCTATGCAAGCCCGACGCGATGCCCCCGATTTCTCCATAGGCTTCAATGTTAAAATATTTAACATTGAAGCCTATGCGATGGACCCGATTTGTCAATAGGCTTCAATGTTAAATTGGTACTTATGTAGTATCTGGGCTGCCGATTTTTTGATTGTATGCCTTAAGTTAAGGCATACAATCAGATGCGATGCGATATCGCATCGCATCGCATCGCATCCGATATCGGATGCGATGACCCGATTTTTCCATAGGAATCAATGTTAAAATGATTCCTATGGAAAAATGGGTCCTTTTAATACCCCTACTATCCAAGTGGGCATGGAGTTGGATATAAACCTGTGGCGAGCGTAGCGAGCCACCGAGCCCGAAGCGTGGCGAGCGAAGCGAGCCCCGCGAGGGGACGGTATTCGTCCCCTCGCGGGGCTCGCTTCGCTCGCCACGCTTCGGGCTCGGTGGCTCGCTACGCTCGCCACAGGTTTATATCCAACTCCATGCCCACTTGGATAGTAGGGGTATGAAAAGGACCCATTTTTCCCATTGAATTCCATGTTAAAATGGACTCAGTCCATTTTAACATTGATTCCTATGGAAAAATCGGGTCATCGCATCGCATCGCATCGAATCGCATGGTCGCATGCGATGCGATGCGATCTCCCGATCCGACCCGATTTAGAAATCGGCAGCCCAGATACTACATAAGTACCGTTAAATTTTTTTAACATTGAAACTGAGTCCATTTAACATACTAAAAAATGGTAAAAGGGCCAATATAGGCCATTTCTCATTGGGTATGGCCCCATCATGTGTGTAAAAAATAATGGCCCCCCATTGTGGCCGCCACCCCCACGATTGACGCAAACCCGAAGCGTGGCGAGCGCAGCGAGCCCTCGAGGGGCGGCGGTGCGCGTCCTCCGACCTTTTCATTCCCCTACTATCCACGTCGGCGTGGAGTTGAGAATAGATTAGTGTGGCGAGCGCACGCTGATACCTGTGAAGCCCGCGAGGGGACGCAGGGATCTGTGAAGGTATCAGCGTCCCCTCGCGGGGCACGCTGCGCTCGCCACGCTTCGGGCTCGGTGGCTCGCTGCGCTCGCCACACTAATCTATTCTCAACTCCACGCCGACGTGGATAGTAGGGGAATGAAAAGGTCGGAGGACGCGCACCGCCGCCCCTCGCGGGCTCGCTTCGCTCGCCACGCTTCGGGTTCGCGTCAATCGTGGGGGTGGCGGCCACAATGGGGGGCCATTCTTTTTTACACACATGACGGGGCCATACCCAATGAGAAATGGCCCATATTAGCCCTTTTACCATTTTTTAGTATGTTAAATGGACTCCGTTTCAATGTTAAAATAATTTAACATTGAAGCCTATGGATACGATGTACCCGATTTCTCCATAGGCTTCAATGTAAAAGTATTTTAACATTGAAGCCTATGGAGAAATCGGGTACATCGCGTCGGTCGCGTCGTGTGCGTTTTGGTATGCACCCGACGCGACCGACACGATTTTTCCCGACACGACCACCACGATAAAAATCGTGGTGGCCGTGCTAGGAAACAAGTACCAAAAAAACATGTCGACCTCCCGACCTGTTGACCTAACCCATGGCGACCTAACGGTGTGTCGACGTAAAACCTTGTCAACATTGACACCTGTCGACCTTCACCCATGTCGACCTTGCCACCTGTCAACCCAACGACCTTAAGGCCCCCATACACTATGCGATTTTGGGCCGATTTCATCAGATTTCGGCACTTTGTGCCGATAATCGGGTAAAATCGGCCCAAAATCGTAGGTGTGTGATATCTGATCCGATCTGATGCGCGGTCCCGTGCGCATCGGACCGGATCAGGGAGGTCGGACGGTCTGTACATACGATCACGTCCGACCTCCCTGTATGCATATGCCTGCCACCTGACAGGCATATGCATGCAGACACCGGGGGAGCAGTGGGGCGGGCAGCGGGTCCCTGAGCGCCGGCGAGTGCTGCTGACTGACCTGGCCGGGCAGTGTACTTACACATAGCAGCAGCGGGGACGGGCAGCTCAGTGGCGGCTATTATATTTTTAAAATACTTGTCAAATGACCGGCCGCTCTCTGATTGGCTGAGAGCTCTCCGGCCAATCAGAGAGCGGCCGGTCATTTGACAAATATTTTAAAAATCTAATAGCCGCCACTACGCGTCCCGTCCCCGCTGCTGCTATGTGTAAGTACACTGCCCGGCCAGGTCAGCAGCGCTCACCGCACCCGCCGCCCGCCCCCACCACCGCTGGCCGCCGCTGCCCGCCACCGCCGCCGCTGCCTGCCCCCACTACTCCTCACCGCCCTGCAGCTCCCGGGGTTTTTTTTACATGGGATAAATCGCATGCGATTTATCCCATGTAAAAAATGGCACATCAAGTGCCAAATTGTATGTGAGCCTCCCGGGGAGCTGCCGGGCGGCTCGCAGGTAAATTGGGTCCGACTTGTCCCTAGGACAAGTCGGCCTAATGTATGGGGGCCTTAAGTGGTATTGACAATACTACAGTATCCCAGCAAAATATGGTAATGCCCCTGTATAAGCAGGCTAGTGTCATTCAGCTGTGCAGTTGTTTATTCAGGATAAGCATATCACATAGGGGTAAGATTGTAGTAAGCTTTGAAGAGTGATAAATGACCAACCAGCTCCATACACTCAAGATGACTTTTTAAAAATGATCGCTCATTTTGGCTCTTCAGAGTGATAAACTACCGATTTTATCTTTCAGTGTGTATGCACATATTAATGATATCAGAAGTAGAGCACATTGGCTAGTGTGTACAGGGCTTAACTGTATTTTCTCAAACCCTACCTGTAAAATGCCAGTTAGGAGCGGATTGGCTGGTACTTGATCACTCTCCACTTGATCACATGCAAGGCTTAGTATATTTCGCCTTCTGTCATAGCTAGGCACAGGCGCTGCATAAATGCTGTTAGACAGCTTATGTTCTGGAGATCCTTGCTCTGTATGTACATGTACAGTACACAGTCTTGATGTGTCTCTGGATATTACATTTATAAAGGTGCCAGAGTATGAGACTGCTGAATTCATTTCTGGTCCGGGATACTAAGGGCGAGAAGTAGCAAACTGAAAATGCGGTAAAACCCCAGTTTTACCGCATTTTCCAATGTATCAAAACCGATACCGCATTGAAGGGTATCGCCACCTTTGGGTGGCGATACCCTATAGAAGCCTATGGGCTTTTTTTCGACACCCGCCGCCTCCGACACAAACCTGCCGCCTCACCCCCCCCCCCTCTGGCTTACCTTCCTGAAGGGTCCTCCTGCACCCCCAGAAGGCATGGCATATGCGCTGGCATCGCGGCGGACAGCCGGCGAAGGGCGGCGATGTATTTTAATACATCCCGCCCTAATGCTGCAGATGTAGGAGGTCCAGTAGCCTTATCAATCTGTGTAAGGCATTTTGCCTGCTTAAGCAGTTCTGGATCTGTACTGGTATCCCATACTAGCTGAGGTTGTGCAGTGTTACAGTATGGCTTGCAAAAACAAAACAAACAAAAAATGATTAACAGTAGTTGGCTGCTGCCTGCCAACTCCCACAGAGAAGCAGCAAATAATATTTGTCTGGCTCTTTTAGCAAGAAAAGAATGTAACTGTAGCTATGTTGTGTGTCTGCTTCTCTTTATCCCAGCATGACCTCAGCCTGGCTGCTATAATCTAAATGCACAGTGTTGATGTAGTCAGTAGGTCAATCCTCAGCGTAATCTGCTCACACCTGGGATGGCGGTGTATTCTGCAAGCTGTGTTGAGGAGGCAGCAGTACTGTCTGTCTCCCAGAGTGCTTTTGTGCTGGAGGATTTAAACAGAGGCCATCTCCCAGGTGACAGTGGCTTTTCTCTGCCATATGGCAGGGAGATCTGCAATATGACAGATATGTTGTGTGACTGACAAATATTAGAAAAATACTTGTTTCTTTGTTTCTTTTTTTTTTTCTTTTTTTCAATCTGGGGGTTAAACAATTATTTTATTTTGCTGTTGCTCAAGGGATTTTTTTTAATGATTCATTGTTCTGAATTCTTGCAAGAGCTTTTTGTGGGCACAAGTAAGCAGTTAGCTGCGTAATATTACTCCTTTCACACTAGAAAGCGGGTGCAAGACGGGTTGCAAGCTGGGTACAACATCCCTGGTGCGACCTGGTTTGCAAGCACTTTTACAATAGCCGCCTGACCCGGCATAAAGCCGGGCGGGTGACTTAATTGGGAGGCGGGGCTGGGAGATACCAGCATCTCCCAGCGGCGCCTTTACAGTGCAATGAATGGGACCCGGGATACCCGTTCACACTGCCCCTGGACCCGCGAGCGTTCTGGGCCCAACCTTGGTCAAGACCTGGGTTGAAATACCGGAACGCTTGTCCCGGGATAATCATTCGGGACCCTTTCACACTGACCAGTTTCCCGGGTTGTTGCGCGTTCATGTGCAATAACCTGGGAAATATTGGTCAGTGTGAATGTGGTATAACTGTATTGCAGTGTGTCCCTTGAATACATGTAATGTGCAGGAATCATTCATTTGGTCACACTATTCTGTAGCTTGATGGTTTCTACATACTTTTGAATATTGATCATGATAGAGATAGTTGTCATTCAGTGTTCCGTGGTCAGTACATATTAGTTAATTTTGTGTATGTGTGTTCTGTGGCTGTTCAGCGCTGAGGAAGGGCTCGAATCACTTTAACCTAAAAAATCTCATCTATTTTGTCCTTGATTCTACATGGTAAAATATTAGTAAGAACTTGTAAGAACACCTTTCCATTAATGCACACAGGCCACTGGCTGATTATATCATTACACTAAAGCTGACAGTTACTTCTGTAGCTTATGGTCTTTTAGTAAACTGTTGAGGAATACTCTGCATTAGTCAGAACACTAGATTACCTTTTGAAAATGTGCCCAGGACAAACAGGAGGCAACAATGAAGAGCAGATTTGACATACATATCATATTTCAGGGAACATTTAGACTACGAAAAATATGAGCATACTGTATGGTGTTTATAATCCCTTCCTCCGACACCAGCTCCATCTTTACTATCAGGTGGAAATCAGTTCACTAGTTACCAGGCCCTATCGTGCATCTGTAAAGGCTATGATGCACTTAATCCTCACTGTTGGTGTTCGTTTTTGCTCAGGGAGATCTTGATGGCAAATCGGTACTGACCAGTTTTCCAGAAAACACCGTAGTCTAGGAGGTGTCTGTTTCAAACAAAATTGTGTCTTTAACAACTATTTGTTTGCATCTGATAACTTTTTAGATTGTCATTTGTGAAGAAATGAAATATTTTTTCACAGCTGATCTCCAGATACATAGGATCCTGGATATTTTCCCAGACCTATGTGTATTCATGAAAAAAAAAAAAAAAGATCTGATGGTGCTTGTCTGACTTTTTTTTTTTTTGTGCTTCTGTAACATGACTAATAATATTTAATGTGTTTTAACCAAAATAAACACTACTTATTGGTGTACAGTAGACACTGTCACCTCTGTAGCACGCCTTGCTTTTCTGTTGGTAATCCTTATAGGCATTAAGTACTGGCATGTGGACCAGGGCACCATCCCCTCTTACCATTTTATTATCTTTTAGCATGATTTTTAACTTGATTGTGTTGAGTTTTATACACTACATTGGTATAATAATCCAAGCACTTGGACTATAATACTGTACCAATGAACACCAACATGTGGCTCATATTCTTATGTGGAACATATGACAATGTGAAATGTGAGGTCTGCTTCCTGGCATGTGCCAATTCCCAGTTTTTTTTTTATCTGCGGATATACTTAGTGCTGTTTGTAAATGGTCACATTATTGTATAATAAACATATTCTCAAAGGCATTCTTTCTTTTTTTTTTTTTTTAAAAAGGATGAAGAAGAAGAAATCAAACTGGAAATCAATATGCTGAAGAAATATTCCCATCACAGAAATATTGCCACTTACTATGGTGCTTTCATCAAGAAGAGCCCTCCTGGGCATGATGACCAACTGTGGGTAAGCTGCATGTCAGAGTGTGCCAGGGCACTTTCTAATCTGTATTTACAAGTCCACTAAACTGATGCCTGTTGCAGTACCCTTGTGTACCCATCTATTAGAAGCTTACTAAGGTCGAAGCTTACCAAGGTATAGGACGTTATGCATTTCCATTTTATGAGATACAGTATATAAGCTCCTCCCCCTAACACGGCAGCCTACAGCATGGCTATAAAGCAGCATGCTGGGTAGGTTGTTAGGTCTAGGTAGTTATTTTATGCATACTATTTAGCTTTGTAATACTCCACTTTGGCTACAAATCATGTTCAAAAAGTATTTTTGGCACATGTATTTGTTTCAGACAAATTAGTTAAATCCATTTATGCAGATGACTGCTTTTGTCCATTTTCCAGCTTTTGGGAGCAAATGGTTGATTTTATAATTTATTTCCAAAATTTAGATTTTAATTCCAACCAGCCAAATTGGAAAGATAATCTACTAGTGTGTATGGACCTTATGACTTCATTCAAGAATAAAAATGTCTATGGGTAGTATTCAATGCCGGGGGTGAGTGGCCGGCGAGGGGGAATCGCTGCTTAACTTCCTCGCTGGCCACTCACCCTATTCTATGATTCGGGGAAATCCTTGCGGCTAATGCAGAGAGCCCACTACGTCGATTTCCCCCTCGCTCCAAAATCGACGAATGCTTGCTCCAAAATAGTTTGAATACTGACCCTGCAAGCTGTGACAGCTAGCAGGCACCGCTTGCCCCCAGCATTGAATACTACCCTATGGATGAAATTTAATAGGATGAGAGATTCAGAAAGCGAGAGATTTGGTAAGAAATCTCCTCTTTTTTTTTTAAAGCGGCAATCATTTAATCAAACTGGTTTTGCAGTGTAAATGATTGCCGCTTTAAAAAAAACCTGGAGATTTCTTTCCAGATCTCTTACTTTCTGAATTTCTCAACCTATTAAGTTTCCCCTTATATTTCTGTAATTTCTGGGTGCTGCATAAAACACTGGACATTCTGTTCAGATTATTTTGTTAATATTTTGGCTCATTGTTTTGCAATGCTAATGTTTCTTTGTTTCACAGCTTGTGATGGAGTTTTGTGGTGCTGGCTCAATCACTGACCTGGTGAAGAATACTAAAGGGAATACTTTAAAAGAAGATTGGATTGCTTATATCTCTCGTGAAATCCTGAGGGTAAGGATGAAGTGCTCTCATCTCAAAGTAGTGCTGTCATGTCATGAAATATTCATCAGCTGGTTAAGGCTTGTGCTACGTCTGAGAGGGAATCCTTTTTCTACAGAGCATTGATGTCATTGGGCTTTCTTTTAATTACATACACTGGTGCTGATTCCCTTACAGTACAGTTTTAAACTCACAAAGACGCTTTGGATATCAATCAGTTTAGTTTTATATTAACTTGTGCACACACGTAGCACCATTTGCTAACGAATCAGAATGAATGAAGTTCAAAAACAACGATTAGAATTGGGAATATGTAAAAAGTAACTTTTACTTGAAGCGACTTGTTATTTATTATACAATTGATGAGATGATTCTCTTTCCAAAAACATGTTCTGTTAATCTTCCTACTTCCTGTCGTTGCCCTGGTGTGTGTCCAAGAGCAAGCATGACAAGTGCTTCTTCATGGTTGTCTCCCCTTCAGGCATCACTGATTTCTGAGCTGGAAAAGGACATGTGCTGCTTTAGAGTCGCAGCTCTAACCAGAATGAATATCACATTTTAATTAGTGGTGTCTTGTGTTGGGCAGAATGGTATCTCTGGAGCTTTCCCTATCCTCCTGTATGCCGCCACTCTCTGCCTATTACTGGTCTAGAGTGACTGGAGCAGTACCATGCAGGAAGGAAGGCTTTAATGATGCCGCTGTTAGGACCTTTTTACTTATAATGTATGGAAGTTTCTTTCCCTTGGTGAATCTGTATAAGATCATGTGAATGCCCTTTAACACTTGCACCAGCGCTAGAGGGATTGCTTGGCATGGCATAGTTGTCTTTTTTTCCACTTGGCAGGAAGTAGCAGGTGCTTCATTTGTGTGCTTTATACTTGCAACAACAATAAAGGGCCCTACACACTAGATCAGCGGTCCTCAAATTATTTTGCACTGGGACCCCATCAGACAATAAAAATAACTATGGGACCCCAGCAAGTGACTGCAGAAGGTCATCACATCACATGTGTAGTCAGTAGACAGCACATACATGGCAGCATTGTGGAGGCACAAAATGATGGGAGGAGTCTAAATAACAGACAATTCAACAGATGTTTCAGACTCCTTCAATCACTGACTGAGATTAGAAAAGTCATCAGCTTGATGGTCAGTAACATGGAGTCGCGACCAGTGGCGTATCTATAGGCCCGCAGCCCCCGCGGTGGCGGGGAGGCACTGAAGGGGTGTGGGCGCCGGGGGGCTGCGGGACTATTGTTACTCACCGTCTTCTGCAGCCAGCGCTTCTATCTGTGCCTGGGGTCCCGGCTCTCCCGGCCTCAGCAGGCATCGCACAGCCCCCCAGGCATCGCACAGCCCTCCGGCTACTGCTGCAGCGCTGCTAATACAAAAAAGTGACACTCGGAAAATGTCTGCCCCATACTGCTGTATGGGGGAAGCCATTTTCAGAGTGTCCCTTTTTCGATTAGCAGCGCTGCAGCAGTAGCCGGAGGGCTGTGCGATGCCTGCTGAGGGCTTGCCCTATGCTGCCTGTCTACAGGGAGTTTGTACAGCGCGGGTACCGGGCTCTGACTTCTGCCAGGGAGTGTGAGGAGCCCGCAGCACTGTGAGTACACGCTCCCCTTATTACTTCTTCTTTAGAAGCCGGCGGGGGGTTGGGGGCGCCCCTCTGCATTTTCGGCAGGGGGCGCAGAATAACTAGTTACGCCACTGGTCGCGACCCCATGCTGAGAAGGTTGGGACCCACTTTGGGGTCAGGACCCACAGTTTGAGAACCGCTGCACTAGATGATCTGCAGCCGATATAGTTACCATAGCGGACGTGGTGGTGGGAGGTTTATATTGGTCTTTATTTTGACGTCACCGGGGCCAGCAGAACATCCAGGTCGTTTAGCTGGATAGCCGAACTGAACTGCATGTTCAGAAGGCATTAATTGTTAATTTATTTATTATTATTATTATTAACAGTCTCTTATATAGCGCATACATATTCCGCAGCGCTTTACAAAGTATAGTGTAACATTCATATTCATTCCCTGCCCCAGTGGAGCTTACAATCTAAAGTCCCTACCACATGTACACACACAGACATTCTAGAGTTAATTTTGTTGGAAACCAATTGACCTACCAGTATATTTTTGGATTGTGGGAGGAAACGGGAGTACCCGGAGGAAACCCACGCAAACACAGGGAGAATATACAAACTCTGCACAGTTTGGGCCATGGTGGGTATTGAACCTATGACCTCAGCACTGTGAGGCAGTAATATTAACCATTACACCATCCGTGATGCCCCGTTAATGATACTGAGTGTACACACTAGACAATATCTCTCAGACGCGATTTTATTCACAATACCATCGGCATTTGTAAAAGTTAGTATTTAGGTTCAGGCTTAATAAAATTCATATTATTACGGGTTACGAAATGTTGATGCACAGTTAACGGTTATTTGGTTAAACTATCAAGGGTAATTCTGACCTTTCTTTGTCTCCCCTACATACCTTATGTCTTTCTAGTCTCCTTGTTCTCACATTGATTGCCAAATGCATCCCGTTAAACTGGAACTTGATACCAGTATATTTTTAAGACAAAGGCATATGAGTCATGGTTTTTTCTTCTTTATTTCAGCAGGATGTTCAGTGTCCCTGTAAGTCAGTATGTCCTCTCATCAAGCAAACTATAAACTCATTCTTCCTAATAACGCATTTGTTTTCTTTAGGGCTTGGCTCATCTCCATGCTCACCACGTGATTCACAGGGATATCAAAGGACAGAACGTGCTGCTAACGGAAAATGCAGAGGTGAAGCTAGGTAGGTGGCACAATACAGATGTTCATGAACATGAATAGGTATTTGTACCTGTAGTTTAATGCTAAACTGATGAAACAGAGGTGATATGAGATGCAGCCCAAGTCCTGCAGTGGTTTAGGGTAATGTAGGGTACACACCAGGACGACCCGCTCACGATGCACATCGTAAACGGGTCGTCAGTGGCTCGTCCGACCCGCTCACGGTGACGCGGGGGGGCACGACCCGCTCACGATGTGCACCGTGAGCGGGTCCGATCCGATGGCGACCCGCACCCGGCTGTATGGTCGTCATTGAGATCCTACCTGCAGCAGGTAGGATCTCAATGACGACCGACCGACCCGCGGGACCGCGCATCGGATCAGTATCGGTCCACACCAAGACAGAAAAGGGCCCAATCAGCACACAATCTACATCCAATTGGTCGGAATTGGATCTAGATTGAGGGGATCGGGCCCTAGTCGTCCTGGTGTGTACCCAGCATTAGGCACTAGAGGAAGGGGTAGGAATTAGGGAATCAGAATGACTGCTGGACTAATGGTCACATGACTGCTTGGAGCAGGTAAATTACCACAGGATCACCAGAAATTATATGCAGACATTCTATTTTATCAACATTTCATTGGTGTCGACATTGGAAATATTGCCAAATAATATCTAACCTGCTCAAAAAATAGCCATTGTTCTTTAGGATCTGTGATATGAGAGCCCTGGTTACAGTGGTACATTTCCATGTCAGAATGTACAGGTTGCATTTTTAGGACCATAGCCCTCCATTGACGTCTGTTTTATGAGTTGTATTGTGCATGTGTGGTGTCATCAGCTGTCTGCAGCATGGACAGTCTGTGTGGGCTAGATCTGACCTACTTTAATTCTGCTTCAGCACCTTCACACCATGCCAGGAATAATGTAGGATTCCATTTATTCATTTCTATAGTAGATTGGGACCACAAGAGAGCATGCTGAATTTATGCAGCGTGCTGCAGAGATGATCATGGTTATGTCGACAGTCTAGGTTGACAGTCAAAAGGTCGACCCTATTGGTCAACAGACAGAAGGTTGACACATGGAAAATAGTGTTCACTCTAGGGATAGTGTTCACTCTGCCATCGGGCAGGGCCACATATCTGAGCATTGCTTGTTTTTGCTGATAAACAGACCGATCTAGTCAGATGCTTTAGTCATGAGAGTAACTGCCATCTGATAAGGTGTACTGCCCATTGTCTGACCATACCAATCTGTCATATTATTTATGTAATATGTGAATCTACTCTGCTTCCCCTTTTTATTGTCCCAACAAATAAGGGGGGGGGAAACAATGACTTATAATGTACAGATTTATGCTGCAGCACACCCAAATCAGTCTAGGCAGCACTAGAAAATGGACATACTGTGTTTACTTGTGAGCTTTTGCACACCTTACTCCATTTTTGTGAAAAAAAGAGGTGTCACTCCTGGTCTTTTAAAAAATTTAGACAATCTGCATTCCCAAATATTCAGTAGAAGGGTGCTACAACTACATAAGTATGGAGTATTGTATCATACTTAGAGGTCAGCACAACTAGAATGCAGTTTAAAAAAAAAAGTTCTTTATGTAGCGTGTCAAAAATAGAACCCATTTGGCAGTGGAAACAAGTGTACAAAAATCCATCAGAATCCATATACTCAAAGTAGACATAAAGCAGGTAAATGTAGCCACTGCAGGTCAGCCATGCTCATCAGCTGCTTTGATGGGTGTTACATCGTCATCAGGAGCATACAAGGCTGACAAACTGACCCAATATATTCTGTATACCTGCCACCAGTAAGCAATAAAGGTAATCATAGAACTCCTCTATTAGTCTCATGCTGACCCAGTGTCCCACATTCAGGCGCTGATGGAAATCGGCTTGGAGCCGGGCAGATGCCAGTACTCAAGCTGCACCTGTATGCACCCATGTGACCAAGCACATATTAGCCGGACAGTGTGTCCGTCACCATGATCAACGACCCTAACTGCAGTGACAGCGGCATTCCTGCAATAACAGAGATGGCGCTGTTTTTGGGCCAGATGTACTAAGCTGAAAAAGTGATAAAATGGAGAGTGATAATCCACCAGCCAATCGGCTCCAATATTCCATGCTTATTACATCTTGCCTAATGTGATCAGTGGCAGCAACTTATAACTGGTTACAATATATTAATTGGTAACCAAGAATACTTAGAACCTAATACTGAATCCAAATAAAACAGAAGTCCTGATGATAAATCACAGGACGGCAGCATAGCCAACTGACAGGTCTTACGCTGGGGGGCACAGCACTAAAAAACTCTGATCGTGTGTGGAATCTTGGTGTTTTCCTGGATAGTGGTCTGACACTTAAACATCAGGGGCGAAATGTAATAGGTTGCGATTTTTGGACGAGTTCCAAACTCGCCAGAAATCGCACCTTTAAAAATCGAGTTTTTTTCCGCGAATTCGCATATGTAATGAGATGCGAATTAGCGGAATAAAATGCGATTTGCCGCGATTTTCAGTCATGAAAATGTGCGCATTTTCATATATGCGATTTTGGGTAAAAAAAATAAATAAAATAAAAAACGGCGTGGGGTCCCCCCTCCAGAGCATAATGAGCCCCGGGCTGAAAGAGCCGGTCCTGGTTTCATAAAATCACAGGAACAAACAAGTCGGGGTTCCGTGCATTTTATAAAACCAGCACCAGGCTCAAGGGCCGGTCCTGGTTCCCAAAATACAGGGGACAAAATGACTAGGGGTCCTCCGTATTTCAAGAACCAGCACCGGGCCCAACCAGCCAGCAGGGTAATGCCACAGCCGGGGGGAGACTTTTTATACAAGTCCCCCCAGGGGGTCCTGGGGGAGTGGGGACCCCCCCAAAGAAGGGCCCCCCCCCTCCAGAACTTACCAGCCCATGCTGAAGCCCCGGGCTGTCCTCGATGCCCCTGGGCTGTGGGCATCGAGCTGATGATTGGTGTAAAAAATAGCTGAAATCCTATTGTATATTGCTGTGGAACTATGAGTCCCAGCAAGCCTGCACCACATGCAGGGACTTGGAGAACCACAAGTCCCAGCATGTGGGGCAATAAAGGGCCCACTGGGACTTGTAGTCCCACAGTAGTACAAATAGTTTAAAAAGTACACAAACACACTGACAGTAAAACTTTATTACATTCGGAGCCCATACATCCAATACTCACCTATGTTGCCACGAAGGATCGGTCCCCTTGTCCAGTAGAATCCACTGGGGTGCCTGTGGAGAGAATTCATACTCACCGGACGTCTTCAGCGCTTCTCCGGGTGCCCAGCAGCATTCTTCCCACGGTCCGGTGTTCTGTTTACATCTGGGGCTCCGCCCCCAGACCGGGACTTAGCCCCACCTACCAGCCAATGATGGTCCAGCATGGGGGTTTTCCCGGACCATCATTGGCTGGTAGGCGGGGCTAAGTCCCGGTCTGGGGGTGGCTCCCCCCGCACTGACAGGCAGCGGGGAGAACCGGCTTTCTCCGTTGCCTCTAACAGCTTCTGTACCGCTGTCCCAGTGCTACAGAGGCTGAGAGCGCGATTGGCCGATACGTCTCCATGGAGACGCATAGCTCAGTCCTGATTGGCTGAGCTATGCGTCTCCATGGAGACGTATCGGCCAATCGCGCTCTCAGCCTCTGTAGCGCTGGAACAGCGCTACAGAAGCTGTTAGAGGCAACGGAGAAAGCTGGTTCTCCCCGCTGCCTGTCTGTGCGGGGGGAGCCGGCTGTGAAGTAGCCAGACCAGCGCTGGATCCAGGAATGGTAAGTAACGCTGGTGTAAAAGTGAGGTGTGTGTGTGTGTGTGTAATAAACTTTTACTTCTCTGTGTGTGTGTTTTTTATAAACATTCTTTATACAGGTGGACTACAAGTCCCAGCGGGCCCATTAATGCTCGCATGCTGGGACTAGTGGTTATCCAAGTCCCAGCATGCGGGGGAGGTCTGCTGGCACTTGTAGTTCTCCGGTATAAAGCAATGTAACGTATGATCGATTTAACCCTATCAGGCCTGCGTCCACTGGCCACGGACGCCGGTGACAGCCCCGGGCTTCAGCCCTGGACGGGTGAAGCCTGGGGGAGGGGACCCCTTTATTGGGGGGGTCCCCACTCCTCCAGGTACCCCGTCCAAGGCTGACAAGCCACGGTGCTCATGTTTTGGCCGGGGGACCTTGTATAAAAAGTGTCCCCCGGCTGTGGCATAACACCGCGGGCTGTTGGAGCCCTGTGCTGGTTTCAAAATACGGGGGACCCCCAGATTTTTTGTACCGCGTATTTTTGGAACCAGGACCGGTCCAAGAGTCCGGGGCTGGTTTCAGAAATACGGGGGACCCCTATGCTTTTTGTCCCCCCGTATTTTTGGAACCAGGTCCGGCTCAATGAGCCCGGGGCTGGTTATGCTTAGGAGGGGGGACCCCACGCCGTTTTTTTTTTATAAAAACACTTTTACACATTTTTATTAACAGGACCATGCACAGATCTCAATGATCTGTGCATGGTTCTGTCAAATTCGCCTGTCAGAACCTGGTCTATTTTTTTTGCGATTTTTGGTAACATTTACCAATAATCGCACCCTATTACATTTTGCGAGTTGTATACTTTATAATGGGAAAACATCTGGATGCGATTTGAAATGTGACTAAAAATCGCACTTTCACAAGTGCGATTTCGCAGTAAAAAGTGCGATTTTTTTTACCGCGATTTTCAACCTATTAAATGTGCGATTTTCGGAAAATGTGTGATTTCGGCCGTTTTTGACCAAAAATCGCACATGTCTAAAAATCGCACCCTATTACATTTCGCCCCAGGTGTCAGCTGCAGTCAAATCCTCATTCTATCATCTAAGGAATATAGCCACTTAATTCCCTCGGAAGACCTGCCTAAAGTCATACATGCATTTATATCATCACGGCTAAACTACTGCAATGCTCTCTACCTGGGTCCCCCATCAAAAGAATTGCACTGCTTGCAGCTGGTACAAAATGCAGCTGCCGGACTATTAACTAACCAGCCCCGCTCCTGCCACATAACTCCCATTCTCTACTCCCTTCACTGGATACCTGTAAAATGGCGAATTGTTTTCAAGATTGGCTTACTCACATTCAAGGCCCTACATGACAAGGGCCCAAGGTACCTGCAGCAGCAGCTGATTCCTTACGCTCCTACTCGATTACTATGATCCGTTGAAGGACTTCTAACAGTACCCAGAATTTCCCTGAATTCATCTGGGGGTCGAGCTTTCAACTTTGTTGCTCCAACTCTATGGAACTCTCTTCCACGCACAGTGCGAGAAGCCCCACTGTAGAATCCTTTAAAAATAGACTAAAGACGTACCTATTTACTCAAGCATTTTACTGATATCTACTGTTAAGCTTGTTTTGTATTTTGAGCTGTGAAGACAGTGGTAAAGCACTTTGAGTCCTATTGGTATGGTTGTGTTTTTATATTATAAGAAATATAAAAAAAAACCTACAAAATCACACTGTATAAGCAGGGACCTGAAATGTTAATACTATACTATAAGAAACAATTCAATGATTAATTGAGAACTCCTGGTGAGATTGAATTAAGTTGTTTGATCCCATAATATTTCTTTTGAATTAGTAATTTTCCACGGTTACCACCTCTCCCAAGTGGGGAGAATGTGATCTAAAGGCAAAAAGTTAAAATCTTTAAGGATCTATCCACAAAGCGCAAAGTGTTTAGCCACAGGAGGCATAATCAAGTCAATAGAACATATGGCTTTCTTAATAGATGTGCGGTGTAAAGCAATTATTTCCATCAATGTACGTATTGTTTTCCCATTGTACACCATACGACAAGGGCAGATTATACCAATATGGGTACTTCTGTAGTTTCACGGCGCCGTGCTACTTCCGTACTGGCGCCGTGAAACTACAGAAGTACCCCAATATGCTATAATCTGTCCTTGTTGTATGGTGTACATACGACAAGTATATATGTAAAAAGAAAAAAACACCAATAGGGGGCATATAACTAAATTATGTAAATTATTCAGGGACATCCTTACAGAGGAGCTTGTCATTTGGGTAATATAGTACATACCGCCCTTTAAATACATCCTCATAATACCAAGATGTGTAAGGCTTGATAATTGGTGGTTAAAAGGTGTGGTTCTTGCAGTTAGTTTTCAAACAGAAAGGTCTCCATATTGGTGCACAAAGAAAATCGGACTTCTTTTGGAGGGAGATCAGGACAGACATTTTAATTTAATTTATTTATTTTAATCCCTTTTTTATTCAGTACATTTTTATTGATTTTCAGCAATAGCACAACCAATAGTAAAAGGACATAGTGTTTATAGCGACTTGCACATAATAATGAAAGGTGAAATAATGTATATCAATTACAGATGGATGCTCATACAATATAAAGATACATGGCTAAGCCATTGGGAAAACATCATACCCCGTGTACAGGATTAGAATAATATAGCTACCCAAAGGTGCCATTTGGGTTAACTGAATAAAAAACACACACAAAACCACAAGGAGTATATTTGCAAGGAAATATGCATTACCGTAGGAGCACACAACCATACCAACGTGGGACATGGCACAACAATTATATATCGCAGTAATTTCCAAATGTGAGAAAATTAAAATTGTGTCCAAATACCAGAAATCCCCAAGGTAAACCTGCCCAAAAAAAACCCTCCCTGTATAATCTTCAACCTAGGCATACTTTGATCCGTAACCAAAAGAAAAACAGAGTTTGTGATAATGGATACAGTATCACAAATGTCACAGTTGGGCGCTTAGTAGCTGTGCCAAGCTGCAGTGTTTTTGGGGTGTCACACCCACTATGATTAGAAACGGAAGTGGATAAAGGGTAAAACTGCGCTAAAAACACTCTTGCAACAGGTGTTCTATTCATGAAATTAAAACTGACACTTTATTCTACAACAATCATAGACATTGGTAAATAAAAAGTTAAATGTGAATGTATTATTAATTTATTTATAAGGCGCCACAAGTGTTTTTGCAGCACCGTACAAAGGAACAGTACAGGCAGACCAAGCTTAAACCTTGAATAAATAACAAAAACAGAGTATAGGTAAAGAGCGCCACAGTTCAATACAGATTACAGCTTAAATATAAGTAGTGAGGACTCAATCAACGTACTACTATAGGCTTGTGGCCAATGATGGAGATGAGTATGTGGACAAATGTGAAGAGAAGAGGGCTTTGACAACAGGCGGGAAGAAGAGGACCCTGCTCTGAGGAGCTTACAATCTAGTAGGAAGGGGAGACAGATTGCATATGGTGCAAGCAAGTGGGCTGTGGCTTTATAGCAGGATGTAAGCATTAAGGGGGGTCAGAGAACCAGCCTGATCTCTAATGTATAGATGAGAAAACTGGTATCGGATTTAGTAGTCAAAAATTGGATGTATATAGGGCAGTATTCAATGACGGAGTTCTCCGTGCATGGAGAGCGTTTTATTTTGCTCTCCATGCACTCTCCGTGTTCCGGAGGGCTCGCTGCCACTCCTGCTCCCACTATTCAACGTTTTTAAGACTCGCCGCCACTCGCAGCGAGTCTTAACCCCTGCAGCGGACGAGCGTCCGCGGCAGGGAGCTGACAGGGAGCCGTGGGACGTGGCATCCAGGGAGATTAAAGTCTCCCTGGATGCCACAGAACATATGTGAGGGTAGGGGGCCCCCCTGGGACCCAGGCAGCACAGGCTGCCCCCCCCCTATAGCCAGCGGGGGACCCAGTATTCACTGCACCCGAACGTGCATACGGGTGCAGTGAATATATGAATATCTAATGAGCGGCTCGAGCGCTCCGGCCCCCTGCTGGCTGCACTGTGTAAAAAAAAAGAAAAAAAAAATTAAAAAAAATATTTTTTTTAAAATTAAATATATATTCATGTGCTATAAGCACATGAATAAAAATAACATGCCCCTTCACAGAAAAAAAAACCTGATTTTTTGACACCAAAATTTCTTAAAAAAACCTTTTAGTTTAAAAGTTCACATTCCAGCTCTCCATCAAAAGATGGAGAATTGCTACACGGAGAGACACGGAGAAAGTCACTTAGAAAGACGGAGAACATTTCACATTGAATAGGGTTGCTCGCTTTTGGAGAGCAAAATGCCCCGTCCAAGGCGAAAAAAGCACAAATTCTCCACAAAACACGGAGAACTTTTTTTATTGAATACTGCCCATAGTCACTCGTTAGGGTCCATTGGGGTTCCTATTAAGTGTCTGTTCCTGGGTGATGCTTCCCTGTGTTGGGCCCAGTTGTTAGCAGCCTGGATAGTGAATCTCGTTTTAAAGACTTTACGGCGAGATGGCACTCTCCTGCCTTGAGTGAACCTTGTAATTTGTGGGTTCCTTCTCAGGCAGGTTTGTATAGGTCCAGTTAGAGACGGCTGTGATGGGATGGTCAGTTTGGAAGCTAGTTTGGTCACAAAGTTGTGTCGAGGGAAGATGTCCAATTGGATGGGTGGCTATATAGGCTGTCACCGACGCATTTCGCTAGGATAGATTTTTCAAGGTAATCCTCAGTGCAGAGTACTAGTTTAGATACCCAAATTGATTAAACAATAATAGACACCTGTTGCATGCTGATTATCAAGATTGATTTGCAGTACTTATTATGTAGAAAAACTTCTATATATTAGGAGACAGAATGTTACTTACCTGTATTATTTAAATTCAAAGACGAATAGTGGAAACCTTATAATTTCATTAAAATATTTAGGGCCAATGTGGGAATCGATCCCATGACCTCAGCACTGTGAGGCAGTAATGCTAACCATTATTTATATATATATTTTTTACATGGGTATATGTGTTTGTGTGTGTGTATATCTATCTATCTATCTATCTATCTATCTATCTATCTATCTATCTATCAAGCAGAGAGCACTCACCGGACTGTATTTTCATCCAGAAAAGAAAGATTTATTTACATATCAGGGCGAAGTCAACGTTTCGGTCCACTGGGGGACCTTTTTCAGACCACCTTGAAAGAATGAAGCATACATCCCACTGCCCACTCAGTGTTTAAATACCCCTCCAGCTGATTACCACTCATACACCGGAAGTGCACTCCTCTGTGATTACAGAGTTATATCTTCTTAACCAACATAGGATCTATATCACTGTTCAAATAAACGTTAATATCTTAGGTATATTACCTGTCGCTAATTGTTAAAGATCTCTTAGATAAAACAACCGGCCAGACACCGCGGTTTGCGCTCCAACCATCCCAATACCCCACACACTGTATAACCTATCGCCAAGTTAGGAATACTTTGATCACCAAATAGCCTAGCCTAACACCGCCCCCCCCCAACCAACCAACCAACCAAATGGAGGATCGTAACCACATAGACTGACTGGGGCAAATACTTTAACTAATTAATAACAGCATGTATAAGAGTATAGTGGGCAGTAAAAACAGTCCACTATATGTAAGGAGCATTCAGTGACCTAAGACAAGGAATACAGGATTGTAAAATATTAATCTGAATGTGTGTCATCTGCATCCAACCTCCAAAATCACAATTGCATGGATTGACTGGGGCAATATACCCATGACCTTAGCTAGAGCAAGCCTGGCTCCTCCCACAAGCATTAGAATACATTTTAGTTGCATTTAAGTGTTTACATGAAATGTTTGATCTATTGTTGGTATGAAGCTCTATGATCCCTGCAAGCATTATGTCCATTCCTATGTATTTAGCTATATGTTGCGTATATATGCTACTTATATTTCATTGAAACGTGTTCTTATAGAAGCAAATTATTCTTTTTTAAAAGCAGCCTACTACTAAAATGAAAACTATGGTGGCATCGGGGACTTCCTGGTGTGTTAAGCATTGTTGTTTAAATTTTTTTTACATTTTAAACCTTACTAAATGCATTTTCACCCGTGACAGTCCCCAAAAAAATGAACGAAAGGGATTTGACTCGTAAACCACACTTTCCAACAAGGGTTTGCTTTGAATAGGTTTTTACTCCAGAAGCATTAGCTAATGTACTGTGCTCTAAAGAAACATTCATTAGGTTCACTGTACACAGAAGCTTGGAGATGCAGTAACAAACACTGTGCTGGCATACTGGTAAAGGATGGGCAAAGTACATTGTTTTCTCTATTCTTTTAAAGGCTTGTATCCCTGTGTACAAGCCCTTAGGTAATGAATACCTATGGAAAATATACACAGATTTACAAAAAAAGTGGTGCAAAATTTATATTGATTTAATGCCATTCTATAAATTCCCAATGAGAGTTTTCTGAAGACTTTAGAGCTTAATGACCAGCCGAGTGTACAGTCTTTAAGTAGATTTGTTTCCTAAGATGTTGAAGTATTGTGCGTCTGTTTCTCTTGCAGTGGATTTTGGTGTTAGTGCTCAGTTGGACAGGACTGTTGGTCGGAGAAATACTTTTATTGGCACACCATACTGGATGGCCCCAGAAGTTATAGCCTGTGATGAAAACCCAGATGCTACCTATGATTATAGAGTAAGTGGGTTATTGTATTTTTAGCATGCAACTATGGCAATTACAGAAATTAGGAATGTGTGGTTTTTTTTTTCCTTAATGAGCATCTACATTTTTTTTCCTCTGTGTCCTAATCATACAATTACAGGTACTTATGTAATATCTAGGCTCCCGTTTTCTTATGAGACCGCGTCAACTCGCGGGGCTCGCTGCGCTCGCCACGCGTCAGGCACGGTGGCTCGCTGCGCTCGCCACACAATATTAAATCAACTCCATGCGTAGTTGGATGGTAGGGGTATGAAAAAATGGGGTGCATTTAACATGGGAGCCCAGATAATACATAAGTACCCAATTACATATGATGGGGTTACCATTGTGAAAAAAAGTCCAATGGCTGTATAAAAATCCCACTACTTTGACCCCTTTAAGTTCAGTAAATGGAACACTATCTGCTCATAAACACAGACCCAACTGAAAGCATTTCCCAGTAGATGCCATACCCACATTTGTTTGCGTATTTTAAATTGCCTTTAAAAATGCTGTTAAAGTATGCAATATAAAACCAAATTTTAGATCTTCAGCAGTAAATGATGTTTGTTCTTAGATTGCTTTACTTGTAGTGCACTTATAACAACATAACAAAGCTCATTCTATTGGCTCTTGTGGTTTTGATGTAAGTGTTTGTCTTGCAGAGTGACCTTTGGTCTTGCGGTATCACTGCTATTGAGATGGCAGAAGGAGCTCCCCGTAAGTGTTTTACTTATGCTTTCTTAGCAGTCTTTTATATAAGATGTGAAATTACTTGTATGTTTTGAACAGCATAGACGAATGAGTAAAAGTAATTTTTCATCAGTTTTTAAACCCACATATCCCAATGCTCATTTAATAGGAATTTTATTTTATCAACGATTCATTTTTTTTTCTATTTTAGCACTTTGTGATATGCATCCAATGCGAGCCCTCTTCCTTATTCCCAGGAATCCTCCTCCCCGGCTAAAATCTAAGAAATGGTGAGTTGGTTATTTTTGTTTTGTGGTTTTATTAGCTTATTTCACAGAAAAAACTAAAGTTTCTGTCTCTGGATTACTGGACTAAATTAACTGTAATGTTGTATTGCTGCACTTTTAAAAACCCTATGTTCATAAATCAAATAATGTTGATGTGTATCTGAATACACAGAACATTGTCTGAAATTAATTATTGTTAATGATGAAGAATAGTGCAGTATCTGCTGTAATTATACATTTTAACACTCATTTTACTAATCCATTTTAACATTTTTCACAGGTCTAAAAAGTTTTTTAGTTTTATAGAAGGTTGCCTTGTGAAAAATTACATGCAACGCCCTCCAACAGAACAGCTTTTAAAGCACCCATTCATAAGAGACCAGCCAAATGAGCGGCAAGTCCGGATCCAGCTGAAGGACCACATAGACAGGACCCGAAAGAAAAGAGGAGAGAAAGGTATGCCTTTCAGACTTTTTGTATGCGTTTTTCTGTTCTTATTTTCTTTTAATCTAAGTGATTGACAAACATGCACATATGCAACACAAATTGTTTGGCCATACAAATGTGACCTTTCACAGGTTTAAATATCTAAAAATATTTATATGTTATAGATGACTGATCATTTTCTCTTCAAAGAACATATTCATTAAGGGGCAGGTTAAATTACTGTGCAGAAAAAAGCTTTGGGTTTAGTCACAATTAAGCATTTTCCTTCAGCGGTAATGTGCGCTAACTAGAATATTCTGCAAGTAGCGCCACAATCTGTGCTTTCCCTTGTGCATTAAACCCCTGTGACTTAATACACTGGGTGCAGCACTCATTGAATAGGTTCGGGCTGCGATATGGACTATACAGTACATATCACACTGTGTATACAGCTTGCAGTGCCAATGTGCGCCCCTGTGGTCGGTATAGCAAGAAAAAATATACTTTGCAGGCAGCACAATTTTGAATAGGAAGTTTACAATTTATAGAAACATAGAATTTGACGGCAGATAAGAACCATTTGGCCCATCTAGTCTGCCCCTTTTTTTACCCTTCAGGTAAACTCAACCCTTTTTAATCCTTATTTTTTTGTAAGGATATTCATATGCCTATCCCAAGCATGTTTAAATTGTTCTACTGTCTTAGCCTATACCACCTCTGATGGGAGGCTATTCCACTTATCCACTACCCTTTCTGTGAAGTAATTCTTTCTAACATTTCCCCTGAACCTACCTCCCTCCAGTTTCAGTGCATGTCCTCGGTTTTTATTACTTGTTTTCCTTTGAAGAACATTTCCCACCTGTACTATGTTAAAACCTTTGATATATTTGAAGATTTCTATCATGTCCCCCCTTTCCCTTCTCTGCTCCAAACTATACATGTTAAGATCTTTTAGTCTATACAGGTAAGTTTTGTGATGTAGGCCATGAACCATTTTAGTTGCCCTTCTTTGTACACTCTTCAATGTATTTATATCCTTCTGAAGACATGGTCTCCAGAACTGGACACAGTATTCCAGATGAGGTCGTACCAATGATCTATAAAGTGGCATTATTACGTCTTTTTTTCTGCTACTGATTCCTCTCCCTATGCAACCAAGCATCTGACTAGCCTTCCTCATTGCTTTGTTACATTGCCTCCCTGCCTTTAAGTCACTTGAAATAGTGACTCCTAGATCTCTTTCCTCCTCAGTAGTTTCCATTATAGTACCCTTGATACTATATTGAGCCTTTGGGTTTTTAAATCCCAAGTGCATAATTTTGCATTTTTTAGCATTAAACTGTAGGTGCCATTCTCTTGACCAATTCTCAAGTTTACTTAGATCATCAGTCATTTGATTTACCCCTCCTGGTGTGTCTACTCTGTTGCATATATTTGTGTCATCTGCAAAAAGGCATACTTTCCCTTCAATACCATTTGCAATGTCACTAACAAAGATATTAAAGAGCACTGGTCCAAGTACAGATCCCTGGGGTACTCCACTGGTAACATGTCCCTCCATAGAATGCACCATTTACTACAACTGTCTGTTTCCTATCCTGCAACCAGGTTCTTATCCATTTAATTGTTTTATAATCCAATCCCACACTTTCAAGTTTATTCAGCAGCCTGCGATGTGGGACAGTGTCAAATGCCTTACTAAAGTCTAGATATGCCACATCTACAGCCCCCCCTTCATCTAGTATTTTGGTCACGGAGTCAAAAAAGTCAATGAGACTTGTTTGGCATGATCTCCCTGCAGTAAAACCATATAGTACAGTATTAGTCAGAATCGCACAGTGTGTATGGTCAATATCAGTGGTTGTGGTCTGTATGGATTTCAAGGGAAGTCGCATAGTCAAAATACACACATATGTACATATCCAAAATCGCACAGTGTGTATGCTAATTGAATCTGCCCCTTTGAGGCTTTGCTGCATGTCGACAAAAACAGGCTATTTACAGTCAAAGCCCTGGATTACTTCATGTTTTAGTTTAGTGAATAGACTTCAATAGAAAAGAGTAAGCTTAAACACAATAAACGCTATCATCTCCAATGATGATGTTGGGAAAACAATCAGCCTGTGCTTGGGAAACTCCAATGCATGGTTTTTTTTTTTGTTATTGTTACTGAAATTGGCAACTGGTTTGAATAACTTCCAGTGGGGGCCGAGGATGGTCGCACGAACTCGTAGCTCCCTCGGAGCTCCCTTTTTCCACCCAAGAAGTTCCGCCATCCTCGGCCCCCGGAGAGGAGAGGAGAGGCGGCGAGGCGTCGGGAGACGGACGGGAGAGGATCGGAGGCAGCCGGAGGAGGCGAGGAAGCTGGAGGGGCAGAGCACGCTAGCTCCGTCCTCCAGACTGAGGGGGCAGCCGGAGGCTGCTGGGGTCGGTCCCAGGCTCCCGCTCCATTCCTCGGAGCTCCCACCCCGGGCGCCCCCCCCCCCCCCCCTCCCCTTACCACACGAGGCAAGCTACGTGCAGGCAGCGGACCGAGATCCCCACGGTGCAGCAGCGGAACGGGACCCCCCTGGGCAGCAGCGGACCGGATCCCCCCGGGCAGCGGCAGTCCGGGCCGAGCAGAGGCCCCATACGACCTTCATCCACCAAGCAGCCCAGCCCCGGCCAGTGGACCACGGGCACAGCGGCAGAAGAGGTCCATCCCCACGACCCACTGTGAGGTGAGGAGGATCTGGCATGGTCACCAGCAGCGCCAGCCATGGCCCCAGGCTCCCTGGCTCACCCCCTCGCAGGCCGGTAGGAGAGGAGGCCTCTGCTTTGGAGGACACCGGCATATGCTACCTTCCCTGCAGGCCCTCACCCCCGGCCCCCTGCCTCACCTAGGAGATGAGACCCCCTGCCCCTGGATGCCTCACCAGCAGCTATCAGCAGGGTCGAAAAGACTATCGGGCAGTAGCATGGATCTCAGCACAGGGAGGGCCCAACTCCAGCCCCAGGCCTCACTGACTCTCCCCGGGCCTCACGGACTCTCCTCTCCCTCTCCCCCCCCCCCCCCCCCCCCCCAAATGGCGCCGCAAATGGCTGCCTCGGATCTGTGCACTCAGCCACATGTAACCTCTTATCCCCTGTCCCCCGTGTGATAATTGTAATGTCTCTGCTCATGCTGTTACCTTCCAGGCTGCTGCAGCGACCAGTGGCGCCGCTGATGGCTGCCTAGGCGCTGTGCAGCCTGGCGGGTATATGTTCTCTATGTGCCAGTACTGTCCCTGCTTATATTGTAACCTACCTGGCTGCTGAAGCGACCAGTGGCGCCACGGATGGCTGCCTAGGCGCTGTGCAGCTTGGCGGGTATGTATTCCTTGTGTGATACTGTACTTGTCTGTACCTGCTTTTACTGCTACCTACCCGAGCTGGTGCAGCGACCAGTGGCGCCGCAGATGGCTGCCTAGGCGCTGTGCTGCTCGGCGGTATGTGTTCCCTACATGTAACGTCTCAATGTAATGTATGTAATCCCCCCCCCCCCCCTTCATCCCTGCTGATGCTGTACTGTATATCCACAAAAAATTCCTAGTGTGCGCAAGCACACATGGCCAATAAAGTTGATTCTATTCTATTCTATTCTATAAAGTACAAAACATTAAAAAATATATCCTGAAGGATGAATAGGATTTCCCCATTAAAGTATTAACAAAAAAGTGCTATTATAAGGTGAATATGGAGCACTGTTTAAAGTTATCTGTAAGCACTTCTACTATTCTAAAGCGCAACGGAATCTGCTGCGCTATATAAGAAACTGTAATAAAATAATTATAAGTTGTAGATGTTATATGTAGTGTTATGGTCATTGCCTCATGCTTATTTAACCCTGACATTAAATTGGTGCATGTCCAACAGCATTGTCCATAGAATCCTACTTAATTTTTTTTTTTTTACATTTAGCATTCAGTTCTGTTGTAAAAATACTCCACTTAAGTCCATGTATTTTAACGAGAGCAATCCGGTACTGAGATTTGACTTCCTGGGAACCTCTCCACTTCTGAGCAGTACTGTGAGAAATCATGTTCTCTCATGTCAAGCAAGAAATGTTGGTTCTTTACTGTAAATGCTCATGTGAAGCTGACCTTTGTTGGATTCCAGTGTTGCATGAACAGAAATGCAGTAAACTATATACCTTTATATTTACATGTACATACATACTTGTTTGTTATTTAGATGAAACAGAGTATGAATACAGTGGAAGTGAAGAGGAGGAAGAGGAAGTGCCTGAGCAGGAAGGAGAGCCAAGGTATATCACATCCTCATGCACTGCGCTGTCCTAGGAATTGTAAAGTTGTACCTGAAATATTACACCCATCATTACTCTTGTTATATTATTCCAAACGCGGGCCATCTGTTCAGATTTTATATTGAATACTACCTTTTCTTTTTTTATTAATATTATTTTTTTTTATTATCAAAACAAAAATAACATACATCATAAGATAATGTACAGTACAATATACATGAAAGGTAGCAATGACCAACAGAGTTTCACAAGGTTATATACAGTATGATCGACAACAGCGTTCAAAGACTTTAATGGTGTAGACAATAAAAGTAATTTAAAATTGAGGGAAACAAGTAGCAAGCACTACTTTATTATACCACGTTTTGAGCCTGACAGTTTTACGTATATACAGTATATTCTTTTATTGAAGATGATCATGTATTCAAATAAGGCAGCCATGCTCCTACCTTTTGACTGTCTGTAAATACCCTGTTTGTTGGATAACTGTCTCCTTTGTAAAGTGCAATGGAATATGCTGCGCTATATAAGAAACTGTAAATAAATAATAATAAATATTGAAAAAGTTTTTTCGGATCCTGTTTCCACATCTAATAAACAGTCAACGCAGTCCATTTGACACGAATATGACAAGCGGGGTAGCATTAATGATAGGGGAATTTAATCCTTGTGAATCCACTGATACAAGATAGTCTTTTTAGCAGCCGCAACAGCAGCAACACAAGCCAACAGTAGTTTTATTGCAGCAGTAGCAGCAGCAACACAAGCAAACCGTAGTTTTATAATACATTTTTAAGTCATTGTATCTTTGAATTGTCACTTTTATTCTATCTACTAAGATTGCCATTTAAAAAAAAAAAACACACACAAATTTATTAAGCTTGGTGAAGTGATAAAGTGGTTGTAGATTGCGCACCAGCCAGACAGCCCCTAACAGTCTGGATTTGAAAAATAACAGGATCTGTTTGGCTGATGTGTTATCCCTGGCAATTTTATCACTTCACCAGGCTTAATAAATCTGCCCCACAGAAACAAATTGAACTGCACCCAGACCTGTTGATGTACCAATTCCTGGTACAACATGGCACTATTAACCACCAAAAACTGGAACTAATGCAACATTTCTTTAATTGTTATTCAGTTAGGCTTCTCCTGGATTCATCTGCTTGCTTGGCTAAAACCGTTTATGGTAGGGCAATTTAGGTGTGTTAAGGATTAGAAACACTGACATTGTAGCTCACTATAGCCTCATCAGACCTTGCAGTTGTGTAAAATTAAAATGATACCAATATAATACTGTGAATGCATAGCGATGCAGTGCCCATTGAAACATTGTACTTTTCTAAACATATCGTTGTTGCACTTTTAGCTCGATTGTTAATGTGCCTGGAGAATCCACTCTTCGTCGTGATTTCCTGAGACTGCAGCAGGAAAACAAGGAGCGCTCTGAGGCCTTGCGAAGGCAACAGCTGCTGCAGGAGCAACAGCTCAGAGAGCAGGAGGAGTACAAGAGACAGCTACTGGCAGAGAGACAGAAGCGTATAGAACAGCAGAAAGAGCAAAGGAGGCGACTGGAAGAGGTATTTGTATATTCTCAAAATGATGAATCAAAATACAGCATTACCAACCTTTTAAAGGTTAAGTGTATTCTGTATAAAAACATGTTGACTTAAGTGGCATCCCCTATCTTCAAATTTCTGTGCACTGACCAATCTCCAATTGGGGTGTACCAAGAGATTGACATATGCTGATTGGCAATTAGCCAGAGCTTGCTGGGAGCTCCTTCCTGCCTCTTCCATCATTATTGTATCCAACATTTTCGCCAGCAGAGTTTTTAACAGAACTGTCCAATTAAGTCCACTGCAGATTACATCAAGGTGATGGTCTTACCTTATAAAGCCACTGTTTGTGGCTTTCTGTGGTATAATAGACTCGGAACAGTATATTAGGGTGCTGTCTGTATTGTATCTTTATCTAGTCTTATGTGTTTTGCTGGAATGAAGTGGAATGCTCCAAGTATTGTGTTTTTGGTTGCTAGTCGCCTCATTCAGTATTATTCTAATGATGCTTCAGTGACTAAAATCTTTTGAAATAAACACTTTTTATATTTAATTGCCTGATTTAAAACCTGAGCCCACATTAGGCGAATCAGGGCCACAGGTTTTTGACAACCTTCGTTGCTTGTGGCATTCACATTGAAGATTCAAGCAATTTTGCAGGTTTGCCCTTCCATTGCACAGATTGTATACAATTGAAAATATATGCAGCATTACAAATTACTTTTCTAGGAACAGTAAACGTCCTCACAAGTGTACTTCTTCAGGTTAGGGAAGATTATTTTCTATTGAGTACAGATTACTTTCTCTGTAGTCCCTGGGTTTGCTCTTATGAGCTGCAGTGTTGGGCTCTCAGCCCTCAGTGTACTGCAGATAAAAAGATGATCATCATCACGTAGAGAATGGCATTCTTCGTTTTTACAAAAAATTTGGCCCATACATAGAAGCCCTCACACCTGCTGTATTAAAACTGTTTTGAGAACACAAATAGGTTCATGTATAGACAGTTGTTCGCCCCTACTGACGTAAAACTTTATAGAGGAGATGATACATTCTGTATTTAATGTGGTTGTTCATCGCTCTCACTTATCAGGGATATTGGAAATGCTCCACAGGACACACTTTCCATCAGCTAATGTATAGTATCCTAGACTTTCACGTTGTTCTTGTTTCCCCCTCTTAGAACAGTTATGTCAGTTAAATGTTTTCTACGGTTCTATATTAATATTATTTGCGGCAAGCTAATATAAGTATGTGGCATGATTAGCGACAATGTATAATCTTACGGTCATTGATAACGGGTATAACTTCATGACATGCGGGCTAATCCCGATTATTGCAGTAGCCTGACGTAATGGTTCTGAATAAGTTAGATATCATTAATATAATCAATGATCCAATATTGTGCACTAAAAGTACCTGTATCTATGGAATACACCAAAGATGTGAAATTCGGTCAATATGCCACTTGCATACTCCAAAAATCTACAAATAAAATGTTAAAAAAAAAAAAAAAAAAGATGATGATCATCTGCTTGGTGACGTTGTAATACTGTACATCCTTACTAATGCAGTTATTTAGTGAAAATACAACAAAAACTGCAAGGTGCCTGGTTTCCATAGTATTTTATAATGCAAATCTATAGCTTCCAGAGGGAAATGGTGCTGCCTACTTTTAACTTCTGTAAATTCTGGAAATGCACCAAATAGTTTTTTTGCAAGGGAAAATATAATTTGCATGATATTGCATGGAACCTTTTCATTACTTTTCTTTACATTAGTAAAAAACCTCATAGATGACCAGTACCTTTTGGTTACCTGGAAGCACCTTTCTTCAGCTCTGTTCCACCTCTTTAGTTGTAATGGCCAAATGTCCCTGATTGGGAATAGCCACATTTCTATGTGCTCCTTTTCGGAGTACGTGCAATGCTAATTGACGCATAGTACACTGTCCATAGGCCTGTTACCCATAGTCAAGGTCTTTGATGAAACACTTTTTTCAGCTGACCCATCTGTCAGAGCATCGTGATTGAGGAAACCTCATCCATGCATTTATCCAATAGAATCTATTGTGTTTCTGTCCTCAAATTTTGACAGATGGGTACATGTCAAAATTGTATGGGATATGTCTTCACTCTCAGGCAGCAGGTGAAGGGCGTTCATTTAAAGTATGCCCAAAATCTATGTTTGTGGTTTCTACTTAATTGGTACTTTCAGTAATTAGAGACTTTAGATGTGTGTATTACAGTAATTCAAGAGTATATCACATTGTGCAAGGGATCAGAAGAAAGTCTTTTCATTTACAGTCTCCGCACATTATGAATGTAAGTTTAGTAAATCATTAGTCTAAATACAATGCTGATAGACTTCTGTTCCTATGAAATAACTTTCACTTCATATAGTATCACACCATTTAAATCCACAAGGTGCTTGTTATGATACTTCGCGACTCAAGAGAATTAGGGCAAAGATAGTAAATTGAATTGGATGCTTAGGGACATTTGGCCATTACAACAAAAGAGGTGGAACTGTTTTAATCAACATGTTGAGGTTTAAAAATTATACTTCCACTTCATAATCTTGCAAGCAGTCTTACACTAGGATGACTCTCCTTTTATTGATGTTGGACAGTAACTTCCAGCATGCCTCTGATCAGCAACAACTGTTGAACAGAGTTAGTCAACTATGCATGGATATTACTTCTTAAACAGGAATATACATACTGGACACTTTGACTTAATTTGTCAAAGAATCACATTAGTATGTTGAAATGGAAGCAGTCAATTCCAGTGATTTTAATACTTGACAAATTGCCTTTCATTTGTTGTGTATTTGGCATGCAGACAATAGTACATTTAAACTGTATAACTTATGTTTAAAAAACATGATGACTGCTAATTATGCTCCTTGAGTAACACTATATTTCAGTTATTATGTAGAATCCCAAAGTCACAGATGAGTTTATTTGTTGTGCCTTACAGCTGGCTGGTTTATAGCCATTGTTGGTAAATTTATACCATTCGGTAAGAATAGAACATGTGAGCTGGTATCTGGTAAAGACGGTCTTCCTCTCTTTATACAGCAACAAAGAAGAGAGCGTGAGGTTCGGCGGCAGCAGGAGAGGGAGCAGAGGAGGAGAGAGCAGGAAGAGAAAAAAAGGATGGAGGAAATGGAACGGAGACGCAAAGAAGAAGAAGAACAACGTAGACGTGCGGAAGAAGAGAAAAGACGAGTGGAAAGAGAACAGGTAATAGCAATAGTCCTATGCTTGTTATACCACCTCCTTCCTCCTAATTTAACATTTGTAGCGAAGATGTATAAAATGTTTTTTTTTTGGACGATACACTTTTTTAAAGTGGTAAACTATATACATTTTGAATTGATTACTTCAGGACAAGGCACCTCAACAAAAGTATTGTCGTTTTGCATAGTTGATGAGGTGTTGATGTAGAATTCTTAAATATACATTTTTAATTTGAGGCAGACAGAAGAAATGGTTTCCATCTCCATCTTTTTATTTTTTTTTGCAAACTTTAAAAAATAAAATTGAGTATGGTAAGTGATGTTGTCTTGTATGTGAACCTAAAGCCAGGTACCAAGTCTCCTACACAACCCAGGCTGTAGTGCCAGGTACCATGTCTCCTACACACCCCGAGCTGTAGTGCCAGGTACCATGTCTCCTACACACCCCGAGCTGTAGTGCCAGGTACCATGTCTCCTACACACCCCAAGCTGTAGTGCCAGTTACCATATCTCCTACAGCTGTAGTGCAGACCACCTAATTTGTTGGTAAAATAATGCAAATATAAGTAGTTTAAAGCCTATTTAGGATTAACGGGCTTGTCCTGAGAATACATTGTGGACCAGACAGGTTGCAGACAGACTGCATGGGATATGTGGCATTATCTGCTGTCACAATCCTAAATTTCACATTAAACCGTTTATCCTGTATTGTATCTTTAATCGCTATGCCCATGAGTTTGCTACAACCTATTCACATGCCTTCTACCATGTGGGCTTGCTCACTCAGGATGCTGAGGAGAAGGTGTTCTATGATACACTGTAGTGCAGGCAGCTATTGGCAGAATTTGGGGAACTGCTACTAGGAAATGCCTGGAGTTATTATGTATTAAGTTAGCTGATCAGTCTTCTGGGTGTGATCATTAAACTGTAGCAAAGGATTAATTATTACAATATCGGTAACTTGCTTTCCCTATTAGATTAATCATTTACCATAATACTTTACAATTTAAGGCAGCACAGGCTTCTTGTAGAAGAGCTTGCATTCTCTTTGTAGTGTGAGAAGCGTTCTACAGTACATTCATAAACTTCTCTGCACGGTTTCTTTATTTGAACCGCAGTGTTTCCTCAGCAATGGTAAATCCAAATTTCCTGTATATAACCTTTCCGAATAATTACACGTCAGTAATAAGCGCCTTGAGTCCTGTTGGAGAAAGTTCGCTATATAAATAAAACTTACTTACATTATCTTCCTCACCTATATTTCAGTATATTTTTATTTGTGCCTCATTTTCCTTCAATGATTAGGTCCTTTCCTGCAGAGAACTGATAGATCCCTTTTCTCCTTTAGAACTGCGGGTATAGTCCATCCTTCTAGTGATTGAAAGCTTTATTGTATTAAACTACAAGTTTGTGTACTTTTTTAAATTGTGGATGTTGACATCTGGAAAACCCATAGGTGCATGTGCATTTTTTGCAAAGTGCTCATGGTATTTGTGTGACAGGAGTACATCAGACGACAGCTGGAGGAGGAGCAGAGGCACTTGG